>NW_027248940.1:5448105-5772157 GCF_036711975.1 Onthophagus taurus | reverse complement strand
GCCTGACTTTATTTTTATTTTATTTAATTTTACTTATTAATTTTTAAATTTGACTCATGTATTTGTTTATTGTGTATTTTCATTTATGTATATCCATGTAATATAACCTGACGTGTGAAAATGCTGTAATAGTGAATAATATGAATTATTAATTAATTTCGTGTTTATTTAAACATTTATACATAAAAATTGGTTTACATTATATTAATAATTCCGCAAAAAATTAATAACATTACTTAATTTTCTGATTAATAAATTATTAGTTAATTATTTAGTGTTTATTTAAACAAATATAAAAAAAACCTATAATAATAATAATTCATTTATTGACCTGATAACAGAAACCTAATTCAAACATATAATAACATATCAAAATAAAAATACTATTAATTAAATCAAGTCAACTCGGACGATTGTCAGAGGAGGTTTAGATAAACAACTCTGATTTTCACAATCGTCCGAAAATACTATAAATAAGAAGAGAATAGAAGAAAACAAGAAAACAGATAAATCGAGAAAACACGCAAAACGTGACAAAACACAAAAGAACAAAAATAAAATTGTTTTTTCAAGCAACATCAAAAAACAAATTGTAATTTAAATGCTTTTTTGAAGGCAGGCACTGATTGTTTAGAGCGCAAAGCTTCCGGCAGAGAATTCCAAAAATCGGCAATTCTGTAAGAAAAAGACCTTTTAAACAGTTGGGTGCTATGAGGCAGGATCATTGAGGTCTTATATATAATCTAGAGTGCGTATGCTGTTGTCCCCACCACGCCTAAAATGAAGCCAGAACGGTCGCCATGTTAGATGTGCCAACTTAGCGGGAAATTCGAAATTCTTATATATACTTATGCAAGAATTTACATTATTATAAACTGGAAACACAGAAAATAATAACCAAAACAAAACATTCATTTTTTATTGATAAATAATTATTAATTATATGATATTTTAAAAGAACTTAATAATTTTTAGCCATAACCCTTATAACTAACATAAACTAAGAAAATATTTAAAGCAATTCTGATTGATCACGTTAACCTTTGCTTATAAATAATTGTTAGTTTATTAAAAAAAACTGAACAGTCCTTAATAATAAACTTTACTTGAACTTCAATTGAAGACCTTCTTACACCGAGGTCTTTAATTGTTAATTCCAAGTCAAGTAACCAGAAACATTTTATGGACTGTTGTAAATAATCGTCCAACCTACCAAATTATAAAAAATATGAAACGTGAAACGAAAAGAATTCGAAAACTTTCAACAAAAATCAAATTTGGAAAATAACAATATGTTTATGAGAATTGTGAGGTTATAATTGTAGGTACAATAGAAACTTGAAACTATAGCTAAGTTCAGGTGGGTACATCCAACATGTCTGACTTTGTGATTACCCCCACCACCACCACATACGCTCTCTAGATTATATATAAGACCTCAATGGGCAGGATAGACAGGCAGTTTTTTCTGCGGACGTTTATATTATGAACGTCTGTTCTAAATCAGATTTTATTTAATAAATATGAACTTATTGGACAATTATTGATATATTTAAAATTTCGCTCCAAAGGAGTATTTCCAATATGACGAAGATTTGCCGTCACTTTTGGTGGTGGTGGGGACAATAGCATCAGCGGTTCAGACTTTTATGTCGATGCCTAAATGACGTTCATCTCTTTCTCGCATTTGAGCGGGGAGCAGGGGACGCAAAAGTGATACTCGTACGTCATCAACGCGGGAATTTTAAAAGCGCAATAGGTATATAAATTTTCAAAAAATTTTTTTAACAATGATTTTGCTCGAAAATATTAAAAAAAAAAAAATAACTAACTATATTTTTACACAAACTTTCAGAAAATATAATTAAAAAAAAATCGCGTATGACCCCATTAGCGAAATAAAAAATTGGGACGATTTTAAGAGAAAATTTAGAAAAACTTTCGTAGAAACTATAAGCGTTGGAGAGAAATGGGAAAGAATGCGAAAGCGGATTCAAAAACAAAATGAATCGGTGGTTGCATACTATCATGAAAAATAATACAGAAATAAAGTAGTAATGTCGTATTTAGATGATATTATAATACTTGCGGCAGTTCGGTTAGAGATGTTAGAAAGATTAAAGCTAGTATTTGAACGATTACGAGAAGCGAAAGTAACTTTAAAATTGACGAAGTGTAAATTTGGTCGGAGGGAGGTGGAATATCTGGCATTTGTGTTATCTGAAGAAGGTTTGAGACCAGGTAATCCCAAATAGATCAGGTGATGGATGTAAAAGAGTTTCCTCGCCCCAAAAAAGTGCACGATAATCGCAGATTCCTTGGATTGACATCTTTCTTTCGAAGATTTGTTAAGAATTAACAATGAGAAAGAGTATCGTTGTTCAACATCACGGTTTGAAGGGTCACTTTGGAACCGAGAGAACCGTAAAAAGTATTCTAAGATTATGTTGGTTTGGAGCAATAAGAGCATATGTAAAAAGACATATACGTTCATGTGCCGAGTGCATATTGAGTAAAACACCAGGAGGAAAGCAACCGGGAGAATTACATCCCATTCCAATTCCAAAGCAACCGTTCGAAAGAATTCATATTGACCATCTAGGACCGTTGATACGAAGCCGAAAAGGAAATGTGTATGTGTTAGTAGTGATTGACGCTTTAACAAAATTTGTCAGATTATATGCCGTGAAAGACACAAAAACCGTGACAACTGTACGTGCTCTGAACAATTTTATTAGACAATTTGGGTTACCTTCGAGAATAGTTAGTGATCGCGGTACGTCATTTACCTCGGAAGGATTTAAAAAGTTTGTGACAGAAAACGATATCCACGATACGTTAAATTCTTCACAGTGGCCGCGAGCGAATGGACGCGTAAATCGAGTGTTAGTTCCAACCGTAATGTGTGAAATAGAAAGCGAACAGTGGGACAGTAAGCTAGAGTTAGTGGAACGAAATTTAAACTTACCGATAAATAAATCGACGGGAAAAATACCTTACGAAGTATTGCATGGGTTCGTTCCAAAATTTATGCCAAATAAACTCAGTAACATCGCAAAAAATAATAACGAGTAGGTTCCAGCAAGGGAGATACAAGAGGAAGTGCGCGAGATAATTAAAACAGAACAACATTATGATCCCAAAAGATTTATGGGACTTAATTACAATGTGGGGGATCTGGTTTTCATGAAATGTCTATCACGAGGTGGGGACGGTGTTTCTACAAAGTTACAACCAAGATATAGGGCACCATTGCAGATTGTTGAGGTGATTCCAGGGGACACTTATCGAGTTGTGAATATCGAGGGGCGAAAATTTAACACATTTAACACAACTCCACATGTTTCTCAATTGAAATTGTACAAAAATGATAGTGAATCTCATGACGATTTTACCGACACAGCAGCTGAGTAGCTGAGCCACATCAGATTCCTGAACGGTATCGCTGGTTTAGCGCTGAAACTCAGCGCTGGCCGTTTTTAACAACGCTTTGGTTTGACGTTTAAATGAAAGTGACAGAAAGTGGGTGAAGTCGTGAAGTGAGGTTAATATAATCCCACCTAGCCGTGGCCTAACTTTGACATTCATACAACAAAATGGATGCCGAGGAAATAAGTAATGGTAAGTTTGTTCGTATTTAAATTATTTCTAACAATAAGTATTTTACTATTGTATGAAATAACTAAATTGTATACTTTAACGCTAACATGCAACAGCCAACGTGGGTTTTCCACATCTTAACAGCATCTTAGGTTTTATTTGAATTCTCTTATTTTACTCTAGATGATTTAACCTATTACCTTGTTGACACCCAAGATAAAAATACAGAAGAAAACAAGAATATTAGTACTGTAGAAGAAGAAGGAAGGGGCGAACACTTCGATGTAGAAGTATATGAAGGTCTGTACATACAAGTATAACTATATATTCATGTATATAAATACGATTTGTGTAAATCTTGTAGATAAATTTATATGGACACATTCAGCAACAATGCTTTTCTTAGCGGAATATGAAAAGAGGAAGGACATGTTCCGAAATCCCAAAATTAAAAAGAAGAAGTTGTGGGAAGAAATTCGAAGAGAAATGTTAAAGCAAGGATATAAAGTCGATGGTACAACACTAGACCGAAAACTAAGGAATATGAAAGGAACGTACAAAGGAATTATAGATAATAACAAAAAACGGAGCACTGGAAGAGGACACATCAGTTGGGAGTATTATAATAGATTCAATGAAATATTTACTGAGGATAAAACAATCAATATTGATTGTACTGTATCTTCATTTCAAACCCAGAGTGATGATGATGTACGATCGCCTGGGCTGGGAGCTGCACAGGATTTCGAACAAGATTCACGATCGAATACACCTACAGGCCCTCAAAAAAAAAAAGTTTTGATGTATTTAGAAAAAGGCAACTTGAACTAGAAGAAGAAAAGTTGGAAGAAGTGAAAAAGATACGTGTAAGTTTAGAGGAATACAATAAAATTCAAAGAGAGAAATTAGAACTTTTCAAAAAATATTTAAATTTATAAAGAATTTTTTTATGTGTTTATAAACCTAGTATACATAAGTATATAAAAAAACAGATTGTAATTAGTTATAATAAATTATTACATGTAAATACAACATTTATTACATATTTACTTTATTTTTATAACCAATAATGTACACTGTGGTGATAAAGTCTGGAATATAATTCATAATTGCGTTATTTAATATTTTCAAGAAAAACGCTAGGACAGGTCACTTTTTTCCATAGAACTAGTTACTACTTAAATGATGATGTAAAAAAATTGATAGCCCACACAACAATTAAAAAAATAAATAAATAAATAGATTATTCACTTTAAAAAATAAAAACGTAACTATTGCCTGAAAACATTTAATAACGCAATTATGAATTATGTTCCAAACTTTATCATCACACTGTATTATTATAGCAGTTTTATTGTGAGGGTACCAAAAGTGAGGCAATGAAATTTCGCTTTAAGGAACCAGTGTTACGTTCGTTATGATCGTTGTTTTTCTGTCTGCAGTCCTGAGTCTCATTTTCATCATCTATTTCCATGTGATCATGCTTCAAAACAAAATCATGCAGAATACAACATACCGCAATAACATTTGGAATTTCTTGTCTCAGAGACATGTCCAGATATTTTAACCGTCCCCACTTTCCTAAAAGTTTAACCATTATAAGTTCTTTACATAATAAGGGCATTCATGAAATAATCCACGGTACAAGGCCTTTAAATGCAAAGTTGATATATCCAATATAAAATAAGTTATTAGAAATAAAACAGTGCAATACTAAATGGTAGCGAAAAAAATAAAATAAATCACTAAAAATAAAATAGTACCTTTTAATAATGAAAATGCTCGTTCAATCGCTGATCTTTGACTGTTGAGGCGTACATTAAAAGTCGACTGTACCCTTGTTAAATGTCCATTATCTAGATATGGCTTTAGTAGGCTAGTCATCAAAGGATATGCAGCATCCCCTAAAATATGCTGATGAGGTAATAATAATGGTGGGTGGTCACGTAACTTCTGGAACAGTGGGCTATTACGAAAGACTCTAGCGTCATGCATTCGTCCAGGCATCCCCACAAATATATCAGTTAGTACACACTTGTCATCACAAACAGCTTGTAATATCACTGAATGTTGTTCTTTTCTGTTGTAGTAATCTATAGGATTGTTAATAGGCTGTTTTATAATAATGTGGTTTCCATCAATAGCTCCAACTATACCAGGAATGCCTGTAAGACATTTTTAATATAAGTACAAGATAAACTATGTTATCTCCCCTTTATGTATTTACCAGAACGTGATTTAAATCTTGTTTCAATTGCAGCTATCTCCTGGCGATTTGGCCAACGAATATATTGGTCTTTTAAATGAAGTATTAAAGAAATTATTTTAAGGAATACATAATGCGCTGTACTCTTTGACACCCCAAAGCGTTCTCCGACAGCTAGGAAACTTTCTGGTTTTGCAAGCAGCCATATCGTAAGGAGCATCTTCTTGTCAAAAGCTACATACGATTGAACCTTATGATGTGGAAAAACTTGTCCTGACAATTCCTAAATTTATAATAATGTTATATCTTTGTTGGCAATAATTGTTCAAATTTACATGCGTCGAAAGTTGTCTTGGACATCCTAAACTGGATTTTGAATTCACTTAATCTATAGTTTGGTGTAATTTTTTCATAATAATTATTGTTTCGGATCGGTGGCTGTTTATATTGAGGATAACTTTGTGTGATGTTAAATCATCATCGTTTAAAAAATAATCCACTACCAAACGTTTATTACGATTTGTATCGACCATTTTTAGCAAACACGTATATACGGGACTTAACTAATCTAATACTGTCAACCAAGACAGTTTAGACATTTAATGCATAATATGTCAAAAACATGATGTGTAGAAATACCGTACAGCGAAAAGAAACATGCTGCTTACCATCATACTCATCACAAAAGCTGCTTTTTTACATCAGCTGTGTCCGCTGACCGCGCCCAATGATTCAGAGAGAGAGATGGAGAACATGCTCGAATCGAATAGTGCCGAGGAAGAGATAACCACGATGAAAGATGTGGGGGATACTTCAGGAAAATTGAATAAAGGTGAAGGAGAACAACAGGAAGAAGTTGCAAGAAGGAGTAGTAAACCGAGATATTTGTTGGACTATGAGTGTTAAACGGCTCGCGAGGACGCGAAACGTCAGGAATGGCCGAGTGTAAAGAATAATTGAGTTAGGTCCTATGTGTGTGTGTGGGTAGTGAGACGCGACCAGAACGAGTTGAGACAAGTAAAAGGGAAGTGGGCAACATCTGGGCAGTATGATTATGAGAGTAGTGAAGTGCGTATCAAAAACAGTTTGTCGGGTCGGGCGCGTAGACTTTAAAAGTGATAACGAGTTTTAACTGGAATGTGTTATATTACTTAAATATATTATTATTTATAGTTTAATAAAAGAGTAAAACAGACGAGTGTGATTAAATCGTGAAAAGGGATTGAATAGAGACAAATTAAAATTCCTTACAGTAAATTTGAAGCTGCGCCATCTATCGATTATCAGGTAAATTTTAAGCTGCACCATCTATCGGTCATCAGGTAAATTTTGAGCTGCGCCATCTATCGATCATCAGGAAAGTTTTAACTATGGCAGCGTGTAGAATTGTGCAAGATTATATTTAGAACTTTCTTGATAAAATATGTTTCAAATTGATGCAACGAGTTACATGTTTACTCAACGAGGATACTTTAAGCTTTAATTTAGTATAAGTCATTTTATAATTACCAAAAATACGACCTCCACCATTTCTTGATTTTTATCAATTTCTTGTGATTTTCTTAAAATTAAATTCTCCTAAAAACGTTTGTTTTCTATAAAACTACTTTACAAAACCTTTTTGAATATTTACCTTTAAAAGAATAGGTTTAATTTTTTCCGGAAGAAGATGGTTAAAGGTGATTTTTTAAGTCGGATTTTATCGTTAAAAAGGTGATTCTTTTCTTTATAATGCGTTTTATATTTAAACCATATTAAAAATTGAAAACACTATAAATCAATTCTCATGATTCAATTATTAATACTGATACTATATTACCAAGTCTTCTTGTTTTTCCACTCACATTTCGTCGATTCAGTTCAATCGGGTCGGTTGCATTCAAAATGGTAAAAACAGTCGGTTTTTATCTTTTCGAACAATATATTCGGAAATTGCGATGTTGGCCCACATCGCGAGGACTTCAAAATGTTTCACCAATTATTCTGATAAGTATTAATGCGATTTGGGCAATGTACCCGTTTTTATTAGAAATTAAAAGTTGGTGTCATTTAATGCTGCCAAAGAGAATTGCGTGGTTACTTTTTTTTAATAATTTTTAGATTATAAGACGAATATTAGAACATGTTTATTTCATATGGAGTACATATCGCTGGGAGCACTACTTGTATCTTTTAATTTCCAAATATTGCGTAAACAACATAGTTTATTCAAAATTATTGAAATGTTAAGTGATTTCAATCAATATGGTGTTTCAGAAAGATTTATAATTATTGAAAAGAACATGAAATCTATATTTAAAAGCATTCGTTGTGGGGTACTTCTTATCGCGTATTATATGACGTACGTTATTATTTTGGAGGATAACTGTGCAACTTTTAAGAACACGAAGTATTGCACAATACTTGAATACTACGTTCCATTTAATTTAAATGAATGGGTGATTACGTTGTTAATGTTATTTCAAATACATACCATGAATATAACGGTGAACGTTTTCTTACACATAATATTATTATATTGGTATTTGCTGGAATTACTAATTATACGAATTGAACATCTTAATGAGCTAATTTGCAATGTTAACCTGACCAGAAGTAAAAAGAAAAACTTTAAAATGTTGCGACCTCTCATCTTAGAATATCAAGATATATTTAAGTATTGAAAACTATTTTTTCTATGGATTCTTATGATATATTATTTGGTTACAGATTATTTCAAGTTGTTAAAGATTTAATTGCTGCCTTTCTTGTACCATCTAAAATTTTTGCTTTGCTGTGTTTGGCCTTTTCAACTGCTGCATTTGTTCTAGTTTGAATCTTGATTTATCGCATCAATTAGCTCGTTTAATAAATGTAATACTTTTAGACAAAGGACTTGAAAAACTTTTCTATGACCGTATTGTCTTTAATAATATCATTTGTATGCTACATAATCGGACAAAGAGTTACTACAGCGGTATGAACAACTCATTCTTATTATAATTGGAAAATTTGAATGTATTTTGTGTTTCATGACAGGCTAAGATGGTGTCGGACGCCGTTTATACCATGAATTGGTATGAAGCAGATGTGTCAACAAGACAAGATGTGTTAATTTTTCTTACCATGTGTCAGAAGTCGCTTATGGTCGAAGTACCTTTGTTTAGGGAAATATCTTGTGAAGCCGCACTACAGGTAACTCATTTACAGTACTTGGGTAATTTGAAAATTATAACACGAATGTTTTTATTTAAGGAATACAAGAAGGTTTATGGTTTTTTCAATTGGTTAGTAACAGTTGCAAAGATGAAAAACTTTTAAAACCTATTTACAACCTATTGTATGGATAATTATTTTGGTTTACATATTGCAATATTTAAGTTAAAATGTTCACTATAATTGTTAAATTTAAAATTAAAGTTCAACAATTTAATAAATTGTTCTAAATAATAAAATTTATTATTTTTGTTATCTTCAACTTTCTACCAAATAATGTTTTAAAGGAGTTTAAGATAGGATTACCGAATGGGCTGAGTTAAAAATATTAATCGTTGCTGATTTTCCTACTTCTGTTGATGACACAGCATTCATTATTAGTTATCAAAAAGAAGTTCGATCAATTCAACAATAATTATACACATAGTACGCGTTATAAGTAACTCACTCTATCTAATTTAAAAATGGTTCGAGATATCGTTACGAGCCAAAACACGTCGATATTTATGTTTTGTTAACCCTAATAATTTGGCATAAAAAATAGTAGTGTAGAAATGTGAGTTCTGGACCGGAAATTGCGCATGTTCCGCACTTCCGCCGCCAGCGCAACTTCGCGCGCCACCTGTTGGTAAGTAGTGGAAGCTTGAGTCGGAATCTGTAGGCGGTGAGTCGGGCGCCACCTGGTTTTTAGTGTAAGCTTGTGGGCAGCGAAACTTCGGTTGGGTGCCACCTTGTGGTGTGTAGTGGAAGCTTGAGAGGAACATTACAGGCACGCGGTGGGTAGTGAGTAGCGGTAACAACAGTGGTAGGGTAAGTTGAACTCTAGAAAGATAATCTTAAATATTGTGATGTACGTAGAAGTTATGCGTAAAATTGATTCATGAGCTTTAACTAGCTTTAATCTCAAGTTTTATTTATTGATTTGAATATACCAATCTTTATTACATGTTTATAATTTCTGCATTTATATTTATTTATTTATATAAAAAAGCAGAAACTTGAAATGCGTCAATTTTACGCAGACTATTTTTCTAAGGTTAAATAAATAACTTACGGGGAAAACGTCAAAACAAATACCGGAGCTTATTACGTAACATGGTTGAATTAAAACTTTCAAATTATGTATTAAATTTTTTAAAAAATTTGGTCCCATAGTTGAATAAAAGAAAAAAAATAAATAAAATACTAAAAATACATTTTAAAGCGTATATTGATGTTTTTTTTACTAACAAGCGTAAAGTTTCAGTAAACGAATTTGTTGTACTTTAACTCGCTTATTTTTTAATTATCAGTCCCACTAGTTGCGCCTATAATGTCATCTCCAGAGACTATGTCTAACTGAACATAACAATTTTAAGATCAAATATATTAAACATTTTAAAAAATGTTACAGGATTTGGTTAACTTTCAAGTAGTTAATTCCGAATTATATTCACTGTTACATGATAAAATTTTAAAATGCACGGAACATCATGTTAAAATTAAAATAGTAAACTACGTTTCAGAAACGTTATCATCTTATTACACATACTGGCAAAATGGATACTTTTGACTTCATGGCTTTTCTTACCTTATAAACAGAGTTGCCCTTTTTCTTAAAAAAAAAGTGTTAGACCGTGTTGGAAACATTTTAATCTTCCAACACAAAATACCCATGTAGATGGATGTCCACCTCCAATTTATTGATGTCATTCTTGTCGTAACGGCGGTGACGGTTTTAAGTTTGAAGAAAAGAAATAAAAGCAGTAATAGAAATCGGGAGCGCGTGATGACCTCGCTTCCGTTATCGTTGATACTATTTATAAAATTAAAGCTTAGTACACATCGTGAAAAAGTATAAAATAGTTCCCGTGCGGTTATTATAAACATTTCGAAAAAATTTTATTAGAAAGATCGCTTCAGAATAATGTATCCTACAACCGTATAATGCTCTGATGCGGAAGATACGGGACACGCTGTATATCACATCAATGCCGTCACTCAAACGAGGCAGAGGTATTCTTAATTCTCTGATCAACAAATTACCCGTAGAACTATACATTCCATCGTATTCGTATTGCGGACCGGGTACGAAGTTGGCAAAACGATTGGCACGAGGCGATCCCGGCATTAAACTCCTCGATTCAGCTTGCAAGTCTCACGGCATATTATTATTTTACGCACAGAACAAAGATCTATCGAGTAGACACGAAGTGTACCGAGCGCTAGAGGAGCGAGCTTGGGACCGAGTTATCGAACGACGCGAGTTTCAGTGAAGTGTAATATTAAAGGAAGAAGGGGGCACCCGCCACCAACGTTATGCGGACGGGAAAAGATAGAAGTACGGTAGCGTGTACTTGCAGAAAATTGTTGAAATTGAAATAATACGAAACAAGAATTTATATATAAAAATATTAATATGTTAAATTAAGGAAATTAAAATATAAAAAAAAAATAGAAAAATAAATCAACCAAAAAAAATTAAGTTAAAATATTAAAGAAGAAAAAAAAACTAATTGAACAAATTTTGGATAACGGAACGTTAATTATGGATACAAATACTAGCGTTGATTATGAGTTTCAAGAACAATAGTAATTAATTATGCTTACTTATTCTACGCCACGACGACGCTCTTCCACCAGGATTCGGACGCTTCAGGAACAGGCTTCAAGGCGCAATTTCGATCTGAGGATTCGATTTCTCTAGCAAATTACCCAGCACAAACCACCAGCGTATTTAGAAGCCCTTCCGAATTTAGTATTGAGAATTTAAATTAAAAATGAAATGGAGCGAACTCAAGGGGAAGACTGTAGCTCCTAGCTACCTTGGTAGTTGGTACTCGACTCCCCGAGTCGAACTCGGTGACGCATCAACGCCTCACGCGATAAAGCTGACTTAAGCAAGGTAATTATACAAAACGCAATTTAATATACAGGGCGGTTTGTTACAGAAGAAGCGGCCGCCATGGTCGTCACCAATGCTATGAAAATCAACCGTAAATTAGGCATGGGTCTCAAGAAGAAATGCAATGATAAAAAAATAAGAAACATGCTGGAAATGGATTGGAATTATTTCGGAGAACCTTTATAAAGAATGTAAAAGGAAGTATTGATAAGAAGAAAAAGGAGAGTAATAAGAAGAAGATGAAATTAGCATTGGATGTGGTCAAGGCAGCTACCAGAACACTTCCAATTCCTAAAACTACCGGCGGTTTTCTACCCTTAATTCCACTATTCGCCGGCTTGAGCGGTGTTGGCAGTTTAGCAGGTGGTGCGGCCGGTATAGCAACCGCAGTCAACAAGGCAAAAGCCTCTCGGCACCAAATGAACGAATCAAACCGTCACAATAAAATTGTCGAGGAAGCAATGACCCGTTTGGGAGTCAAAAACAACAAAGACGGTAACGGCCTCTACCTTAAACCATACAAACAAGGAAAGGGATTGAAAAGACAATCGAGAAAAAACTAATTGAAAGACTGCCTCTCCGACCACTTTCTAATTATGACATTTTAGAGATGGCTAAAAGTATACATGGGTTTAGGGGTGTATTCTTAAGAGACACTTTACCGGATTCTCCCAGAAAGAACGAGTGCGCAGTCGTTAATTTATATTCCAAGTTAGCACCGGGTACGCACTAAGTAGCCTATGTAAAACAAGGAAATCGAGTGGACTACCCAATAATAATACATTGAGATGTATTATAAACAGTAAATACCGAATCAATTTCAAAAAGTCAAATTCTATAGGAAAAATGTTGGAATTTAGTAGTCAAATTTTGGAGGCCGGTCGAGAACACGCTTCAAATTTACCGGTGCAGATTATAAAAGTTGTTACTATACCCATAGAGTGTAATACTACAACAGCAGCCTACTATAACACACGTCTGGTGCATACGCTCTACGAATTTGCTCCACAAGTCGAACCGGGTTATAATACTATTAACATTGAACCTCAACCCGTCATTTTCCTGCCTATCAATACAAATAAAATCGAAAATATAACTCTTACTATATTAGATCAGGACGGTGATCCGGTAGATTTTCGAGGAGAAACAATTGTTGTGAGACTCGAGCTTAAAAAAGTACTGCAATGATAGTAGTAAATAATGGGTTTGGTATTTAACAATGAAAAAAACGTAGTACTTCTGACCTAATTCCTATAAAATAGGGAAGTGGGTGTAATTCTCCCACTTCGTCCATCTGGCCTGCAGTTAACGTCTGAAAACATTACATTTCTTCAATCTCTCGGTTTAAAGGTTAATAACAATGGAATAATAACAAATTGGAAATATTCGACAATCCTAACTTTGATGAAGTTATAACCAAACAGGAATTTCACACTTACTATCCGAGGAACAATAATTTCAATTTAAATGACAAAGTACGTATATGAATTGCACATCAGGACATTTACACGTTGCCCGGTGAAAGTGAAATCTACATCGAGGGTAAATTTATTACTTATGGAGGTGATGTTACTTCTACGGATAAATGTAAGTTAACCAACAATGCCTATGCCTTCCTTTTTGAATAAATTCGCTACGAAATCAATGGAGTTGAAATAGATCGATGTAGTAAACCCGGTATAGCGACAACTATGAAAGGATTACTTTCATACAATGAAAATGATTCAAAGGCTCTTCACCGCTGGATGGAACCCCTTAAATCAGGGACAACCAACATCTAAAAATACTACATTTAACGCAAACATTCCGTTAACATTTTTAATGGGTTTCGCCGAAAGACTATCAAAAGATATTGATAAACGTCAGTCAAGAACTTATTTTAGTGCGCAGCAGAATGGATGATAACTGCTACATAAATGTTGACGGTGATAGAAAAGCTACAATCGAAATTGAGAAGATTGAATGGCACGTGCCACACGTAACTGTTAACGATAAAACGCGACTTCAGCTGCTATCCAATTTACGTGATAACAAACCGGCTCATATTTCGTTTAGAAAATGGGAATTCTATGAATTACCGGCTTTACGTAAAACCAAAACCGATATATAGCCTGTAAAAACTAGTACAAACTTAGAAAAACCGCGCTACGTCATAATCGGTTTCCAAAATAATAGAAAAGATAATTTTAAACAAGATGCCTCAGTTTTTGATCATTCTTCGATTACAAATATTAAGTTATATTTGAAAGCGGAAAATTATCCGTATGATGCAATGAACATTGAAATGAACGAAAAGCGATACGTAATCGCTTATCGTAATTATTCCGCTTTTCAGTCCAGCATTTATTTTAAAAGCGCAGCAGAACCGCTGCTCGACTACGACAAATTTGGAGGTAATACGCTTTTCGTCATAGATTGTGCGAATCAAAATGAATCACTTAAATCGGGTACCGTTGACATTATATTAGAACTCGAATGTACAAGGTCATTTGATCCGGAAACAGTAGCCTATTGTCTCATTCTTCACGATAACATCATTCAGTACGAACCGTTGAGTGGCATCGTCCGGAAGATTGTATAAATTAAAAAAATTATGCTACGTAAACAGGTTACTTTTGGAATTACAACAACGTATGAGTGGTTTTATGAATAAGAAGATAGAAAGTCACATTGGTTATTTAGTGCGATTGATCGACAACGATTTAGAGATTATATTAATCGATTGCAAATAATACTGAATCCAATCCTGTCGTCTTCACATCGTTCAAAAATTTATAACGAAAGATTTTCTCCGCATAAAAAAGAAAAAAATGATAACGTTTTAGCGATTGATATACAAGGATTTAACACACCCGATACGCCAAAGGAAATGAGTATAACCGATGGAAAGGAAACATTCAATTTTCTCTTCAAACCTACCATTCCGTATCAATTTTTATCGTCAAAAGTGAAACGTGGTGTGTCTTGGATAGAACGCAATTTATTAAACATAAGCTACAATGAAGGTTATATTGATTTAGAAGAAAATATTAAAAGAATATTAAATAAACATATTAAGGATGATTTTACTATCGTTTATGTTAAGAGATATCAAAAAAAGAAATTTTTAGAAAAATATATAAATGTAAAAATTATTAACATCGAAAATGAAGCTAATGTACCTAAACTAGTAAAAACTGATTGTTGTTGTGTTAATCATAAGAAAAATAGATTAAGCAATTGTACTCTATATAATGTAACCATTTTATATAACTTTTTAAAGAAATAAAAAAACCTTTTCTTTAGTTTACCTACATTTTATTCTTTTTAAATCGCAAAGTTAATTTATATGTGTATTTATATGTTAATAAAATATAATAGTTTTTTGGAACTATTCATTGCACACGCGTACTTAGAAAAAAATTAATAAAAATTATTATCTCGAATTTGATTTGAATACGTCTCTGGTAACCTACTTGACTTTGAGAACGCATCCTCAGCACATTTCTGATGACTTTGTATTTACCGTGAAACCCCGCCGCGTCGCGCCTCACATTCAAGGTTTTTCTCGATGGTATATAAACGGTTAAAATTTTCATACGAAACTCAGTTCTTCTACTACTACTACTCGCACCGCTCGCTCACGTTATAAAAGCTATTAGTATGTCACGGTTAAGCCAATTAGGACAGTATCAATTTTCCCCGAAGAAGAACATATCCGAATTAGAGGTGGATAAATTGTATACGATTAAGTCTCCGAAGCGGATTACATCATGCGCATGGCCATCAGTTGTCGTTGATTTGGAGGATGGATTCACCGTATTTTTACCGAAACGTATCGCGGAGATGATTACAGATGGCAAAATTACTGAACTAGGAGGAGGAGGTATGAGCTTAATATTTAAAGGATCAAAAGACGTTGGAAAAGGGAATCCAGCGCATCTCACCGACTTCGTAAAAACGTTAGAAAGTAAATAAATGTAAACGTTCTTATCGACTTTGTAAAATGTTAATAATAAAATGTTCATAAAATGAGTGTTTTTTTTTGCCTGATGAGCGATAGATGGCGCCTGATGGACGTCATCTATCGCTCATCAGGTAACGCCCCCCCACCTAACTGTCCACCGCTAGGTGACGACACACGAACTGCCGCCGCCAGGTAGCGTTTCCCCACGCTAGGTGGCGCAATAAAAAAGTTACCGTTAAGCTGCGCCATCTATCGCTCATCCACACCCCCCTTTCACCACCAGATGGCACCTTTTCCAGATGGCGCCTTTCACCACCAGATGGCGTCACATAAAAAAGTTACCGTTAAGCTGCGCCATCTATCGCTCATCCACCACCACCACCAGATGGCGCCTTTTGCAGATGGCGCCTTTCACCACCAGATGGCGTTTCCCAGCGCCATCTATAGCTCATCCACCCCACACACCACCAGGTGGCGCCTTTTTAGTTTCACTACACACCACCAGGTGGCGCCACAGGAATTTAGAATTTCAAATTTCCAGCAAAATTTCAAATTTCCCGCGCTATGACGTCACTTCCTGCGCGTATGCGCAGGAGCATCAGGATTCAGGATTCACTTCCGGTCCAGAACCGGCATTAATACTCTACTGACATTCCATCGGGGACATATGTATTATACAAAAGCAATTTTTCCCTTAACTTTAGAGGGCTGTAATTGGGAGTGGAGGGGGTTTTGAACAAAAAGATATATGAAACACCCGCGTAATTTTTGCTGAAAAATCACCCTTGAAATCTTTTGCATCAATTTAGAAACACCTGTACATTATGTACTTGTATATGTGGTAGGTACATACATATGTAGGTATTTCACTATACTATAGGATTAATCATAATAATATGTTAACTAATAAATTAAGACAGTATTGCTTCAATTTTACGTATACTTCTTATACAGAGTGCACGCCGGTAAGCTGCGGATACATTTAACGTAAGTGGGAAAAGGACGACAATAAGGCTTCTATTAGTTAACACAGGACAGATATACTACGTTTACTTATCGGGCCGATTGGAGTTGATATGTGTCTCTTTATCTAACTCATTAAAATCGTATGCAATTCGATGCCTTGTCTAACACATTGAAAAGCCTTATCCGCAGGTCGCAGTAACCACACGAACCTCGAAGTGCGACGAAGACAGACGTAATCAACCGCACCGTTCTAGCCGTGTTACTTGCACGGAGGGCGGTACAAAGCGATTTCATACAAGTTGGAAATTTATCTTCTCAAATTTTTTTAAAAACGAAATTTTTAGAGGTTGTAAAGAAAATAAATTTTTATTTTAACAAAAAATCAAAGTTTCTGGCATTCTTCGTAGCTTTGATAAAAATTCTTATAGTCACCCAAACCTAAAATTACATGATAAACTTTGAAATTTTTTTTTTAAACTGCAAGTAGGAATTTCGAAGTAAAAAATGAAGTTTTTGAGATTATAAATGACTAATTTAACACCTATTTTTAAAAAAAAAATGAAATTTCTAGGATTCTTAGTTCGATAGAAATTCTGAAATTTAATATTTTTGTCTACTTGACATTCATTCTCTTACTTTTTCGTATTGAGCTATGACATCATTCCTAGACAGGCGTCGAATCAACCCAGACTTATGATAAAATCTGGTTATTCATATTTACTCCATTTGTTTAGCGATTTTGTAGAGTTAACTTTTTCAAAATGGACTATTATACACCGGAAGAAAAGTTGTTTATGGTAAAGCAATTTTATGGTGGAAATTCTGCGGAAATATGTCGCGATTTATTTGCTGTGAACTATCCGGAAAGACCAATTCCTTCTGCAAATACTATTCGAAATACGGTGAAGTATTTCGAGTCAAATTTCACATTAATAAATCAAAAAAACAAAAATGAAGCAGACGATAATATTAGCACATTGGAACTGGAAATATGTGGATTAGCAAAATTAGATCGTCACAAATCATCTCGCGAAATTGCCCGTGAAGCGGGTATTAGCGCAACAACAGTGATAAAAATTTTACATAAGCATAAATACCGATCATATAAAATTTCAACATCTCAAGTACGTTTTCCGGATGATTATTACCGCCGTATGGAGTTTTGCGAAATAATGATTAACCAATGCTATCAAAATGAATTATTTTTAAATAACGTTTTATTTTCGGACGAAAAAACATTTTATTTACATGGTCGTCATAATTCAAGAACTTGCCGGTATTGGTCCCGTGAAAACCGCCATTTGAATGTTCCCACGAGAACACAATACCCTCAAAAATTAAATGTATGGGCACGAATTATTGGAAATGAAATAATCGGGCCTTTTTTCATAAATGGAAATTTAAACGGCAACAAATATCTATACTTATTGCAGAACAATGTTCGATTATTTTTTGTGGCCCTTTTTAAATAATTTGATTTACGGATATGGAGATCCGTCCAGCAAATTTAGAGGAGTTACAAGCAAAAATTATTGAAATAAGCAATACAATCACACCGGATGTATTTGCTAACGTCCGACAGAATTTTTACAACCGGTTGGGTTATTGTTCAGCTCAAGAGGGTGGATTATTTGAGCATTTATTAAATAACTGAGCAGTTATTTTTTTCATTTCGGCTTTTTAAAAAATATGTAAAGAATAAAACCTTCTTTTTTAAATTCGATATATTTGAGAGCGCAGGCTCCGCCTACTTACAATCGCCCAACTGTTGTTAATGCGTCTATCCGCAGGTCGAATGGGTGCACACTGTATATATAACTCAAGATGACTATAATTCTTCGCTTGATGAGTTTCTATTTTCGTTTTCTTCTTCGCTTTCGTCTTCTGTTTCATTCGGTATACTTTGTATTTCCCCTGAAAGTAATAGTTTAATGCATACTACTGTTCTGTGACAGCCAGTTAGTTTTTGCCTGTCGTAGTGAATGTATCTACTCGAATGTATCGGTTAGAAAATATAACGAGACCAGGTCAACTCTTTGTTTTATTTCTCTCTACTCAAACATAACATTTTGGCGACGAGGACGGGATCGCATTGATCCATGTGATTTCGAAATTAACAACGTTGATTTAAAATTTCAACCATGGCAACTCTGGGAAACGTGGAGCATTTCAATCCAAATAATCCTGGTGCGTGGGACGCTTACAAGGAAAGAGTAGAATTATTCTTAAAGGCGAACAATATAACAGAAGATGACAGGAAGCAAGCTGTTTTCTTAAACATTTGCGGGGCAGCAACGTACGACATATTGCGTTCGCTGATCTCCCCGGCAAAAGTAAGCGACGCGTCGTACGAAAACGTAATTAAAACATTGTCAGCACATTTTTCCCCTGGGACGTCTGAAATAGTGGCTCGCTTTAAATTCTACCGAAGAAATCAACAGGTGGGTGAAACAATTTCCGTTTATGTAAAAGAACTGCGAAAGTTAGCGGAAGAGTGCGGGTTTGGATCGTCATTGGATACGATGTTGCGCGATCGTCTCGTGTGCGGGGTTAACCACGAAGCTCTTCAGAAGCGCCTTTTGGCGGAATCAAAAATTACGTTCAAAAAGGGCCTAGAAATGAGAGTCGCACACGAAGTTGCAGCCGAAGGCATCGCCGTTCTTAAACAAACACAGGCAGACGGCGCGAAGAACGTAAACACTATTAATTCGTCGAAACCCTACTAATAAACAAGGATCGAAAATAAAAGGGTCTAGAAAATGTTTTCGATGTGACGACAAACACTTGCCGGACACGTGCAAGCATAAAAACGCTTTATGCCGTTATTGCGAGAAAAAAGGACACATCGAACGAGCCTGTTTTAAAAAGAAAAAAACGGAGTCAAACGCAAATAAGGTAAAACAAATAACGTCCGAAGACAAAGAGGAAGACGGAGATTCTTATCTGTATCCCTTGAATAACGTCTCGAGCGACAAGTTAAACAAAAAGTTTGTTGTGGAGATTTCCTTGAACGAAAAAAAAGAACTATGGAAATAGACAGCGGGGCAGCGTATACAGTTATCGGTAAAAACACTTTCGAACAATTGTACGGAGACAATCCTCCAAAGTTAACAAAACCGGAAATTACGTTAAGAGATTATCAAGGTCGTGTTGTGGTAATATTGGGACAGTGCGAAATACCTGTGCGCTTAAAAGACATAAAAACGAATTTGCCGGTTATCGTGGTCGCGTCTAATCGAGCTAATCTTCTGGGAAGAAATTGGTTACCGCCTCTTGGGTTGAACATTAGCGGAATTAACCATATTTCGGGGCCGTGCGTCGGAAGTGCATTTCTGGAAGAATTTCTTGAAGTCTTCGACGAGAAAATAGGCACTTATCGTGGACCTCCGGTATCGTTTGTTTTGAATCCGAGCGTACAGCCAACGGTGTTAAAACCTAGAAAAGTTCCGTTCGCATTGCGCGATAAGGTCGACCAATAACTTGATCGTCTAGTGCAGCAGGGAGTTTTGGAACCGGTGGCGCATCCGAAGTGGAGAACACCAATAGTTATTGTATCAAAAAACGACCATGAAATCCGAATTTGTGGTGATTATAGGAGTACAATAAATCGTGCGTTAACAACATATAATTATCCAGTACCGGTTGTACAAGACATTCTTTCCGAGTTATCTGGTGGTAAAGTGTTCGCTAAATTGGACATGGCACACGCTTATTTAGAATTAAGTGTGGATAACGACGCCGCGGATGCACAGAAAATTGTAACTTATAAAGGAGCGTTTAGGTGCAAGAAATTACTATTCGGGGTATCAATAGCCCCACAAGTGTTCCAACAATTTATTGACAATAGATTGCACGGAATTTCGGGCGTGATCCATATTTTGACGATATTTTAATAGACGGAATGTCTGATACAGATCTCGAAGCAAAGGTGCGTGCGGTTCTCCTTCGATTTAAAGAAGACGGACTTCGATTAAAAAAGAGAAAGTGTGTTTTCCGTACGGAATGTTTAAATTTCCTGGGGTTTCACATAAGTGTGGCCGGGGTTCGTCCCACTAAAGACAAAATAAACGTTATCGTGAATACGCCGACTCCTGTGAACAAAACAGAATTACAAGCATTCCTAGGTCTTGTAACCTTTTATCACAGTTTTATCAAAGACAAAGTTTCAATAGCGGAAGCCCTACACAAATTACTTCATAAAGACATTGATTTTAAGTGGGGTGCCGAGCAGAACAATGCTTTTAAAAAGTTGAAAGACATCCTCGCGAGTGAGCCACTTCTAGTTCACTATAATGAGAACAATCCATTAATTTTGACATGTGACGCAAGTGCTATATCCTAAATTGATATCCCAAAAATCGAGTGTTCTCTGATTTTTTTTGCAAATGTCTGCTGGAGCAGATTTTTCTTGAAAAATTCGAATAACTCGAGAACGGCCGAATCAAATTGCAAAAAGTAAAGTTATTCATAAACCTTGAAAATAGACAAATCCAAATATGTAAAAATATATAGGGTGTTCCATTTAAAAAAATAAACTAGGTGGCAACTTCCGGTATAACCGGAAGTGCTAGAAATCTGAAAATATTTTAGTCGAAGAGAATGCAATTAATAATACGTAAATCTGAATTTTCAAATTTTTGTATTGGCCAGAACTCTGTAAAGTTCTAATGGACGGTCGTCGTGCATGACCCTGTATATTAAAATCACTGATCAAAGAAGTTATACGAGCCGTTCATAAACATACGGATTTTCGCATCGAAGCATCTGTATGAGATGGTGGCTCCTGGAATGTAGCTGCCTTGCGTAGCGTTTCAGCAGAATGTGGTAAGGAGGGTGATCAATTCGTATATAATATTGATGGTCACCAAATTATTCATCTTTTTGATGTCCGTCATATTCTGAACAGCATGAGGAATAATTTGATGACCAAAGATATTGTATTCGAAGGGAAAACGGCTAAGTGGAGTGACATTCATCGGCTGTACGAGTTGGATGGGGATAGTGGCATATTCAAAACTACCAAGCTTACGTATGTTCACGTAAACCCCACCAACCAGCAGAAGATGAAAGTAAAGCTTGGAGCGCAAGTTTTCAGTAACTCCACTGCTTCCCTCCTTCACATTCTGTCGAAAGCAGCCGTTATGGATGCTGCGGGAACAGCGATATTTATAAAGTTTATGAACGACATATTTGACTCGCTGAATTCTGTATTTACCTCTGAAAAACCTTTAGCATGCAAGCTAACTAGCAGCTCACAACATCTTCGATTTTGGTATGCTGCTAGTAGAAAGTTAAGACAAATCAAATTTTTGTCCAGTGGTAAGTGTGTAGGAAATCCTCCAACAATCAAACTACTGTTAGCAACAATTAGTAATGTAAGGTACTTATGGGATTCTCTAAGGGATAAGGGTTTCAAGCATCTCACTTTGAGATCTTTAAATCAAGATCCTTTAGAGAATCTCTTTAGTGTTGCTAGAGGATTATGTGGTGGTAACACAAAGCCTTCACCTTCGCAGTTCGTCGATGTTTACAAAACAGTAATTTTAAATAATACTGGTCCTTGTGGCATTGGGACGAATTGTGAAGATGATGGCGAAGACTTCCTTCTTTCTTATAATATTCTTCTTTCCAACTCTACTCCCAGTGATCCTATCAATCCCACAAATTGATAGGAAGTAGATGAAGATACTTTCTATCAATTTTCTTCAGTTACCACTACGAAATCATCTACTAACACTAAGAGTACCGTATCGTTATTTGAAGTTGACCTTAACAAGTTAGCTTATGTTGCAGGGTACTTGATTAAAAAGCTAATAAATTATGAATGTCAGCATTGTAATCAGTTCTTTTGTTCTGATGCCATTATCAATGTTCATGAATTAATCGTATTACAGGATGACGCGAGAGATGCTAATTTTTATTTGAAATACCCTTCATCCCGTTTCATCAACCTTATTTCCGTTATGAAGGATAATATGTTTCATAACATTCCTAATATTATCCGTCATCCCAATATTCTTTCCCAGATATCCTACACTGATTCTCTTCAATATGTATGTCCTTTACATCCTGATATATCTCACAATATTTATAAACACCTCACATTCCTGGTCCTCCGATATTTCGTAACCCTTTGTAATAAAAAGTTACGGAATTCCTCAAATACTGCGAATGAGACAGTTGAAAATTTTATTAAAATGTCATCATAGTTTCTCAACTCTTCTCAATTCTCATTTCTCTATTCTTCAACATGACATCTATGTATATATACGCTTCTTATTTACGCTCTGTTATAATCAACGTTAAACGCTTGTTATTAATGCTCTGTTATTATTATGTTCTGTTACTACTTTCACCTTCTTGTTGATGATACTTGTATCATGACATCCTAAATGTCAAGCGCTTTTTTATTAGTGCTATATATACGCTTTTTATTTACGCCCTGTTATATTTAAGCCTTCTTATAGTTTTAAACTTGTTTCTGAAAAGAGGGCAACATAATATCCTAAACGTTAAACGCTTGTTATTAATGCTCTATTATTATTGTGTTCTGTTATTACTTTCAACTTCTTGTTAAGGGGGTCATTTTGAGTTTGAAGAAAGCTATAATAATATGCTATTAATTATAAACAGTGTTGTATTTGAGGGGCAAGTATGTGCTATTAATATGGTTCTTATAAAATCATTTTATTTCTATTAATTTTGTATTATTTCTTACTCTTTATTATCAATATAACTCCTTCAAAATTTAGAGAAGAGTTTTTAAGGATTTATATGTGCATGCTTATAGATTTTAATTAAAGAACTAATCCTGGAATTGCATTTTTTTAGCAATCCTGATACAGGATTATTGGCAGCAATTGGTGTTGAAAAATCAAAACAATTGTCACCAAAGGATAAACACCTCTACAAAACAACCACATACCTCAAGAAGAAAGTTTCGATATATCGACAACGCAGTCATATGTTAAAACAAAGGTTGAAAGTCGCAAGAACGCAGTTTGAAGTTAGAAACACTGGCTTGAGAAAGGAAGCAATTGATTTTTGTTTGGCACAATTAAATGCTAAGTCAAAGAAACCTCGCGGGCGACGGTATTCTTACGAAGACAAATTAATGTGCCTTGCACTCTACAAACATTCTGGTACATCCTATAAATTTTTATCGAAAATGTTTAATTTACCATCGAGACGTACCATTATGCGGCTATTTTCAAATATCCCCATAAATGGTGGAATAAATGAAAGTTTATTTGAGAATTTAAAAAAGGCTGCAGTAAAATTGAATTCTTTACAACGCCATTGCGTTCTCATGTTTGATGAAGTGGCATTAAAACCAAATTTAAAATTCAACAATACGCTGATCAAATTTATGGTTTTATAGCTTTATAACCTATTATTTCTGCCAGGGAACAACTAAACAAGTTGATTTAAAAAGAATTTTGAAAGAAATAGTATATAAAATACAAGAAGCAAATTTTACTGTGGCTGCTACGATATGTGATCGGCCACCACAAATCGCACTGTAATAGAAAGTAAGAGTTAATAGAAAATTATAACATAACATGCTATATTATTATTTATTTAATTGTTCTAGGTTTGGTTCAAGAAGCCCGTGCATATTATTTAAAAAATAATTTATCAACAAAAAGGAGGTTGATCATTCAAAGCAAAGAGATCATTCCTTTGTACGACATGCCCCATATTTTAAAAGGTATTAGAAACAATTTATTAAAAAAAAATTTAGTATGGCAAAAAGATCATGAAATCATTGTTGCCAAATGGGAAGATCTGGAGAAATCATATGAAATCGATTGTGATAGTGGCGATTTTCGGTTAATGCCAAAAATCACAGATTTTCATGTAAGAAATAAAATTAAAAAAATGAAGGTGTCATGTGCGGCACAAGTTTTCAGCCATACTACTGCAGCCGCGATATCTTACATGGCCAAAACAGGTATGTATAAGAAATAAAAATCAAATGTTGTATGTATATACTCAATGGGCTTTCATAATAAATATTGCTTTTTAAGATGCTACTAATATTAGCGGGCGTATAAAAATCACGTCACGAGCCCAGGAAACAACCACAGTTTTCAAATTTTTTGATCAGCTATTTGATAGTATTAATGGGGGAAGCTGTAGGCGACATCCTGGAAAGCAATTACGCGCTGAAGTAACTCAGCGGTCAAAACACATAAGTTTTTGGATGGATGCAAAAGGTAATTGTAACGCATTAATGTATGAAACAAACTAAGATGAATATTATAAAATGTTATGTAATATAATTTAAATGAAATTTACAAAAAATAACATAATTTACAAATTTGCAATGGTTAAAAATCCGAGTTTTAATTAAAGTTTATGGTTTTTTGTTTTAGAGAAATGAGGAACATGTTTTTTCAACAGGAAGGAAGTAATGAAAAAGTTATCCCACCCAGTTTAAAAAACTTTATTTTGAATTTGGAGGGAGTCATTGACCTCAACCAACTACTATTTTCACATGGGGCGTCCTATTATTTTCCACGGTGACTCAACCAAGACCCTCGGGAAAACTTTTTCGGTCAGGTGCGTCAGCATAGAGGCCGAAACACCAATCCACGCCAAAACAGTTCACGGAAACATTTAAAAGTCTGTTGATGAGAAAAATGGTTAGCACCCATTCAGTGGGTGCTAACTGTGAGGAAGATTTGGCCTCTTCATTATTTCAATTAAGGGAATATACAAAAGCAGATTCTGCACGAAATACTGTCCAGGAAGAAGTTGTAGAAAACGATAATGATAGAAGCAGAATTTGGATAAATATATATATAATTAAATGCTTAATTTTAATTATTTTATGACCCAATCAGGAGCGTAACTTCAAATCAGGGGCCCCGCCCGCAAGTTTATTTTTATACTTCTTTAATTTTCATTAATAGTGAATTGTTCTATATTGTCTGTGTAATTCGCAAAATGTGTAACTTATTATTTTTTTGTTATACTTATTTTTATTTAAGTGTAACAAAAATAATATGAAGCGGATTTTGCGAATTAGACCGACAGGGCAATTTATAAAATAAAAATAATATCAAATCAAGATGGCTACCAATAGTTTCAAAACGACGGCGAAAATCTCGTTAGATGGCGCTTACGCGGTAACAAAAACTTGAATTGAAAGAAAGTTGATTGACAAGCTCGCCCTTATACGAGAATTATGGGATATCTTTGTGAACAATTGTTTAGCATTCTATACGCCATATGAATACTGTACCATTGACGAGCAACTTGTTGCATTTTGTGGAAAGTGTCCGTTCCGTATTTATATGGCTAGTAAACCAGACAAGTATGGTATTAAAATATTAATGATGAATGATTCCAAAAGGTATTATATGGTAAATGCAATTCCCTATATCGGAAAAGTAAACCCAGAAAATGATTCGGTACCTACTTATTATGTCCGAAAGCTTTCAGAACCTATTAAAGGAACTTCTCGGAATATAACATTTGAAAATTGGTTTACGTCAATACCATTAGCAGATATAATGTATAACGAATATCAGTTAACAATCCTTGGAACGTTAAGAAGAAATAAGAAAGAAATACCCCCTACATTTATCAATAAAAAGGGAGTAGGCACATCATTATTTGCATTTGATAGAAAGAAAACGCTTGTGTCCTATACACCAAAAAAAACAAAAATGTATTATTATTGTCAACACTAAAACCCGATGCATCGATTAACCCCGATACCGGAGCCAAATCTGATACACACGTACAATGAAACTAAAGGGGGAACAGACACGTTTGACCAACTGTGCCATTCATACACTACTGCCCGTAACACCAGACGATGGCCTTTAAGATTTTGGTTCAATATTCTTGATACCAGTGGAGTAAATGCTTTAGTTTTGTTCTCTCTTGCAAACCCATATTGGAAAACAAAGCGATGTCATAATAGAAAATTCTTTTTAAAGGAATTAGGAATGGATTTAATAAAACCTCATTTACAGGAGCAAATGCAAGTGACGACATTGCAAAAAACATTACGTGTTAAAATTTATGAAATCCTCAACAATGAAGAGTTACCCAAGCAAAGTGTTAACACTAATTTAGATAAAAGGGTTCGATGGGCCTTTTGTGATACAAGAAATGATAGGAAAACAAAGTTTGCGTGCTCTATTTGCGCAAAACCATATTGTTTGGAGCACCGTGCAAAACTCTGTTACGAGTGTCAACATTTTTTTTTACACTAACTTCAAAAAGCTATTTTTCGTTTTGTGAACTTTTTCCTACTGTACATAAAACATATTTTTTTAATTTTTGTTAATTCAAATTTTAAAAGTAATTACTGTAGTTTTTGTCGAACAATACGAAATATATAAGTAAATTCATAAAAAATTTTGATTTTATTTGTACCACCACAATAATATAAGGATAACCACATATCTTTTACAAAGATAGTCTTATTTATCTACTATTATTTAAAAAAGTTGTTCGAGGGTCCGTGAGACCCATGTGTGACATTTACGTTACACAAAATAAGTGTGATGCTCCAGGGTTAAATAAAAATTCGTGGCTTCTGGACTACATGTGTTCTTTTATTTTAAATTAATAGCCTATTTCTTATTAAAAATATGAAAAGAATAATTATGCTATCGATAGTTTCTAATTCGAATATCGATATCTATCGATGGGGCCCGACTATCGATATTTCTCCACCACTACCGACTAGTGTGATGAACGCGTCTCTATTTCTCTTAGTTGATTGTGAAGTTAAATTTAATAAACTCGTTTAAAAAGTTTGAAACCATTGTTCATTTTAAATTGCTTAAAGTAGATTACAACGAAAAGTCATATCTCATAATTTTAGAGATTTAAAAGTATTAACTCCCATAAAACCATACGGCAAAGATGAATTTCCATCAATATGGTCAACTCCAGAGCAACCCACTTCCGTAACTATGTCTCCTGAATCTATAATTCCTGAATCGGAATTTTTAGGAGAATTATGAGATTTCCCAATACCTTCAAAAAAAACGAAAATTTCCTAATGAGGAAGAATGTCCCAAAACCAAGAAAATCCGGAAATTAGAAGAATTAGTAAAGAAACAGGCATACATAATAAAAAAAAAACGATCAACAATTTCAAAACTAAAGAGCAAAATAAATGACAGTAAATTTAAACTAACAAACTGAAAACATTGAAACATAATATTTTTGTATATCCGCGTTCGAATTGGCGTTTATTTTGATATTGGGTTAGTTTTTGTCCACCACGTGCGAGGTGGGGATGTAAACTTGTGAGGGTCCTTCGAGTCTGGTTTTGATTCGGTTTGGCACATTGGTTTGTGACACCAGACTCGAGCGACCTCTTGGGAACTTATAACATATTTTTTATATGTTGTGTGTCCTTGTGCTCAGGTTTGTTACATTTTAGTTTATATTTTTATCATAATGTTAATTTTTGCATTTTTATTCAGAGTGTGGTTAATAAACCAGTTTTCTTTTGAAAAATCACATTTAATTCTTCCACCTTACCCCGAAACCACCTTCCACGGAATTTTCCGCAACATCTGGCGCCCAACTTGCGGCTTTGGTGGTAAATTGATTGTGGATTTTGAAGAAAATTTACGTGAGAATAATGAATCGGACACCGGTTTCGAGAGCGAGGCATATATATAACACGCGGGGGACGAAAAATTTCCACAGCGATGGCGAGTTGGAGGAACGTGAACAAGAGAGAGATAATAGGGAAAACGAAAGTCAATCAACAACCCGATTTATGGACAAGGCAACAACAGAAGAAGCGACCGGAATAACAGAACACTCTACCGGAACAATAAAGAAGACGGCTAGTAATGAAAGTAAGATAAAAGGTCCATTTTTATCAAACAAAAATGTTGTCGATAATGTTCCTCCGCCATACTAGATGGTGGGGTGGCCCGTTACTAATAATAACGCGCCCCAGAAAAACCCGTTTAGTTTGACTGCTCCGCGTATGCAAACAAATTCAATTTTAAGCGCTCCGGTGCCACCTGATCCGGTGAATTCTGTAATAGATGTCGCGAGAATGATTCCTATTTTTGACGGAACTAATATTCATCCCGTAAAATTTATTACGCAATTAGAACAAGCGTTGCTATTGTATAAGATCCCATACAATTTATTAAATTTTTACGTGAGATCGCAATTTTCGAATGAGGCCAGGGTTTGGTTTGATGCTATGAGCGAGGTCTCCCCGGATTTTCCCTCTTTTAAAAAAGCGTTTTTGGAACAATTTTGGGGCGGTTTCCGACAAATGGAAATTAGAAGTTTGTTAGAGAGCGGCCGGTATAGAAGTAATGAGGGCAGTTTTTCCACTTATTTCTTAAATTTAGTCGCTAAAAGCAGGTATTTAGACCCTCCGCTACAAGAAGATATTTTAATTACGATGATTGCTCGTCATTTTCCCCCACAAATCGGTGCGTCTCTTATCGGTACAACAGATATTACGCAAGCACTGAGTAGACTTCGTCAAGCGGAATATGTTTTTAGACCTTATCCGTCACATTCGCAAACAAATCAGTCCCGCGGACCTCAGCCGCGATCGCACGGGAATTCTCACCCAAATAGACCGGTGGCGGCCATTCAAGTAGATTCTTGGTCACCTTTTTCCAATGATATGGGTGAAGCGCTAGCTTTAGAGTCGGGAAATGCGCGAGGAAACACCGAGTAGGGCCATCGGTGTCGACTTATTTACCGGCCCATAATTTAAAAATAAATAGAGAACCCAGAGAAGACTTATTAGATATTATATGTGATTTTTTTCATGAAAGTGTGTCGTATCGTTGTCCTACGGTGATGGTAAGAATTGGAGGAATGGAATTTCCGGCGTTAGTTGACACTGGAAGCGAGATTTGTTGCGTTTCCGAGGTTACGTTTCAGCAAGTTTGGCCTATAATTAAAGATTACACTCCTTGTTTTCCCATACAAGGTACACGAATTTCGGGGGCAGTTGAAGGAAAAACAAATAAAATTAGCTATCAATTATCATTAGAATTTAATATAGATGATTTTAATACTAGGTATGAATTTTTTGTGATACCTAATTTGTCATATCCAATAATTTTGGGAATAGATTTTTTGAGGTTTCACAATTCCAGTTTTGATTTTGAAAAACGGGAATTAACCATCATTCATCAGAATCAGCGATTTCTTATTCCGAAAACAGTTTTTTGTCATGAATTGAAACCGCCTGAATTATCTACTTTACGGTTATGCGCAGTAAAGCATCCAGTTAATTATTATTTTTCCATTTTAAAATGTGAAACGGTCAGTAATAACGAATCAGATCTTTTCAATAATATCTTAAACAATTTAAATATAAGTTCTATGGAAAAAAGTCATTTCGCGTCGGTTTTGGATAAGCATTGGGCAATTTTTTCCGAAATACCGGGTCTTACCCAGGAATATGAGCATGAAATAATTTTCAACTCGACAGATCCTTTCACGGTAAAGCAATATCCGGTTCCCGTAGCTCATAGAGGTGTTATCCAGGACGAAATTAGGAAAATGGAAAAATGGGGTATCATTGAACGCGCCAACACTCCATATTGTAGTCCTTTGGTTACAACAGTTAAATCAGATGGCTCGGTTAGGGTCTATTTGGATGCTAGGCGTCTGAATAAGGTTAGGGTAGGAGATAATGAGCTTCCTAGAACCATAGAAGATATCCTTCGTAATTGTGGCAATATTACTTATATGTCTACTTTAGACTTGACTGCGGGATATTGGCAGATTCCATTAAAGTCGGAACATCGCAAATATACAGGTTTCCGTTTCGAAAATAAATGTTACCAATTTAAGGTGCTACCTTTTGGTTTAAAGACCGCCGTTTCGTCATTTACGAGATGTATTGATCGCATTTTGGGTCCTTCTTTCGCGGGATTTGTTTATGCGTATGTCGATGACCTATTAATAGCCTCAAATTCTTTTGAGCAACATCTTCATCACTTAGATTTGGTTTTAAGTAGACTAAAAAATGCTGGATTTACATTAAGGTTGAAAAAGTGCCAATTTTTTAGAACAGAAATGATTTATTTAGGATATTTAATTAGCCAGTCAGGTGTATGTCAGGATCCTGAAAGAGTATCTGCTCTGCGTGATTTCCCCGTGTCCCGTAACGTGAAACAGCTGCAGGCTTTTCTGGGTTTGGCTAATTTCGATAGGTGTTTTGTAGAAAACTTTGCATCTATAGCGGAACCTCTTTCTGAGTTACTGAGGAAACAATCTCGTTGGCGTTGGGGTGAAACGCAGGAGGAAGCTTTTGTGAAAATTAAAGAAATTTTATCACGGGAAATTATGCTTTATCAACCTTCGTACGACTTACCTTTCGAAGTACAATGTGATGCTAGCGATATTGGTTTGGGAGCCATTCTCTTCCAAATGGTGAATGGTAGGAAAAAAATAATTAGTTATGCTAGCCGTTTACTGTTGGACAGGGAACGACGATACTCGGTATCTGAGAAGGAACTGTTGGCAGTGGTATTTGCTTTGCAAAAATGGCGTACTTACCTTATCGGGAAACATTTTAAAATCTATACGGATCATCGAAGTTTGTCTTTTTTAAATACTTGCCGTTTGTTGAATCGCAGAATTGAACGATGGGTTCTTGCTCTCCAAGAATATGATTACGAGTGCGTATTCATTTCCGGAAAAGATAATGTTTTGGCTGATGTTTTGTCTAGAAACCCTCCTATTCGTCCTATCGTTCCGGATAATAAATGTTTTGCGGTGATGAAGTGTAAAATAAACGAATTGAACTCGTTAATTAAAGATTTGCCTGAGGCTCAGAAAAGCGATCCAACTCTATCCAAAATAATTGAAGAGCTCCATAAACCCAATAATAAAGAAAGTAAATTCATCTTATTTCAGAATTTATTGTTTTGTCGTCAGGATGGGGTCGAATTACGGTTGTGTATCCCTAAGAAACATACTGATTCTATCACAAGGTACTATCATGAACATTTGGGTCATTTTGGAGTATATAAAACTTGGTGTTCACTGCGTAGAGATTTTTGGTGGTCGGGTATGCACTCAAATGTCAAGAGAGTGGTAAAGGGTTGCGAACTTTGTCAATCATGTAAAACTTCCGTTTTACCTAAACCGCCTTTAGAGTCAATTGTTCCGGAAGGGCCAAATGATTTGGTGGCTGTCGATTTTTATGGTCCGTTACCCCGTTCAACTGGTGGTGTCTCTTATATTTTCGTCGCGGTTGACGTATTTTCTAAATATTTAGCGTTGTACCCAATTAAAAAAGCTACCGCCGCTGCCGCCTTAAATCGACTTAGGCAACATTATTTTTTACAAGTAGGTAAACCTAAAAGATTGCTATCTGATCAGGGTACACAATTTAAAGCTAGAATATTCAAGGACTTTTTGAGAGATGAGGGTATCGTACAAGTTTTTAGTTCTGTTAGACATCCCCAAGGAAATCCCTCGGAACGGGTAATGCGTGAATTGGGGTGGATGTTTCGTACCTTTTGCCATTCTTCACATTCAGCTTGGGCTAGATCAGTTCCGGAAATAGCTAAACTAATTAATAACGCGGTTCACGAGTCCACTGGTTTTGCGCCCATCGAAATTCATTTTGGTACTAAATCTTTTTCGCCGATTCGTGATTTGTTGGATTGGCCAAATACCGTAAACCTTGACGCGCATGTACGTCTTTATTACGTTCGAGAATGTTTTAAGAGTCGTTTAGAAAAAAGAAAGGGTAAATTTCACTCACTAAAAGAATGTATTGTTTTTTTGCCTGGTGACTTAGTTTTGCTTCGAGCGAACCCTATTTCTTCCGCGCTAACTTCCGAAGTAAAAAAGTTTTTATTTTTGTTTGAAGGGCCTTATATAATTAAGAAAAGAATTCATGAAAATACATATATTTTAGTTTATCCGGGAACTTCAAAAGAACGTGGTACTTTTCATGTAACACATTTGAAACCATATAATTTATTTTTAACTACTTGCGAATCAACCCCTTAGATTGTTCGCACGGGGGCAGATGAAACATAATATTTTTGTATATCCGCGTTCGAATTGGCGTTTATTTTGATATTGGGTTAGTTTTTGTCCACCACGTGCGAGGTGGGGATGTAAACTTGTGAGGGTCCTTCGAGTCTGGTTTTGATTCGGTTTGGCACATTGGTTTGTGACACCAGACTCGAGCGACCTCTTGGGAACTTATAACATATTTTTTATATGTTGTGTGTCCTTGTGCTCAGGTTTGTTACATTTTAGTTTATATTTTTATCATAATGTTAATTTTTGCATTTTTATTCAGAGTGTGGTTAATAAACCAGTTTTCTTTTGAAAAATCACATTTAATTCTTCCACCTTACCCCGAAACCACCTTCCACGGAATTTTCCGCAACAACATATTAACACGTTAACTGCCCTCCCCAATATTTAAAAAAATATGTACCGTGTCCCATGGGCCATGTTTGTTTTTTAATGAAAATGATGTTTTACTGTTTAAAAATAAACAAATATTGAAAAACCTTTTTTCTCTAATTATTTTTTTTGTTAGAAAAAAGTGTGTCCTAATATGGTACACGTGGCGCCTGAGTGAACATTACTTAATGTTTTGCACATCGTGCGCCATACGTGGACACGCATAAACTCGATGTTCGTTCGTTCAGCAGCGACAACTGGTTTCAGTAACCAGTTTGAAATGCAACAAGCGGTAAAGACTGCAGCAGAAGAGATTGAGGTTTGGAGAGAACTTGACATGAGTGATGAATTTTCAGACTTCTCAAATTCCGACCTTGATCCAACATATTCGGTAGATGAAACATCATCGAACGATTCTGAAGATGACTGCCTTAGGAAAACGAAACGTAGAAGTCGATCAAGTACGTAAAAAAGATATTACCAATAGCATAAACTTTGATTATGGTATAGTTTTAGCTTTTTGATGAAAAAAAAAGCTGTTTCGATTTACCATTTCAAATATTTTTTAGTCTTACCGTTTAGCAGTACGTCTGTATTTTTATGTGGTATTGCAATACTGCAAAGTTCATTTTTCTGTTAGATTCAACGCAACCATCAACTTCAGGCTAAACCATCAACATCGGCCCAGTCTGACACAATAACAGATCCTCCAGGAAGTCGAAGTGAAGAGCCAGAGTGGGGACCAATTTCAGGAAATTTCACCAGCCCTGCAGGCTCAAATGCATGGTAAAAACGAGCTTAGTTTTTTTGAATTGCTTGTGTCCGATGTTGTTGTTAACAAGATCGTTGATGAAACAAACAGATATGCCGAACAGCAAATTGTTTTAGCCATAAGCCACGAGAATTTCGGCGACTATTCACGTTTACATGCATGGGTAGATACCAACTTTAGTGAAATACGAACATTTCTTGCTATTTTGATTTGGATGGGATTAGATAAAAAGCCATCACTCAAAGATTATTGGCGTAAAAATCCATTGTATAAAAACGAGATATCAAGATATGGCTCGAAATAGGTTTGAGCTGCTTTTGTGCAAGTTCCATTTAGCAAATAACGAAGAATGCCCCTTCAACGATAGGCTACACAAAATTCAATGTCTGGTTGACATGTTGAATAGAAACGCTTCTTTGTGCATTGTTCCAGAAGAAACCATTTGTATCGATGAAACCATGATTCCGTTTCGAGGCAGATTATCTTTTCGACAATACATAAAAGGAAAAAGGCATAAGTGTGGAATGAAAATTTATAAAGTATGCTTTGATGGCGACAGCCTGAAGATATATTGCGGTAAGGAAAAGATTGAAGGACAATCGGTGGCGGAATCTATCGTTATGGAAATGTTACAACCATTGCTTGATGATGAAAGGACTCTTTATGCAGATAAGTGGTACCAGTCTGTTGCCCTAGCGGAGAACTTACAAAAAAGATCAACTCATCTAGTAGGAACTATTCGAAAGAATAAAAAAGGTCTGCCAAAGACTGTGGTCGACGCAAACCTCAAGAGAGGAGAAATTGTTGCAAGGCAGAATCAAAATAAAGTGGTTGTTATGAAGTAACTAACATGACAAAAGAGATGTCCTCCTATTATCTACTAAACACACAGATGAACAGAAAGAACTACATCACAAAGAGGGTCCCAGGTTCAAACCGTCTGCAATAATCGATTACAATAAAGCTAAAGCGTTTGTTGATATGTCAGATCAAATGGCAGCCTATTCAAATTCTCTGAGAAAGTCAAGAAAATGGTACAGAAAATTGGCTTTTGAATTTATTACAGGCACCTCAGTAGTAAATGCGTTATACTTGTACAACAAAATAAACAATAAGAATTTCTATAACCACTTTCAAGGAAAACCTTGCCATGCAACTTTTTGAAAGTGGAGAACCGCTACACCCAAACGCAGAGAATCCAGTAGAAGAACACAGACTTACCGAAAAAATGGATAACGAGAGAAAGCATAAAAGGGGAAGATGCAAATCTTTGCTATGAAAAGAATTCACAACAACATGGGCGCGATTATGCAGTAAAAAATACAAAAAGAATTACTTACATATGTCTAGGTTACGACGGCAATATTTTCATTTGCATGGAATGCTTTTTTGAAAAACACGTTTTCAAAAAAATTTAATAGAATGTTTTGTGCTTCGCAGTCATTTTCCATTAATTTTATAAATATTAGTTTAAGCTAAACGTTACATTTTTGAACAGAAAGAAATAAATAATTTTGATATATTTTGATATATAATAATTTTGTGTCATATTTTCTATAAAAACTAAAATATTCTCAGACCACACTCGAATAATGATTTCCTACGCCAGACCCACCCATACATATATTTAAATCAATACTAAATGCGGCCACCTTGTGTACACATGGCTTAGAAGGTGGTAGAACGTGTGCCCACTGATGGTACACATGGCGCTGGGGGTACTTCAACTGTGTCCATATATGGTACACATTATGGCAGTTAACGTGTTAAACAAGTTCCATTACTTCAGTACAACATCTAAAAATTTAGTGCGTATGCAGTTATTGCATAAGAAACGATCCAAATTGAAGGTAGGACAAAAACAACTCTCGTTATCACTATATTATTCTAGTCCAAGTGCCTACCGGAACTTACGAAAAAATATCATTCTTCCTGGTATAAGTACTATAAAGCGATGGATTGGACACGCAACTGTTTTACCAGGTTTTTGTGTTACTTTAAAAACTCAATTATTGCCGAAGACACAGTCAATGAGTAGAATTGAAAACTTTTGCACGGTATGCTTTGACGAAATGTCTATAAAAGAATTGTTGGAGTATTCGAAGGCCCTTGATTTTATTGAAGGATTTGAAGACTTAAGGTTAATTCTCACTATACGTTCCGTCTCCATTCCGTACCGGTACCATTCCGTTTACGTAAAATATTATAGGCTGTAAATGAGTGGACGTATGCACACCTTCCATTCCATTTACATACCGTTTCCATTCCGTTCCGTTCCATATTGACGCAAACATATTTTTTAACGGACAAGCTGAGACGTGACGGAAACGTTATTGATAGTGGGGATACCGTTACAGTTCAGTTCAATATTTTATTAAACTGCACTAAGTATAAAATTGTGTTTCGCGTTTACATTTTTCGTGTTTATTGAGTTATTGTTATTGTTTATCGTGTTATTGAGATATGAATGACGAGAAGTTAATCGAACTAACTGGTGAGGGAAAATAAGACCCTCTATGATTTAGAAAATTCTAAATATAGTGACAATTACTATAAAGACAAGATTTGGTCAGTTATTTCAAAGGAACTAAACGTCACACTGGGTAAGTAAGAAGAATATTTTCATAACTTTAACTAATCATAGTAATCATTTTATTACAAGAGTATTAGTATATACATATGAAATGTAAGTACGGATTAATATAATGGTGAACTTTTTAAATTGCACTCATTTGCCATTCAACAGCTCCTATTGGAGAATTAAAAAAATCTTTGTAAATGTCTCCGAGTTGAAATGCAGTAGCTGTTGCATTTCCTCCTTGGTGTGGCAAATTTTCTACGGTAGAGTTACTAGCTGTGAAATTGATTTGATAGTCTTTAATAAAATTATGCAGTAAACATGTAGTTAAAACAATTTTATCTGCATATTGTGGTGCAGATTTTAATCTTCTATTATAAAATTGAAATTTTTGACCTAAAATAGCAAAGGCGTTGTCGGAGCATCTTGGAGCACGTGATAATCTATAATTAAATATTTTCTTTGTTGTATCGTCTCGTTGTTGAGCAGAAGATCATGGTCTTAATAAATTAGGTTTTAAGGGAAACGCTTCATCCCCTACTATCACAAAATTAAAAAGATTTAACTTTTAAAGTTTTACAATATTTATAAAATATATAAATAGACCTTTTCGAATAAATACTTTTTCTATGTATAGGGTCGACTTGCAAAAATAGATGGAATCAGTTGAGAGATCAGTGGCGAAAAAATAAAAAAATAATCTGACGAAATTGGGACAAGCGAGTAAGCCAATAAACAAATGGCGATTTGAAGAACAAACGGGGTTTTAGAAGCATTTTTGCGCCAACGAGAAACAATTAGCAATCTTGACGATATTGACGTGAAGAAGAAGAACGAGACGAAAATATTGCGGCTACTGGGACCCCAGTTACTGACGCATTGGAAAACGCAGAAGGGGTTACAGTTTCTCCTGCTCAAACTAAATCTACTTCTAATCTAAGCAGACCATCGAAAAGAAAACAAGATGAATTCGCTACTGGAGTACCTTGTTGAAAAGCAAAGAAGAGAAGAAACAAGTCTTCCTGCAGTAAAAGATTCAACAGATATATTTTTTGAAAGTATTGCTACAAAGGTTAACCGCTTTACGAGGTATTATAGAAACATTGCAGAAAGTAGGATCTTTAATTTGGTACAAGATATGGAACTAGAGCAAATTTCAATACTACTAGCAACAATTATAATTTTCACACCCGAACTGCTCCAGCGTCTACGCCCTCCCCTGCTACTTCAAATCAACAGCTGCTTCATACATAGAATCATTTTATGATCATGCAAATATTGAATAACTTACAATTTTTTTTGTATTACTGCCATAATAAATAAACAACTTACCTTAAACAAGCAGATAATTTTTGTTTTGCTGTTATCGCCTCCCTGAATGTTGTTCTTTGTTTTGTTATCACCGGCTCAATGATTAACAGTAATTCGTGGAATTTATATTTTGACATCCGGAAATACTCAAAAAATTTGGTTTCGTCATCTCTCAGTTCTCTAAATAATGTTGTATATTCTCCTTCAATATTTCTTTTCTTTAATATATTATGCACCCAAAATCTTCGTTTTAACTTAACTTCTTCATCTAACAGAATAGCAGCTATAATCAAGTTTTCATCAGACCACTTTTTGTGAACACGCACACTACTTTTATGTAAATGAAACTGATCAGGAACGGAAAATGTGAACGACAACAATTTAACGGAACGTATATGTAATGGTTATGGAACGGAGACGGAACGTATAGTGAGAATGAACATTTAGGATCCTTAGGACGACGTAAACAACCCGCCAAAAAAGCTATGGTGTTTATGATCCGCAGATTATTTGTAAAGTGGAAACTACCAATTGCATATTTTTTAAGCGAAACAGGAACAAAAAGCAATGATTTGAAAACGTTAATTGTGGATGCCAATGATTATGTAATGGATTGTGGGTTTTTTCTGAAGGCTATTGTTAAATAGTTAAACGAAAAATAGTATTAAATAGTCAACATGTAATGCTTACATAATGTAAGTACGGTTGCTTAACTTTTGTTTTTGAAACTATATCTTCAGTCGTACAAAAACAAGTTAAGTAGTTCAATGGTTATAATAGTTGTAACATGGTTGTAAAACGTTTTAACACGTTGAAGTAGAAATAATACACAATAAACTTAATTTAGTTGGTCCCGGTTGTTTAAAATCAAACCCTGACTTGCCCTAAAACGACAGGTTATGGGCCCAGGCAACGAAGAAAAGTGAGAAAAGCCAGGGAATAAAAAATAAAAAGGAATGTTTCATAAAAAACATCCAAAATGCGGTCGCCATTGTTGTATCATCGAAACAAAGAAAGAAATCATTGACGGTTAAAAGCAAGTGAACGAAAACAAATTCAAAACATCGGATAAATAAATCGGTAAGACAGTTTAAAAATTAAATTAAAATAAAATAAATAATAAAAATGAGTCAAACGAGCTTTCAAAATGGAATCTTTTTTAAGGCCAAGGGTATATATGAGATAGCTTATGGAATAAATAAATGTCTAGAAGAAATCAAAGAAAAGTTAGATTGGGTGCAGACGGATGCTACTGCTGAAAAAATAATAATAACAACAATTGCAAAACAACCGATGATGCATGTGCTAAACAGTAAGACGGCAAATGAAATGATCGAAAATTGTCGGGAATGTATCAAAGAGATACAGAAGATGTGAAATACAAACTACTACAGGATTTTTACCAATTACAATTTAAAAAGGAAGTTGATATGAGGTCGAACATAGCAGAACTTGAAAATATAACCCACAAACTAAGGGGATTAAAACAAGAAATAACGGACGAAATGAAAATAACAAAGTTATTATCGATACTACCAAATACGTATAAATATTTTAGAAGTGCTTGGGAGTCGGCTTCAGAAAAAGATAAAACTTTTGAAAAACTAACCGGAAGATTGCTTAACGAAGAGTTGAGAATGAAAAGTGAAAACACAACGGAACAGGTGGCATTTAAAGGTGAACAAAAAAGAACTAATAGGCACAATAAACCAGACGACATAACATGCTTCTGTGGAAGAATGTGGAAAAAAAGGGCACATCGCAAAAAATTGCAAAAACAAACAAGGATGCAGTATCTGCAAGAAAAATAATCATTCTGAAAAATGTTTTTTCAGGAATAAAGATGAAAAAATAAAGTTAAAATTGAAAACAAGGTAACAGGAAATTAGAAGCAAAAGTAATGGAAAAGAGTACACCAACAATGAATTGAAAAACTGGTGCAAAAAAAGAGGAACAACATTAGACTATACTATACCACATACTCCACATTTAAATGGAAAAGCTGAGCAAGCAAATAGTAGAACAATAATGGAAAAGGCAAGAGCTTTGATATATGATTCGGGATTAGGAAAAACATTTTGGGGTGAAGCTGTACGAGCTGGTGCTTATTTAATGAATGAACAATGACCAGAGGATGCACTCCATACGAAATGTGGAATGAAAAAAAACCAAACCTAAAAAATCTACAGATATTTGGTACTTATGCTCATGTAAAGAAGCTTGGTTACCTTAAAAAATTAGATGAAAGAAGTGAAAGAATGATATTTGTAGGATATGCAAGCAATGGACATAGGTTTTTTGATGAGAAAAAACAAAGAATAATTATCTCGAGAGATGCAATATTCGAAAATAAAAAAATTAAAATACTGGTTGATGACACGGAAGAAGAAAATGAAGAAAGACAAGAAAATAATGAAGATAAGAAAGATCAAGAATGTCAGAAAAATGAAGAAGAGCAAAAAGATGAAATCGAAGAAAAACATGAAAATAAAAAAGATGATGAAGAGAAAGAAGAAATAAAGAAAACAAATGGAAGACCACAAAGAACAAAGAAGAAACCGGAAAGATTGTAGGATTATGTATATTTAACTTACGAAGAAGCATTAAAAGACGAAGACAAAGATGAATGGATGAAAGCGATAAAAGAGGAAAAACGTTCATTGAAACAGAACGATGTCTGGGAATTAGTGGATAAAGACAAGGTAAAAGACGACCAAAAGATACTATCTAATAAATGGATATTCAAAATAAAAGAAGATGGAACATTTAAGGCTCGATTGGAGTAAGAGGATTTGAACAGGAGTTTAATGATCCACTTGATGAGGTATATAGCCCAGTAATAAGTTCAAGTGTTACAAGAACATTATTTGCGCTAGCAGCGGCACAATCCAGTTATGTAGTAAAATTTGATATAAGAACGGCATTCTTATATGGAAAACTAGATGAAGACGTGTACATACATATACCACAGGGATACGGCAATGCAGATGGAAAAGTATGTAAACTGAAAAAAGCTTTATATGGCTTAAGACAGGCACTTATGAAATGGAATGAAACATTCACAAAAGTACTACAAAAAATTGAGTTGTAACAATTAAAGTCAGAACAGTGTATATTTAAAAACAGTGACAGAACATTAATTATGGCTATTTATGTAGATGATGGCCTCATCATATCAAATAATAAAGAACACATAAAATACGTAATTAATAAATAAAAAAAAAACTTCATAACAAAATCATGGGAAAATCCAAACAATTTCCTAGGACAAAACATAAAAATAAAAAATAATGAATTAAAACTACAACAAATTAAACTAACTGAAAAAATAACCAAAAAATTTAAAATTAATGAATCACAAGAGACTCATATACCATTAACTTTACTATAAGTGACTTTAAAAGCAGTGACAAAACAATAATTTAAAATTTCCTTATCAAGAAGCGGTGGGTAGTTTGTCGTATTTGGCAAACAAAACACGACCGGGCATTAGCTTCGCGGTAAACTTTGTAAGTCGTTTCATAAATGAAGTAACAAACAGTGACGTAATCAATGTGAAAAGAATTTTAAAATATTTGAATACTCATAAAAACATTGATATTAAATATCGATTAAACACGGAACTTAAAAATTTAAAATTAAGTGCGTATTGTGATGCAGATTACGCGAATTGTACAGACACAAGAAAAAGCACGACCGGATTCGTGATAATGTTAAACTATGGACCAATAAGTTGGGTAGCAAGAAAGCAACCAACAGTTGCTTTATCAACTACGGACGCGGAGTATATAGCAGCGGCCGAGTGTTGTAAGGAGTTGATCTACTTAAAGGGACTGGTAGATGAGATTGTTGGAGGAAACGTGGAAGCCGTGTTAAACATGTATAATAAAAGTGCTATTAGTTTAATTAAAAGTGGCGTAATAAGCAGACGAAGTAAACACATTGACGTTAGATATCATTATATAAGAGACATAGTAAAGGATAAGAAAATTGTACTACAGTTTTGTAACAGTGAAGAGAACATTAGTGATATGTTCACAAAACCCCTTGAAAGGGTTAAATTCACTAAGTTTAGGGAATTTTAGGACTTTGTTATTGTTTATTTTTCGTTTACGGGCGAATGTTAAATAGTTACGCTTACATAATGTAAGTACGGTTGCATAACTTTTGTTTTTGAAACTATCTTCAGTCGTACAAAAACAAGTTAAGTAGTTCAATGGTTATAATAGTTGTATTATAACATGGTTGTAAAACGTTCTAACACGTTGAAGTAGAAATAATACATAATAAACTTAATTTAGTTGGTCCCGGTTGTTTAAAATCAAACCCTGACTTGCCCTAAAACAACAGCTATAACTTGCGACCAGGGTCCTGCCAATACAGCAGTTATGGAAAAACTGCATGTTTCCACTCAAACCCCTTACTTTATACATCGAAACATTAAGGTATTTTGTAATGGATAGTGATTTTGTGTGTAAAGTAGACAATAAAATAAAAAACGAAACAATAATTTCATTCAAAGACATAAATGCTGTGTATGCTTTAGACAAAACGTCAAACACATCTAGAGCATTACCTAAATTAACGTATATACATATAAAACCAAACGCGTTCCAAAAATAGTTGGTAAAACTTGCCGTGCAAGTACTAAGTTATAGTGTTTCCTGTGCAATCAGGACGTGCCATAAAACTAGTGAATTAACAAGCAGTTCTTGTTTAAATACGGCTAATTTTATCGAACTTATAAATAATACATTTGATTGTTCATTTGATTCAACAAAAAGGTTTGATAGCAACCCATATCGCTGCGCTTTGTCAGAAGAAACGCCTTTGGTAACATCGAAATTGCTTGATGCAAAAGATTTTGTGTCAAAGTTATGGAAATTGTCCATCGATAAATTAACCCATCCAAAGTGTTTTTTTGGTCTCGAACAGACAATTAATGCAACGTTAATGTTACATAAGGATTGTGTTGACGAATGATTTAATTAAATTCTTACAGGTATGTAGTACTTTACTTGTTTTTTATAATTCCCTTTGTGCTAGAAGTTGCCTAATTATAAGTTATAGAAACGACTAAAATGGTGTCATAAAGAATAAAATAGAATATGGCGGCACTCGTATAGTTGTTGTGTGTTAAGTTCAGACAATAAACGTGATTCATGGTCCTTAGTTGTTTTATTAAGCCTTGAGAATCATACATGATGTCAGGTGTGTATGGAAATATGGAAAACATAATTAGAGCCCCGGATCCGCTCGTAAACGACGGAAATATAGCTGAAAACTGGAAAAGATTCAAGCAAAAGTTCGAGTTGTTTTTAATGGCTGCTGACTTACAAGATAAACCGGAACAAAAGAAGATGCTATCTTCCTAAACGTAATAGGTGATGAGAGATTGGAACTATACAGTAGTTTTACATTTAGTGGTGATGAGAATAAGAAGCTAGATAATATAATAGCAAAATTTGAGAATTATTGTGCACCGAGAAAAAATGTTGTTTATGAACTTTTCAAGTTTAACAGCATTGTTCAAAAGGAAGGACAACCATTTTCTTCCTTTGTAACTGAACTAAGAAAAGCTGTAAAATCGACGGAATACGAAAAACAAGACGAACTCATTAGAGATCGAATAGTGATAGGTGTTTTAGAAAAGTCTACACGAGAAAAGCTATTACGAGAATCAAACCTAACACTCACTGGAGCGATTGATTTTTGTTTAGCGGTGGAAGCTAGTAAAAGTCAATGTAAGGAAATAAACAATGAATCCATGGTTAGTTCATTGAGAACAGAGAAGAAATATAAAGGAAAATCATGTCAATATTGTGGTTATAATCACGAAAAAGGAAAGTGTCCAGCTTATGGTGAGACGTGTGCGAAGTGCCAGGGATGGAACCATTTTGCTGCAGTCTGTCAAGATAAAAAGGAGAAAAAAGAAGATAAAAAGAAAACTAAGATAGAAGTTGAAACAGGAAAAAGAAAAGTTTCTGAAGTGGAATCCAAAGAAGATGAAGAAAAAGAAACAGATAGTGAAGAAGAGGTTTACATTTATTCGATAATATCCAAAGGGTCTACGAGGTTGTTAAATTCAGTTCAGGGGTGTCAGTCTGTAGATTTACAAGGTCAGTTAGTAGAATTTAAGCTAGATAGTGGAGCAGAGATTAGTGTTTTGCCTCTAAAAGTATTTAAATTAATTAAGATAAAGCCTAAAGTTTTTAAAACGAAAATAGCGTTAGTTGCTTATGAAAACTTTAAAATAGAGCCGATAGGAAAAGTAACTTTAAAATGTAAAGTGAGAAACAAAATCGCGGATGTAAAATTTGTTATTGTAGATGAAGATCAAATACCTTTGTTGGGTTTACAGACGATTTAAACACCGATTTAAACTTAATTAAGAGATTAGATAGTGTTAAATTAGAGTTTAGGTCAGTGGAGGATTTAGTTAATATGTATCCAAGTGTTTTTGAAGGTTTAGGGTGGTTTCCTTCAGAGCACCATATTACTGTAGTAAAAGACGCAATTCCTCATGTTCAACCGATTAGAAGAGTCCCTCAAATATTACATGATCGACTCAAAACAAAGTTAGAACAATTAGAAAATCAGGAAATAATAAAAAAGACAAAAAACCTACTGAATGGCTCAACCCATTAGTTATTGTTGAAAAAAAAATATAACAAAGACTTAAGATTGTGCCTTGATCTGAAATTTTTGAACAAAGCTATCAAACGTGAATACTTTTTAATCCCGACCGCAGATGAAATAAGTAGTCAATTTTCCGGAAAACAATTTTTTATAATAATCGACATCAGATCTTTGTACGTTTGGCACACCATTTGGTTGTTATCAATTTTGTCGTTTACCTTTTGGAATCTGTTCCGCCCCAGAAGTTTTTCAGAAAAAAACTTATGAAATATTTGGTAACCTTAAGGGTGTGGGAATGTATTTCGATGACATTGTAATATCGGGAGTTACAGAACAGGAACATGATGAAAACTTAAAAACAGTTTTAGAGACAGCATCAAAGTATAACATAAAATTATCAAATTAAAAATTCAATTTAAATCTCCTAACATTGAGTTTATGGGTCAGATATATTCTAAACGAGGAATGGAACCAAATCCTAGATATATTGAAGCAATAATTAATATGCCAAATCCATGCAATAAGTCAGATGTGTTAAGATTGTTAGGAATGGCAAAGTTTGTAGCACAGTTCATTCCAAATATGTCTAAAATTACTGCCCCTTTAAGAGAATTGACAAAAAACAATGTACCTTGGTCATGGACAAGCGATCATGATGAGTCCTTGTCATTACTTAAAACGTTACTAACTTCAGCCCCAATTTTGAGATTTTATCATCCTAGCAAACCTATTGATTGGGAGCTTGTTTGTTGCAGGATGATCACCCAGTTGGTTTTATGTCAAGAAGCCTAAATGATGCAGAAAAGAGATATGCCCAGATCGAAAAGGAAATGTTGGCAATCGTTTTTGCAATACAGAAATTTTCTTTCTTATTTATGGTCATTGCACTAATGTCAATACGGATCACAAGCCACTTGTTGCTATTTTTTAAAAAGAATTACACACAATTACACCTAGATTGCAAAGAATGAGAATGATTGTTGGGATATGATTTATCTGTAAACTACAAGCCAGGAAAATATTTATATATTGCATTTTTGAATAAAAAAGGTTTATCCTCCAATAGTAGTTTTGAATTTGCTATTCAGTCTTTGGTCACTAATGTAGCCATGTCGAGAGCACGTATTAAAGCTGTTTAAACAGGAAACTTTAAAAGACATTGTCTTACAAAAAATAATTTCATATTATTATGACAATTGGCCTCAGTTATCAAAACAGATTCCACCATTTATTAAGATTTTTTATAAGGTAAGAGAAGAGTTATCTGTTGTGGATGGATTAGTTTTTGTGGGTAATAAAATAGTCGTTCCAACCAATTTAAGAAATGAAATGTTAAAATTGATTCATGAAGGTAATTTCAGGATAGAGAAAACGAAAGCGAGAGCCAGACAAATATTCTTTTGGCCAGGCATTTCAAGTGATATTGAAAATTTCGTAAAAAAATGCAAGTTATGCGAAAAACATGGTTCAAAGCAACAGAAAGAAACCCTAAATCCCTATCCAATACCTCAACGCCCGTGGCAACGAATTGGCTCAGATATATTTACGTATGCTGGTGTTAGTTATCTTGTATTATTTGATTCATATTCTAATTGACTGGAAATAGTTGCATTGAAGGATAAGTCAGTGGAATCGGTAATAAAGGGAATGAAATTAGTATTTTCGAGTGTAAGACGGGGAATTCGTGAGGGAAAGAAGCCAGAATGGATGAAGGACTTTGTGACAGGGGATTTCGACCAGGAGGTCGAATACTGTCAGAATAGTCGAATGTAAGACGCGGAATTTCGGTTCGCGTAGATGTTGGATTGGTAGTGCGGGTGAGCGCGGTGGGGTTGTGTCGTGGTTCGATGGGGGGAAAAGAAAGGGACAGTCGGGGTTTGGAACTGAACATGTGTGTTTCGAAGTAAGATTAAGAGAAAGACTGATATACGAGATTGTCATAGTTTGATCGAATATTATTATCTATGTACTATTTTGATGAGGATTAATTAAATAGTTCTCAGTTTTGTGAGTGGTATTTATTTCTTACACATCAGAAGTGGGATTTTATCAAAAAACACGTGTGAACGGTGAAAATTCGGTGTAAAAACATATCGTGAGTCGTTATGAGTGAAGACGAAGGTGCGAATAAACGGCCGACGACGGCGGGAGTTGGTGGTCTTGCGTTCGAGTTACCGGATGGTAGACGTGAGCGTTCAACGAGCGAGGGAGCCATGATTGCAATGATGGCGACGATGACGGAGATGTTACGCAAAATGAGGGCGGAGCGCCAACGGTCTTCACAATTCCAAATAATGCCGGATCTGACGAAAACAGTAAATACATTCGATAGTGATCGAGATCTATCGCGAGCGGTAGACTGGCTGGCGAGCGTAAAAACCAGTGCGGTGCTTTACAAGTGGCCGGAATCCGTGAAAATTGAAACGGCTCGATCGCATTTGGTGGGTCTAGCGGCGAATTGGTACCGTGCGCGCGCGAGTGACATTGGTTCGTGGGACGATTTCGAACGATTGTTTAAAAAGACTTTTGTGGACACATTAACAACTAGCGATAAATGGGAGCGGATGAAAAGCAGGGTTCAGAAATACGGTGCAAGCGCGAGTGCTTACTTTCACTATAAATTCAAATTGTGTCGGGACTTGATTTTAACGGTTTCGGAAACGGTTGAAGAAATTTTGAAAGGGTTGATGTCGAATGAAATCGCAAGTAATCTGTGCGTTAAATCTTACGCTGATACCGAGGAACTATATCGCGACATTTTGATGGCCGAAAGAATTAGTGCTGCGAGAAAATACACGAGACCGAGGGGTACCGTAATTAAAGATGTTAAACAGGTGCGTGGTGAACCAGACTCGAAGAGAGAAGAGAGATGCTGGAAATCTGAAGAACCTAGACGGCAACAACGTTCAGATCGATGTCACAGATGTGGTGAGCGAGGTCATATGACGAATAAATGCACCCAACCGAGGGTCGTATGCTTCGGATGCAAAGGGTCGGGTCACCTGAAGAAGGATTGTCCAAATTCAACAGGAGAAACAACACAAAAGAGAATCTTGATGGTGGAAGATACGGTAACAAATTTAACTAAATATTTGAAGCGTGTATTGTTGAATGAAGAAGAACTCTTGGGCCTTATCGATCCAGGCAGCGCCGTATGTACGATTCAGAGATCAATGATTGGTGAGAAATTTCAAAGAGAACAATATGAGTTGAAATTAACCGGTTTTGGAGGTGGATCGTCTGTAATCTGTAATGAAAAGGTTCGTGGAAGAGTGGTCCTGGACAGCGTTTTTGCGAATGCAGTTGAATTTTATGTTATTCCGGATGAATCTCAGAAGGTACCATTAATAATTGGGAGACCATTTACTGAACGCCCAGAGATAGCCTATGCAAGAGTGAAAGATGAACTTGTGTTTGGGTGGCAAGATGCAAAACCTTTCAAAGATTTTGAATTTACACCGCCAAATAAAGTAACTGTTACGGTGAAAGACGATAACGTAGTTCTACGTCCGAATTCCATAAATTTGATTGTGGCGGAGGAGCCGAATGGGGAGTCTATTCTGTTACCCGTGTACAATGAGACAAGCAAGGAAGTGAATATAAAACGGGGAGTTGTCGTGGGCGAGATTCGTGAGGGAAAGAAGCCAGAATGGATGAAGGACTTTGTGACAGGGGATTTCGACCAGGAGGTCGAATACTGTCAGAATAGTCGAATGTAAGACGCGGAATTTCGGTTCGCGTAGATGTTGGATTGGTAGTGCGGGTGAGCGCGGTGGGGTTGTGTCGTGGTTCGATGGGGGGAAAAGAAAGGGACAGTCTGGGTTTGGAACTGAACATGTGTGTTTCGAAGTAAGATTAAGAGAAAGACTGATATACGAGATTGTCATAGTTTGATCGAATATTATTATCTATGTACTATTTTGATGAGGATTAATTAAATAGTTCTCAGTTTTGTGAGTGGTATTTATTTCTTACACGGGATTGGTAACATGTGATAATGTACCATTCAACAGTTTAATCATGCACAATTTTGCAAATGATTGGAATTTTCTGGTGGTTACTAGAAGTCCAAAGTATCCATTGCAAAGAAGTTGTTAAAGAAGACGATGGAAGAAGGAAAAGATTTATATTACGCATTATTACAATATCGTAATACACCATTAAAATATTTAAATTATAGTCCATCAGAATGGTTAATGAGCCGAGTGTGTAAGACTAAACTCCCTATTTTTGAAAATCTTTTAAAACCTAAACTTTGTGGTGACGTTCTTGAAAAGTTAACAGTTTAAGTTGAAGAGTAAACAAGAGAAAAGAAAAAAATATTATAATAGGAACGCTAAAAATTTAGAACCTTTAAAGCCGAATGATGATATTACTGTATACAATGAGATTACTAATACATGGGAGACTGGAAAGATAGTGGAAATAGATCAAAATCCTCGATCATATTTGATGCAAAATAGTTTTGGGAATGTAATTAGAAGAAACAGAGTTGACATCAAAAAATCAGTTAACCCTTATGAAGTAACCGAGAGTGATGAAGAGGGTTCCGCTGATGAGTGTATTAATTCTCGAGTCTCAGATTCAAACATGTGTATGTCTCATTCGCCAAACAATGGTAATTCGTTGTTAATTAATAATAGTACAGAGTCTGTGGTTCAGTCACGCTTTGGACGAGTGATTAATAAACCTGTTAAATTAGATTTATAACAGTTTTAGCCTTGTTTATAGATATACACAGTTATCCAAAGAATTTAGTTCGTGGTCGTGATGCCTAGATGGCACTGTGACTTATGTGTCGCCATTCATAAAAATTTAAATTTTACTATTCGCACCCTAACGAATTACTACGAAAAACGTAAAATAAGTTGCATACATTTTAGAATTTTTGAAAAATAAAACTGATTCAGAGTCAACAATAAATAATATATTGGAGTATTAAATACAGTTTTATTTTTCAAACATAAAACACCAATATGGATGAAAACTCCTTTACATATTTTAGAATTTCTTGCATAGAAAATAATCGATAATGTGTCCTTCGAGAATAATACCGAATTGTTGGAGACTATTCGTCGGTAGGTACAGATTCGTAGACGCCAAATTTTTTTGAATAGGTGGATAAACAGATTTTATGAGAGGAAACCAACTCCGTTGAATTTTTTTAAGAAGTTTGTTTAAAACACTATATTTAATATACCGGGTAAGGCATTGATTTTTACAAAGAATTTATGAAATAAATTAATTAGGTAAATATGATGTAATCAATTAGGAATAATTTCCTGCACGAAGTTTCAAAACTCAGGATATTTTGTAGCCGGACTACGCTTTTATTTATGCGGTTGAACACTCTTGAAATACTTGAGTTAATATTAACGGGATAGGCTTTATACCTACAAAAGCTATTTTTAGTTTTATCTAATTATACTACGTGTTCTCATCCGGAAAGTTTTTTTTGTCTCTGTTTCTCGGTTGTGCGTTAGTCATTATTTATTTAATCCCACCCTTTTCTTTAACACCACGTAAATCCCTTCAAGAGAGGCAAAAGTTAAAGATAATTTTAACACTTTAAGAATTCATTCGTCTTGCGATTGTTGTTGGTCTAACATTGCGTTTTTATCCTCTCTTACCAAACTTCTATTATTCCTATACTATATTCATGTTATTAGTTTAAAAATTAGTATCTTATGTTATTTTTATTATCCATCATTTCCGTATTTTATTTTTTATCCAGGACATTAATATTTTATATGTAGTTTTATATTTAAGTAGTGTCTATTAAGTATTAATTTAGTTTCTATTTATTAAAAACTTTGTAGTTTAGTTAAATCCTGTAAATATTATCTTTTCACCCATGTTTCATCCAACCTAACTCATTTTTCCATAATGGTGAGAAAGTGCGCATATTTTCTTTGCGGAAAATCCGATCGAAATACTGTAAGAATGTTTGCTTTTCCAACTTCAGACAAAAGAAGGTGTCAAAATTGGATACTTAATTCAGGTAAACTTATCAACTTATAACATTTTCTTCATTTTCTTAAAAGATTCCTTCTGTACCACTTTTTAAGTCAAATCTTTTTAAATCCTTTTAAAAACTTTAAATGAAAATAAATGAACAACATTTTTTTAAATTATGTTTCATATCTTTCAGTAATTTAAAATTGAGCTAATTCCACCTTTTTTAAAATTTGTTTTAAGGTTTTAATTGTACCTATATTCGACTTCAGTTTAATTTTATTTTTTTTTTAGTTTGTTTTTTAAGTGTAATAATTTAAAAGATAAAGAAAATTATTAGGTTTTGAAGACTTTTTTATACCGGGTGTCCCTCAGAAGTGGCTCACCCCCATATTTTTTTTTATTATTAGTGATATAAGAAAACCATTTGGAGTGCATAATTAAGCCGTTAAAACGGATTATTACGACATGAAATCATACTCTTTGTACTTCCGGTTATACCGGATGTGAGTACTAATTTCGCTATTTTTTTAAATCTATAAATTTTTTTTCTTCAGATGAGTAGACAGCATAATTTCACATAACTTTTACTTGAAAAAATTTTCATGATCGCTTATAATTTTTGAAAAAAAAAGTTATTTTTGTTGTTTTTCAACGTTTTAGTATCTTCAGAAAATGTATTACTACTTTTGACGCATAGTAGCTAGGTTAATAGTACAAACTACCGTTATGTTCCTCTTGATTTGCTATTTCTCGAGCAGTGATCACTGCCACGCTTTAGTCAGCGGTTCTTTTTAATAATGGTGTAAATTAACAGTAGTATTAAATTAGTTTTAAAAGAAAAACGCGAACAAACAACTAAATTTAATTCAATTATTTTTGATCTTTTATTTTTTATTTGTTGTTCTTTTACACTAAATGTTCTGTAGCTGATGGTAAATTACAATGTACAATGTCCATTGTACATTATGGTTTGGATTGTTTACTTTATTTTGATTAAAACCTATCAAGGTGGCTATGGAAAAAAATTGCTAGCAATTTGACATAACGTAAATTAAGTAACGTAATTAAGTTCATTAGTTGACAATATTCGTTAATTTCAATTTAAATTATGGAAAAATTTATGCAAATCGAAAAAGTAGATACGATATTAATATTTGGAGAATGCAGAAAAAACGCAGTTGCTGCTGCTAGACTTTACGCGCAGAGATTTCCTGGTCGTCGCCACCCAACAAGGCATTACTTTCCAAAAATTGTGGCGAAAATGCAAACAGAGCCGGTCAATAATGGAAACCTTAGATACATTGTAAGTGGCGATACGGAACGAAATGTTTTGGCATGTATCGAAAATAACAACAGTGCATCAGTTAGGGAGATTGCGATACAGTGCGAAATTTCAAAAACATCAGTGTGGAGGATTTTAAAAAAACATAAACTTCGTTCTTACAAATACCAATTACATCAACATTTGTACGAGAATGATTATGAAAGACGACTCCACTATTGTAATTGGTATTTAGAAAGATATGAAAACGATAATGCATTTCCCTTCAAAATTCTGTATACAGATGAGAGTCGATTTACTAACTTGGGTATGTTTAATCGAAATAATAAAGGGTATTGGGCACAAGAAAATTTATATTTGATGGAGGAAGGGAATTTCCAAGAAAGATTTGGTTTTAATTCTTGGAAGGGAATCATTGGAGAAAGAGTGGTGGGTCCAATATTTTTTGATGTTCATCTTACAGGGGAAAGATACCTCAACTTCTTTAATAATGCAATTGAGGATCTGCTGGAGGACCTACCAGTTGGAACTTATAATGGACTAATTTTCCAACAAGACGGCGCCCCACCTCACAACAACAGAGTGGTTACTGTTTTTTTAAGTACAATAACGATTGGATTGGTAATAATGGACCAATAAAGTGGCCACCACGGTGAGAACAAACCGGTTCTTTCTCATATTTCTCCTTATTCCTATCTTTTTACCTTCCAGATCACCTGACCTCACACCTTTAGATTTTTTTTTATGGGGCAAAATCAAAAATGAGGTGTATAATACACCTGGTAAGGTCTCGTGAGGTATTAGAAACTGTATTACCCAAATATCTCCGCAGGAATTACGTCGAGTTGTTAGATCGACAATACGGAAGATACAATTATGTCAAAATCGAGGCGGGGAGCATTTTGAAAATTTAGAAAATAATTTTTTTGTACTTATAATTGAATTAAATTTACTTGTTGTTTCGAGTTTTTGTTTTAAAACTGATTTATACAACTGTTAATTTTCACCATTATTAAAAAAGAACCACTGACTAAACCATAGCAGTGATCACTGCTCGAGAAATAGTAAATCACGAGGAACATAACGTAGTTTATACTATTAACCTAGTTACTATGCGTCAAATGTTGTAATAAATTTTCCGAAGGTACTAAAACGTTAAAAATAATGAAAATAATTTTTTTTTCAAAAATTATAAGCGACCGTGAACATTTTTTCAAGTAAAAGTTATGTGAAGTTATGTTGTCTACCCAACTGAAGAAAAAAAAACTATAGATTTAAAAAAATTGCGAAGTTAGTACTCACATCCGGAATAGCCGGAAGTTCAAAGACAATGATTTCATGTCGTAATAATCCGTTTTAACAGCCTAATTATGCATTCCAAATGGTTTTCCTATATCACTAATAATAAAAAAAATATGGGGGTGAGCCACTTTTGAGGGACACCCGGTATATGTATAACATGAGATGCTCAAAATAAATTAACTGAATGTAATAAAAAAAAACACTTATCTTAACAATTCTCCAAAATTCATTCAACAAATTCAAAAATCAAATTCAGTTCAGTCAAATTCCTCGAGTTAACTTGCCATATTAAGATTTTCTTGCTTTTTTTTTCACTTCTTTTCTTTCCTCTCTCTTTTCAATTTATTATTTTACAGCTTATTTTATAACATTCTTGTATAGATTCCAGTTTTATTTTTAATTTTTAATTGTCGGATCCAAACCACGTCTATTATTCATCCTATTTCTTCTATTTATTTATTTATTTTGTTTCTATGACTTTTTTTTTAATAATCTATTTTCCCACCATCAACAAAAGATAGGGATTTTTTTTATTTTATAATATTATTTCCGAATAATTAATTTAATGTTTCTTTATACAAATTTTATCTAAATCTATTTTATTTTAATTTTACTAAAATATAAATATAAACTAACGTACAATGTTATTTATATTTTTTCTTTTAACTATTAGAGTTAACATAATTTTTTGAACAGGGTTTAACATAACATTACAATACCATTGGCTATTTTATTTTAACAAAAAATTATTAGTTATTATTATTATTATTTATTTGTCTTTGTATCCAGTTTACAGAGAGAAATTATAGAGAAATTAATAGTAAACACTATGTATATAAGGTAAACAAACACAAAAACTCCCGTAACACGCCATATAACTAATTTCTATTATGATCAGTACCAAGCAGCTGGCGCATGGGGGTAACCGCAAAAACTGACAAATCAGTTTGCACGCGGCTTTCGAAAAAAAAAAATCAAAATTCAAACATAAACATTATTTTTACTGTGAACAACGATAACAAATTATACGACACTCAATTCAACATTGAAAGAACTAAACCATAATTGAAAAAATTCCATCTATCACGCCATCATTAAGTGATTTCAGCCATCTTTTTGAAAAGTATTTCCACCTAGATTTCACCAACGTAAGGTTCTGTGCTGTTAGGTATTCCCTAAACTTATATATTTTAACGGAATGGTAAGAGTAATGTCTTTGACCTACAGTCTTATTTACGGGCGGTATAACAGCACGATTCTGGGATGCAACCGAGTAGAGTAACCATGTGAGCATTTTCTATCAATAATATCGCATTCAAAAATAATTTTTGAATTATTTGAAATTTCCCCGCGGGAGAAAAGTTTTAACAAAGATGTGACCCAAACAACTTTTACTATTATTAAAAATTCTAGTATAATCACGGATATAGGGCTCAAAACCAGCAGCGGCCGTTACATCCAAATAAAGAGCAGGTATTTGATTTAACTGCATATCCGGATGGATGTCAATATTGATATCTCCAGTTAAAACTTCATGCTCTCTAGTACAGAAGGATTTAATGTATAAATTTAAGTTGTCAATAAAGGTATTAGGGTTAAATGAAGGTGATTTATAAATTCCCGTGACACCAAACCGACTCAAACCCAAATTAAACTCAATACGCAGAAACTTGAATCCACTAACATCAACGCAGTGGGACTCGTGATCAATAAATTCGTTCACGAGAATAACCACGCCATCATTTTTATTGAAATTACTATTGTTATAATATGTCTTATAATTATTAAAGCTTATCTCACTCACATGCACCAGCTGCCAAGTCACGGTCAGAACAATTACATCTAATTGAAATTTAATGGAACTTATTAAAAACTCCAATTTATTGAGGTGTGCGTTCAAACTTCTAATATTTAAAGACAAAATGGGAAGACACTTTCCACATGTGGAAAAGTCGCTTATTCGGCCTACAAAACTATCAAACGTGTCACAATTCACATTCTCATAAACAGTGTCTTGTTCAATATCCATTAAAAACTAAAAAACTCACCACAAAGAAAATCTAACAGAAACATCAACAATCAAATTGAGGACTGACCGACCTTTTTCAAGAGGTCCTGTTCAGTATCAATTGAAAGCGCTGGAGAATTTTCATCCTTCCTGACCATAACTTTATTCCTGAACCATACAAACTTGAAGCCATTGACACGCGCTGTTTTCTTGGCCAGCATTAGCAGCTTGTTGTTTAGAGGTGTAAGATGTTCATTTAGAAAAATAGACTCACCAATTTTCAGGCCTGGGTAGAAAGCATTAGTCACGACTAGTTTCTTTTTAGCAAGTAACGCATCCCTAGATGATCTTCTAGTAAATTGGGCTATAATAAGGGGCGTAGTATTTTTGTTAGTTTTCAAACGATCTGCAACATCAACTTTGTCCGGATCCAAAGCAACATTTAGTTGGGCAGCAGCCTTCATCACAATGTCTTTACAATTTTCATTTTGCATTAATGGAATTCCACTAATAATCAAATTTTTATTTCGAACATATTGCTCCATCTGATTAAGCTGTGTAGACAAATTTAATATTTCCCCATTTTTCTCAACAAGTTGTCGACTTAACCCCTCGCAGTTGTGCTTAACGGTAGATAATTCACTTTTAAAGCTCTTCAACTCAGTTAAAATATTATCATAGTTATCAGATACATGTTGAACGAAATTTCTGAGTTCAGTTACATCTTTTTTGAGTTCCGATATAGATTCACTCAATGGTTTCACCAACCTTTTAATTTCTGCCAATAATTCAAACTTTATTGAGGACAATGTAGTAGCCCCCTCGATGTCGTCCGCTTCACTAGCTTTAATAGTACGACGACATGCACAGCTTCCACATTTCCACGGTTCCACCTTCTTTAATTGAACATTCAAAGTGATATTTTTGTTTACACTCAAAACATTCCGCAAAATCCGATACAATTTTTTTGTTACACGATGCACACGTTGACATCTCGTTAAACTTGTTTACGGCTCAAATATCGGCAAGACCATCGACAAAAATCCACGAAAATCAATTCATTCTTCACAGAAGTCGAGCGAACTTAATATTTTCACCAACAGATTCCCGTCGACTTACACTATACATATGTAACCAATTACCACCGAATCAGCGGCTAATAAACTCAAAAACAATGCAATAAGTAGAGAGTGTTTAAGAACATGTGTTCACTCACAAACTTGAATTGTAACATTATTTTAACATAAAAAGTAAAATAAAGCTTTATTTATATTATACATATTTTCTGTTAAACAACAGGAAATTTAGAACTTGCTTCTTTGAGCCCAGATAAATTGAAGAAACGCTGCATTTGCGAGGATCATTTTCGACGTGTCGATCTTTTAAAGAAAAAATTATCCTCATCTGCCGTATCAGTGTCATATAAACATCAGAAAGCAAATGTACCTATACGAGTCTACCAAGTTGATACTGAGGGACCATCGACAAGTTCCGAAATTCAACATGGAAACATTGTTCGATTTTTAACACCCACGAAAGATTATTCTGATTCCGAAAGTGACAACGAAAACGATGAACATAAAATTTTACATGAACTGACTAACTTGCCATCGTCTAGTAGAAAAAGGCCTGCCGTTGATGAAAATAATATGAAGCATCCAAAGAAACAAATGAGGCCACAATTCAATGTTGGTAGAAATGTCGAGAATTTACCATTAGTTCCGAGAGCAATCACGAGAATGCAGTTATTTCATAAAAGGCGCGGATCGTGGCATTCAGACGAAAAAACAGCTGCTCTTGGATTGTATTACAAATCACCGTCTGCCTACAAATATTTAAGGAATATGGGGTTTATATTACCATCACCGACAACAATTTCGTACTGGCTGTCCAAACAGAAATACCAACCAGGATTGAATAAGGCCCGTCTAAATGTATTAAAAATAAAAGTAGAAACAATGTCAAAGCAAGATAAGGAATGCGTGATAGTTTTCGATGAAATGGCTATTAAACGACAACTTGAATACTCAAAAAATAAAGGATTCATAGAAGGATATGAAGATTTAGGGGAATACGGTCGAACCAGCAACCTGGCAAGCGAAGCTCTAGTTATTTTACTAAGAGGGTTATACTCGCAATGGATAATTCCTCTTTCTTTTTATTTATCATGCAACGGCGTAAAGGCCAATAATTTAGTAAAAATTATAAAATCGACATTAGCATCGATAAGCGATATTGGACTGAATATTGTTGCAATCGTTTGTGATCAGTCCCCTACAAACCAAAAATTATTTAATTTATTAAACGTAGCACCAAATAAACTTTCTGTCAAAGTAGGCAATACTTAGGAGTTATTTTGCACTATACAATGCACCACATCTCGTAAAAGTGTACGAAATAATTTGCTTGATGCAAATTTTATTTTGAATAAGAGCTGTATTTCATTTTCGGATATTCGGGCAGTATACGAATTGGATAAAAGTAGTACCACGCGTAGGGCATTGTCGAAACTCACGGAGACGCATATAATGCCCAACACATTTCAGAAAATGAATGTCAAACTGGCTGTCCAAGTTTTAAGCCATAGCGTGAGTACGGCAATACTTACTGCCGCTGAAACAGGTGAATTAATATCTGAAAGTGCAAGATGAACCGCGTACTTTTTAAACATCATGAATAATATGTTTGATGCTTTAAATAGTGTAGCATGTATGCAACCCAATGTGCATGCATGTGAGAGCACAACGAGAGTTTATAATAAACGGGAGTCACGCATACCCCTGGCACTTATTGACGGGATAGATGGCGTTATATTGCGTTATATTATGTAGATATCTACTTTATCTTGGCAGTTTAAATTAATAAATATTTTAGGATTTAAGTAGTCGTTTCGTCAATTTGTTTTTCTACTGCTTTCTAAGTTGTTTGTCAAGTTGGTTAGTGTTTTGATGCGGCTTTGTGTTTGATAGTAAATTTTAAAGAAATTTACGAAATTTTATTCGTGGTAAGTACATTTGATATAATTTTTTTTATTTATTTCATATTATTATATTATGATCTCCAGTTTCACAATAAATTTTTAAATATAAGTTGCCCTTAAAATAATATGGAAACTAATGCTCATAAAAAACCTCTGAAATTTAAACATTGATTATAGAACTGGATTAGGTATTTGTAAAATAAATATATATGCATCTTATTTTCTTGTAGCAGAAAATGTCAAAAAGTTGCGCCATTAGTGGATGCGTACAAAGGTATGGAAGTTTCTACCGATTTCCAAACCCACAAATGTATCCAGAAATATATCAAAGATGGGTTTTATGTTGTGTGCGAGAAAACCTGCTTCAGTGTGAACACTTGAGGGTTTATAATAATTTTCGAGTTTGTGATAAGCCTTTTCGACGAGAGGATGTTGGACGTAACAACAAATTGTTGAAAGGAGTAGTACCATCATTAAATTTGCCAGTATGTGTATAAAATTATCAAAATGTTGTTAGGACTGAGGCATATTTTTTTTCACATGTAGGATATCAGTACTTAGAAGTCACTACTTCAAGTGCTTCGAATAACACGCCCACTACTCCACATGCAGATATGGGACTTTAGGTTGTTTCAATATCCACCAGTGCAATCTCATTGGAGATTTCAGGTAAGAAATTATGTGTTTTATAAATCGTTTATTTTGAAAAGCTCTGGTTAAATTATCTATAATGGCATATAACTCTTAATAAGAGTTATTTATTAATAAACGAAACATCATTCAAAAAACGTTTAATTTCCCTTTTATTACAAAAGAATGTAGTATAATTTTTTTAAAGTTTGATTTCATATTACAGGGTAACCCTGCTTAATGGGGAAACAGCGTTAATCGGGATCATTATTGGATATTTTTTGACTGCTAAACAAAGGGAGAGTTTATTGGAGGAAGTTGGTGTCCACAAACAAGACGACTTATCACCAAAAGCCCAACATTTATACAGGAAAGCAGTGATGTATAAGAGGAAATTTCAGCGCCAGAGTATAACATTCTAAAGAAATAAAAGAAAATTATTACCAACGAGACAACTTTTTAAGCAGTCAATTTCAAGTTGACAATTCCTTTCCGAAAGAACTAACTAAAAACAACTTGGAAAATTTAACGGAAAACAGGAAAATCGCTTTTGAAAACTCGAAAAAAGCTCATGCACAAAATAAACAATACTATGATAAAAACTCCAGTATCCTAAAATATAATGAAGAAGATTTGGTTTACATTGTAAGTGGGAGTAAATTAAATAGAAAAAAATTAGAACCGATTAGATCCGGACCGTACAAGATAAGAAAGAAAATATCCGATTTGATTTACCTTATAGACAGCGATCGCAGGAAGGGAGAATCGAATTTTTATCACGCAAACAAGCTGGTTCCTTACCATTCATCCTCTACTTCATCATCAGGGGGGGGAGGGGGGATGTAAGTTTGACGCTTTCAAACTAGACGGTCTGTACATTCACCATACGAATAGTGTTGAAGATCCCTGTTATCGACAGTACCGGTTTGGTTCGTCTAGTGACACCGAGAGGGAGTCGCGGAGAGAGAGGTTGTAGTTCGTGGATTTTTGTTGGAAACCAGGTGGTTAGTTAAATTGTTTAAACCGACAAGTTGTGTTTATTCAGGTAGTTACACAAGGTGTTATAATCACCTGCATACTTTGAATTGTACTTATAATTATTTTGTTGTTTCTTGTAATTACAGTTGTAAAACACTGCATAATACGTGTTGGTTTATTTGAGATAACCTAAAAACCCTACATAAAATTAAGATCGAAGTTTGATTTAAAATACAAACTTACACATTTAATGCTACAACATGGAAATGGGTATAAGGTATTATAAAGTGTAAAGTTACACTGTGAGGAATAAACAGATTATCACCGTATTTTTAACATCTTTTAACAAAGTTATTTTGACTCTCAAACGTGTTGCAACCTATTAGAATTTAGGTAAATTTATCACTTTTTCGCGGTAATATTTCACCTTATACTGAAGAGTTAAATTACTTCGTAAAATTTTTAACAGTGTATCATTAATCATTACACATTGTTTATAGTCATTGTTCTTTTATATTAAAATAAGACTTTATGTTTATGATAATAATTTTAATAAAAAGATTATTAAAATCCACAAATGAGTTTATTTTTTTATTTAATTCCACACAAAAAAATTAGAAAATATTAAATTTTAGATTTATTACGTTAGCCGCTATTTAATATTAGTATTGGGCCGAGCCGTTCGGAGCGCTGGTGCCGTGTACAAAAATTTTACGTAAATGTCACATCTATATAAGTTATCTATGGAGTCACGCTAAACCAGTGGTGTTATTCAGACGTCCTAACCTAAACATGGTGTCAGGTTAAAAACCACGTGTGATCTGATTAAATTCGGAAAGTAAAAAGAAAAAGTGATCTGATTAAATTCGGAAGAATAAAAGAAGAATTCTTAAAATGGAAGCGTTGAAAGAAGAAATTAAAAAACTACACGAGAAAATGAAAACTATAGAACAAAAGAAAAAAGAAGAAACGCCGGAGACGAGCATGGTTACGAATTTCATTCCGGTACCGGAGAAATTCAGTTTCATAAAAGAGGAATGGCAAGTATGGTTTAAACACTACGAAAGATACCGCGTCGCGACAAACTTAGATAAGCGAAGCGAAACAATTCAAATAAATTCGTTGTGCCTCCATTTAGGAGCAGAAATCACGCGATTTTTACAAACAAACCTTAAAACGGAAGAAAGTTTTAAAACATATAATGAATTAAAAGAGTTTCTAGATGAGAAATTTACGAAAACTCATAATCTAATCTATGCAAGGGTGAAATTTAACAACCGAAACCAACGCGAGGGCGAAACAGCGGAGGAATATATCCGTGAATTAACGAATCTAGCAAAATCATGTAAATACGGTCAACTAGAAAGCGAACTTCTACGCGATAAATTAGTAGTCGGTATTAAAAACCATAAATTATCAGAAAATCTCCAATTGGACGAATCTTTAACATTACAAAAAGTAATCGATAAAATTACGCAAGACGAAAGAGTAAAAGACGAAAACTCGGAATTGCGCGAGGACAGACGTCGAGACGGGCGGCTCCAAGTAGACCGGCTTCGAACAAAATCGAATTGGAAACAAACAATTCAGTCGGATGGCAGCGGCGCCAAGAACTATAAAAACGCATATCGCGAAAAAAATGCTACAGATGCGGTGACGTAACAAAACACGTAAAAGCAAACGGGGAATGCCCGTCATTCAATCAATCTTATAAGAAATGTAAATTTAAGGGTCATTTCGCAAAAGAATGTAGGACTAAAAGAACAAAACAGGTAAAATCGGTAGCTAAAAATAAAGAAACGGAAAGTGAAAATAGTTCAACGATGAATCGGAAGAATACGAACTTCAAAGAATCGTAAAAATAAATAAAGTCGAAAAATGCGAACCGTGGGAATTATCACTAGAAATAAATAAAATACCAGTATTATTTAAAATCGACACGGGTGCAGACGAATCGATACTAAGTTATAAAACATTTAAAAATAATTTTAAAGAACAATTAGAATTAAAACCAACAAAAATAAAATTGGTAGGACCGGGAAATGAAAATAATCAATTGAAAGTTTACGGAAAAATAACACTACCTATTAAATGGAAAACCGAAAATGAAACAATCAAGTGTTTTGTAGCAAACACGAACGAAAATCTGTTGGGACGACCAACGTTAGAAAAATTAAAAATAGCTTTATGGAAAAATGATCAAATAAAAATAGGAAAAATCGATGTAATAAAATCTAATGACAAATATAAAAAAGAAATAACAGAAAAATACCCAGAAGTTTTCAAGGGTATCGGTTTACTCAAAAATTTTACATATGAAATAAATTTAAAAGATAACGCACAACCGTAAACAATAACAGTGCCACGTAGAGTGCCAATTCATTTGATGAAAGAAGTAGAAAAACAAATATATAAAATGGAAAAAGACGACATAATAGAAAAAGTAGAAAAACCATCAGAGTGGTGCGCTCCGATGGTAATTGCACAAAATAAAGATAAAGTAAGAATTTGCGCCGACTTCACCGAATTAAATAAAAGCGTAAAAAGAGAGTTATATCAGCTACCGTCAGTGGACGAAACATTAAGCAAACTTCAAGAAGGGAACGTTTTCACCAAACTAGATTTTTCCAGAGGATTCTGGCAATTGAAATTGAAAAGAAGTTCAAGAAAATATACTACATTCATTACACCATTCGGGCGGTTTATATACAAACGAATACCGTTTGGAATTAGTTCAGCTCCAGAAATATTCCAAAAAACGATAAACGACATAGTGAAAGAAATAAGATCCGACCATATTGTTGCACACGCTGACGACATCTTAATTGTTGCAAAATCAACCGAAGAACACGATAAAACGTTGAGAAAAGTTTTGAAAACTTTGAGAGAAAAAGGATTGACCTTAAACAAAAACAAATGCGAAATCATGACGAAGGAAACAACATATCTAGGATATTTGGTGGACGAAAATGGAATCAGAGCAGACCCGAAAAGTGTAAAAGCTATAAAAGAATATCCAAACCCGAAAACGACGACCGAAGTGAGAACATTTTTGAGAATGGTTAACTACATGTCCAGATTTATACCAAATGTAGCAGAGAAAACAACATCAATACGAGAATTACTGAAGAATGATAGACAATTTTCATGGAACGAACAACATGAAAAAGATTTCAAAAATCTGAAAGATGAAATAGCATCTCCTACAGTGTTAGCTAAATTTTCAATCAAGAAAAAGACAAGAGTCTCAGCCGATGCGTCATCGTACGGCTTGAGTGCGGTGCTGGAACAGGAACAGTCCAAGGACGTGTGGCAACCCGTATACTTTTGTTCGAAATCATTGAACGACACGGAGAAGAGATAGGCACAAATAGAAAAAGAAGCTTTCGCAGTAACATGGGCGTGTGAGAGATTAGAGCAGTATCTACTGGGTGCTAAATTCCAAATCCGAACGGACCACAAACCACTAACCGTAGTCTTGGCAACAAAAGAAATTAACAAATAATTATCAAACCGCTTACAACGGTTCAGGATGATTGTCTAAGTTTAATTATAATATTGAATATGTTTCAGGCAAAGAATTTTACATTCCAGACGCTTTATCAAGGGCCCCAACTTATCAACCAGAAGTCGACATTGACTGCCTACAACAATAACCTAAAATAGATGTATATGTCAACGCAATAATTAAAGAAATTTCATCTCAAATAATGGACGAAAAATACTTAAAACAGAAACAAGACGAAGAACCCGACTTTCAACAACTTAAAGTATACATCACCAAGGGCTGGCCAAAAATAAATAAAATTCCAGAACAGCTAAAACGTTACCATAAATACGCAAATAAATTAAAAATTGAAAAAAATTTGTTAGTATACGAAGACCGAATAATAATCCCAAAAACATTGAGAAGAAAAAGTTTGGAAGCTATTCATAAAGGACATCAAGGAATTAATAAATGCTTAGGAAGAGCCAGAGAGACGATATGGTGGCCAGGAATCTGAAGTCATATAATCGAAATCATTCAAAATTGCGAAATTTGTCAAAAAGATAAAAATCCAAATACAGAACCAATGATAACAAGTACAATACCTAAAAGACCGTGGGAAATTTTGGGTGCAGATATAGCCACATTTAAAAACAGAAACTACCTTGTAGTACAAGATTACTATTCAAAATACCCTGAAGTAAGAAAACTCAAGAATATGACTAGCAAGACTGTAATCACTTGTTTCAAGGATATTATGTCCCATCACGGTATTCCTATCCAGGTACGAACGGATAACGGAAGACAATTTGACAGCTACGAGTTTCGACAGTTTACAAAGGAGTACGGATTCGAATGGACAACCAGTAGCCCCGAATACCAATGGGCAAGCCGAAAGTGCTGTTAAAATAGTAAAGAAAGTTTTTCGTTTAAATGAAGACCCACACATGGCTTTGTTAATTTATAGAAACTCACCACTAAAGTGCGGTCAATCACCAGCAGAATTATTATTTGGAAGGAAATTACGGGACTGTCTACCAATATTAGAATCAAAATTAAAACCAAAATCACCAAATCATAATGAAGTAAAACAGAAATTTGAAATCGAAAAAGAGAAACAGAGGAAACAGTAAAATCGGAGACATAGAGTTAAATCGAATGAACCACTAAAAGTGGGAGAAAGAGTTTGGATAACGAATATGAAAAGGGAAGGAGTGGTAAAGGAGAAAACAATGGAACCGAGATCGTACATGGTGGAGACAGAAAAGGGAGACATAAGAAGAAATAGAAAACATTTAATGAAATTACCAAACGAGGAAGTTATTAAACAGGAAGTGAAAGAGGAAATTCAAGACTTAGGTGAACTTGGTAGAGGGAAAAGAATCAAAAAGTTACCAAAAAGATATGAAGACTTTACAGTAGGTTAAGCAGAAAGTTTGTAAACAATAATTGTTTTATTTTATAAATTGTATAGCGTTTAAGATAAAATATTTGTACCTTATAAAGAAAAGGGGATGTAGCATGTATGCAACCCAATGTGCATGCATGTGAGAGCACAACGAGAGTTTATAATAAACGGAAGTCACGCTAAACCAGTGGTGTTATTCAGACGTCCTAACCTAAACAAATAGCAAACAAATTAGAACTAAAAAGAAAAGTTGTGCTGCTCTATCGGAGCAGAACTTTTTCGGATTTGATGCCCTAAGAAGAGCGACCGAAGTGATGGAAAACATCAAAAGAGTTTCCAAGATGGGCACCTTTAAAAGACCACCATGTTTTGATGGCATACCACTTACCATCAATTCGATGATAGGGTTGTATCAACAACAAAAAAAGGCTATCATTATCCTAACCTCAAACCTAAATCAGGATATTCTTGAAAACCAACTTTCTATATATAGACAGCGTGGAGGATAAACTTTGTATGGAACCTTTTAAAGCCACCAAAGACGGGAAATTATGAAGTTACTTCTGAAGCCGTCTTAAATGTGCAGACAAAACTTAATTTTTCGGAGTCATCAACTTCTTTAAGCACATCATCGATGAGAAGTACTGACAGCGATGATGAAGATGTTGTGCAACAGACCTGTTTAGAAGATTGTGCTACAATATATTTTGTAAGATACATTATCAAAAAGTGTGTTGATAAATTTTCATGTGAAATGTGCCGTGAATTATTGACAGAAGGTGAACTAACATATAATAATGACATTTTAATTTTTTATAAAAACTATAACATTAACAATCCCACTGCACTTAAAATGCCATCCGATTTGCAAAGAACTGTAATCAAATTAAGTATGAACGCGTTTGCGAAACATATAAAAATGTCAATGAGTAAACGATGTTTATTTAAATTTTTAGAGAGAAAAATTAGATATAAAATTATTAAAAAGTACCCCGACTGGTTTTCTGTTTGTGAAGGCCATCAAATGTTATGCTTCATTTATTAATTAGAACATTAATATACAAAGAATGTAAAAAAGTTTCGCAAAACTTTAAAAGCCGTGGTAGAACCAATAAAGTTACTATTTTACAACATAAGTAATTTGTAATTATAAGTAATTAGCGGGATTTGTTATGTTTTTTGTTATTATTCATGATTTTCATTATAGTCAGTTAACACAATAAAGTCCCCCTTAAAAATGTTCATGAATGTTATAATAAAATTAGAAATAAATTGATTCTAATAAATATTTCTTAATTTTCGTATTTATATTTTAACCAAAGAATTCTCAATGACGAAATAATAAAGAACGAATTTGTATACGCAAAGTCGTTTATCCAAACTTGAGTAGTTTCAAAAAACTTTGTTTATACTAACTACTCGTTTAATATGTGTGACCCCATTAAACTGTCGGTCGGCCAATTGCTCAAAGGAACGCTCGACGCTACCACGTCTGGAATAAGTCTGCAATAGGACGAACTAAAATCAAAACTCACCTTTTGTAGTTCTTCAACAATTTAAATCGAAAATTTTTTTTTTTTAATTATAACAAGAATCTTAATTGAATTTTTTAATTAGCAACTCAATTTTTGGTTCTCTGTTATAAAAAAAGGACAAATATATTTTTTTAAATATTTAGATGTAATGTTTAATGCAATTAAATATTTTATATTGTAAACAATTCCGTGTTCAATCACATAAATTCAATTAACTTTTTATTCAGAGTATGCAACTTATACTACAAGTCGAATTTCCAATTTTATTCAATTCATTCATAAATGATGTTTTTCTCGTTTGCCGTTAGAGGCAGCACGAGCTAGAGCAACCCAACTCGACCGGTTGGGTAACTACACTGTTGGAAATAATTCACGAGCACACCCTGTATAATCTGAACGCGTGTGTATAGCGGAATAAAATTTGGTATGGAAGTAGTACTAATGTATTGTAACTTACTCTCACATGGAGAGCGGCACAACTCTGCTGGGAGATGAAACATCAATAGCGAGAGTATCCCCCGTGAACTTCGCGTATCATCGCTACACGACGTGGTATGGAGTCTATAAGTCGCTGTATTGTAGCGAGAGGGATGGCCAACCATGCCACCTCAACTAGCCTCCATAGCTCCTCAACGTTAGCCGGGGAAGCCGGATAACGTTGAAGTCTCCGACCAGTCATGTCCCAAACATGTTCGATTTGATTCAGATCCGGAAAACGAGCTGGCCTAAGAAGCATTCGTATACGGTGCTCTTCCACAAAGGTCTGTACAATACGCCCGATGTGCGTCGAACAGCGATGAACAGGACAAAGTAACGACAATATCACATGTGTCTTCATCGGTCACCATAACCACAACAGGTTATATTGAGCAGCAGGAACTACCTAGACCAAGTTCCTCTAGATATCTGGCTCTGGCACCGAATCCTGATTCATTGATGGATGAGGATGACTGCAATGAAAATGATATCGGGCGATATGTTAGACGGGCACACGATATAGGCAAGACGATATGTTGTATCATTTGTTGAGCAAGTTATTGCATTAATGTATTGATGATTGATATTGAATCGACTGTTGGGTTAAGTGTTGTATTGGTTGTTGGGTTAATTATTGAATTGATTGAATTCGCTGGTGAGTTAGCGATTGATTTCGCGGGTGAGTTCGCGAGTGGGATCGCTGGTGAGTTAGCGATTGGATTCATGGGGGGGGAATCTCTAATGGACGAAAATTGTAACCGTCGGCGTCGTCAGCGCCATCCGATGTCACCGTTGATAACTAATTCTACACAAATTCAAATTTAAACTACCTTTAAGGTGGCTTATGTTTCATTGACTACTTTGATGACTTTGACTGATTAAGTCAGAATCACATAAGTCAAGAACATAAGTGATATCAAATACACCATACACAGTAAAGATTTACACTTCAATTTTAATAAGTGTTATTATATAATTTATACCTAATTAATTTCATTTGTAAGTTGAAAACAAAACGTTTTAAATTTTTTAAATATTTTTATTATTTAACTTATGTCTTTTATTAAACCTTGTTGCGTACCATCTTGCGATGATAAAGACCATAAAAGGTAAATTATAAAAATTATTAATTAATACGGCGTAATTACTTTCATTCCTGTATTTCTAGATATTATTTTACCACCGATCGTATTATTCGGAAGGCTTGGCTTTCTCGAATAAATAATTTAAAATTATTTGCATTAACTAATGAGAAGCGTTTAAGCAATTATTGTGTTTGCTCCAAACATTTTGCACCAATGTGCAAATATGTTGGGAAAAAATTGAAAAAGCGCGCATTACCTACATTACACTTACGAGGTAATTGAAATTTTACATAAAAAGTTTGTTTTTTAATCTATATATATATTTTATATCATTTAGATTTATATGAACAACCTATACAGAATTGCTTTTTGTCTTCGCAAGATCAACGAACAGAAGATATTTCAGGTATGTTGTATGATATAAAATTAATTATTTAGTTTCACGATTCATAATTATATAATTCAATATATACCATATTTATTATTATATATATGTTTATATTTGATAGAACCTATCCAGGAACAAAAAAGTGTCTTAAATAGCCCCGAAAAACTTCCTAGTGTTACTCGGTCACGAGTTCTGCGTGTCTATCCTGGATGTAGTAAACAACAAGGTGAAGTTGCTTCAACCTCATTTTGTGAGGAAAATTCTGTTATTTCATTAGAAATGAATAGGAAACGGCTTCACCCAAGCGATGAAAAAGAAATAATTGGTAAATATCATAAAACTGAATAATTCTTATAATCATTCTTATTTAAAACTATCCTTAATTTTTGTAGATAAGAAACGGAGGAAATTACCTGTTACAAAAAAATGCAGCAATTGTAACACTGCTAGGATAAAAAAAAAGCGTTGTATCGCGCGAAAAAAAATGCCAAAACAACAAGGCAACAGCTGATACAATTGAGGAAAAATCCTCAGTTATTGGTAAACCTCAAAAACTTGAACGTAGAACCATAAATTTCTTTAGCAGCCAGTGCCGAAATTAAAAAAAAGAACCACGCGGGCGAAGATTTACATTAGATGATAAGGTGTTGGCTCTTTCCATTTATAAACAAAGTGGCAAAGGATACCGTTTCTTATCAAATTTCTTTTCATTACCATCCAGGAAGACGCTACAAAAACTGTAAGGATACTTTCCTTTTAGGTCTGGCATTAATGAATCTATTTTTGTACATCTAAAACAATCTGTAGATAATATGCAGAATGATTCAGATAAATATTGCTTTTTAATGTTTGACGAAGTGTCATTAAGTACTGGCCTACAGTATAATAGCACCTTAGATTGTATTGATGGTTTTGTAGACATGGGTGAGTTAAACAGAAAACCTAAATTTGCCAATCATGCCTTGTTATTCATGGTAAAAGGTATTCACAGAAAATGGAAGCAAGTAGTTTGCTTTTATTTTGTTGAAAATTGCACCAGTACTCCAGATCTAATACGTATAATGAAAGATGTCATTAGACGTATTAGACAAACAGGACTGTGTGTGGTGTGTACAATATGTGACCAAGGTGTTACTAATACAGCCGCGATTAGTTACTTCTTAAAAGAAACTAATGAAATTTGCATTAAAAATAATTTGGAAAACAGATATCAAGGATATCTTATAGATGATGAGGAAATCATTCATTTATATGATGGTCCTCATCTTCTAAAAGGTATCCGGAATAATTTGCTCACGAAAGATTTACATTTTACCGAAAATGGTATTAAAAAAATAGCATCTTGGGAGCATATTGTAGACTTTTACCATTTGGATAAAAGATTTGGCCTTCATTACAATCAATGTTTTAAATTAACGGATGAACATGTTATGGCTAAAAATATTAATAAAATGAAAGTTAGTAAGTGCGCTCAAGTTTTTAGCCATACTGTTGCATCTGCGTTAAGAAGCAGAGCATTGATTAGTAATGATTTGTTGCCATCGTCTGCGTATTATATAACACCTAAGGCCCCTTAGTTATACTTAATTATATGGTTCGCCAGGAAAGAACCTTACATGCGTGGTAACAAAAAACTCGCATCATGTGGCGATGTGGCAATCTGCAAAACCAATTTTACAATCTATGTATTTCGCGTTACCTTAATCTGAAAAACATATGCTAATTCCATCTCTGAAGGTTCCATCTCTGTGGAAGAAATTATCGGGGATAGGATTTGATCATATGGCTCCACGGTCATTTAATCAAGATCCCATCGAAAACTTCTTTTCAAGTATAAGAAGCCATGGAGTAAGAAACATTAATCCCACATGTTCATCATTCATTTCTTCTGCTAAATCTTTGATAATCAATAATTACGTTTCTCCGCATTCCACAGCCGCCAACTGTAAGAGAGATCAAACAGTTCGTGCGCTTTGTGATTTAAAAATATTTCTGCTCGGTACACCATCTCCGATTGCATTAGAGCAAACAGAATTATCCGTGTTTCATCAGACTTCAGGTGCGTTGAAAGGCACTGAAATGCAATATGACTTTGCAACTGCTTACGTTGCTGGAGCTGCTGCAAAAAAACTTTTTAGACGAATTGCCAGACCTTTAAAGAGAAAATAGAAGCTCCACACGACATTCCGCAAAACTTTTATATAAGACAAAAACAATATTCACACTGTAAATTGATACAACCAAACACAAAATTCACACACATCTTTGCACATTTCACCCAAAAGGTATTTACATTACTACCTACAATAATACACTTACATGGTGTCAAGCAAAACATATCTGAGTATTTGTTACGTGGGAAAAATGAGTACTCAGATATATTTTGTGACGCACATCAACACCATATCAAAGATGTTATTTCAATATTTGTCAATATTTTACTATTTTATTATGTTAAAATAATTAACAATATTTTAAGTGGCAAAGATTCGCGTTAACTTGTACTGCATATCAATCATATTTTAAAAAAATTAAAATTAAGAAAAGAATACCTTAATTAACACTTTCGCGGACACTGTGATTTCGATAGTACACCCGTAAACGGACCAATTGACTGCATATATAGTTCTGTCCGCGAAAGTGTTAATATTAGTTGAACTAAAACTAGAACTAACACTAAAAACTTACGGGTTTTGCCGTGTGTCTTTTAAGAAAAGGTTTGACGTTTCGGATGCCATGTTGCAACCTTCAGAAACTGGTTCGAAGTGACCTCGAACCTGTTTTTGAAGAAGCTGTTTGGCCACCGGCAGGGGAAGGCGCACTCACTACGCGAACTGTACGGCAGCGTTTGGTAGACAGTGGACTACGCGCGCGTCGTGCGATGCAGCGGATTGCAGTAACACCCGAGCACTGCAGCATACGTCACGAGTGGGTCGACGCTCGGCATTAGTGGGTTGCCGAGTAGAGGGACATTTTGTGGTGATCGTCTACTCGAGCAGTGCGTGCAAGAACGCCAAGCATTATGGTATGGATTATGGAACACATGGTGGACGTACACGTCTGCTGCGTGTATAGCAGACCATGACGGGTTAACGATACGTAGATGAGGTGCTACGGTCCGTTGTACTTCCCTACGTTCGGCGGCGCCCAGGTCTGCTATACATGCCCGACAACGTCCGACCGCACATCGGGCGTGTTGTACAGACCTTTGTGGAAGAGCACCGTATACGAATGTTTCCATGGCCAGGTCGTTTTCCGGATCTGAATCCAAACGAACATGTTTGGAACATCACTGGTCGGAAACTTCAACGTTATCCGGCTTCCACGGCTAACGTTGAGGAGCTATGGAAGCGAGTTGAGGTGGCATGGTTGGCCATCCCTCTCGCTGTTGATGTTTCTCCTTCCAGCAGAGTTGTGCCGATATGAGAGTAAGTTACACTACTTTAGTATTACTTCCATGCCAAATTTTATTGCGCTAGACACACGCGTTCAGATTGTACACGGTGTGCTCGTGAATTATTTCCAACAGTGTATATTTATATCCTTTTTCAAAGCAATATTTATGGTGTTATTTTCAAATTTGGAGGTTAAAGTTAGCCCAGTTTTACACCATTGTCCTAGTCGAAATTGGTTTTAATCTATGGTTAGTACTTTCCGATAACATCGGATGGCGCTATACGCAGGGTACAATTGAATAAGGTAGAGTTGGCCGTCTCTGATTGGGTTCGCTGGTGAGTTAGCGAGTGAGCTGGCGGTTGAGTCACCATCAGCGGGATCCGTTATTTTAATAAAATTGTTAAAAAATGCACGTTTATTTGATATGATTCGTCTTTATATTCTTAGCTCTATAGAAAGATAAATGGCTTACCGGCACACGACTGTAAATTTTTCGAAGTCTTGACGGTTGCGCCAGCGTATAGGTATAACAAGTAAGGACAAAGACAGAAAATTGCGAACTCAAATCTGATTCGCACGCGCTAGGTTTAGGCCGAGTTCGCTTTATCTCCGCTGGCGGCGCTAGCTTATGTCACTTTTAAACGTTGTCGAGCGTTGTTCGTCAGCCAGTTTATTGTATGGTTTTTGCTATTGTAATAAACGTTAGTGAAGTTAAAATGAGTGAGTGTTGTGTGAGAAATTGTTGTCATACGTTTCCGTTGACAAAGGACACACATTTATTTCGGTTTCCGAAGGATAAGGAAAGGTATGTATGATTTTGTTTGCCTCAATGCAAGCAAAAATATAAGGCAGGAATTAAATCCCCTATAGAACAGCTTATAGCATATTAGCTACTTTTTAATTGTTCTACATGGGGTTTCATTTTAGCCATCCACTTTTGAATCACCTGTATTATGTTCTTTGCTTCTTTGTTTCTGTATTTCTGTAGGGCAAAGCAATGGGGTGAAGTATGTGGCTTGTTACCTTTAGTCATGAATAAGTTACAATTTGGATTTCTCATGAGTAATACTTCGTATAAAGTGTGCAGTCGTCATTTTCCGGACTCTGCTTATCGTGGAGAAAGTAGGAAAAGACTATGTGACGATGCAGTACCAACGTTAATGTTGAACAAGGACGATCAAATTACTCGTAAGTTTAATGCATCTATTCATGTATAACAATTATACTATGCTTAACATCAACGCCAGAAATTAAGCATTTGTACTTAATATTTTATATTTACTTTGTAGGACATCCCTTACAGTCCACCTTTAGTGATGAGAACTTACCATCTGAGGAAGTTGTTATGCAACAAACTTATAAAGATGATCAAGTACCTCGTAAGTTTCTTTGCATATTTCTGTTTTTTGTGCAAACATTATCAAAATTATAATAGATTTGCACAAAATAGAAACAGGTCAGCTTATTTTCTGTAACCAACATGTTATTTATTTATTTTTAAGCTTCTCATTCGGTAGGAAACCAGACGCCAATCACCTTATCAGCTCACAGTCCCCGTGAGAAGAAGTTACGGGACAAGATAAAAACTTTACAGCGACAAGTTAGTAAGTTAGATATTCAGTACATTTCAAATATTTATGTTTGAAAATTTATTTTTTAAGTCCTATAGCATATTCTTTTTTGAAATCTTGCTTTAAGTTCCCCTCAAAGAGAACTCTGTCACGAATGATTCATGGGATTGTGCTAAATCTTGGGCTAAACGATCTGGTATTTCAAACTTTAAAGCTGAAAGTTGTTAGAATGCGTAGTATTGATAAAAATTGTATCATATGCTTCGATGAAATGTCAATAAAAAATCATCTATTTTACAGCGTCAGTGCAGATGAGGTTGCGGGGTTTGAGAATATAGGAAGCAGGAAATCCTTTCTTCCTGCCCTAAATGTGACGATGTTAAAAGTTTAGCAAACAATTGGGAGCAACCTCTAGCATATTTTTTTGTTAATAGCGTTTGCTCTGCCAGTGATTTGAAAGGCATCTTAGAGGCCACCATAGAGGCACTGACTGCAATAGGTTTGAATGTGAGGGTGCTTTTAAGCGACATGGGGCCTAGCAATATTAAATTAGCAGGTCTCTTAAATATAACAGAAAGGAAGCCATTTTTTGAACTAGAAAGCAAAAAAATCTATTTTATGTATGACCCACCCCATATGATAAAAGCACTACGAAACAATTTGTACGCAAATTTTCATTTTGAAAATTTAGTAGCCTCGTGGAAGTACATTGAAGAAATGTGTAGTATCGATAAAGGGTTGCAAAGTCGTCTAGCACCCCGTCTTTCCGATATTCATATAAATCCAATAAATCGATATAAAATAAAGGTGTCTTATGCCACACAAATCTTCAGCGCTTCAGTAGCTAATGCAATTGGGGTTTTAGTTAGCTTAGGACACATAACAGCACAAGCAACACATACACAACGTGTATTAGAAATGTTTAATAACGTCTTTGACATATTTAATAGTAACACTTTATACTCGGCAAACATCAATAAAACAGCTTATAAGGGGGAGAGACATCATGTAGACATATTAAAAGAATGTTGGGATTATTTGCAAAGAGTAAAAGTTTTGAATAAAGCGAACAAAGATATAACGCATAAAATTAAAGTATTTAAATGTTTCAAAATTTCAATTTGCGTGTTACAATTGTTATTGGAAGATTTAAAATCTGAAGGTTTTTCGTATTTGTTCTGTCGAAGATTAAATCAGGATTCATTAGAGAATTTTTTCGGCACAGTGCGACGGCAAAGTGGTTGCTGCATTAAACCAACACCTATCCAGTTTACTCGTGCGTTCAGAAAATTATTAACATTAAATTTTTTGAATTCTGGCATGGAAAATTGCGCTGATGATTTTGAAAATATACTTTTACACTTTGAGGAATTTAAGGATACAATGGTACAAACTCCACAAATCTTTAAACAGGATGACAGTTGTATATTACCTTTAAATTCATCAGACTGTGAATACCAATAACAAAAAGTAGAGGAAAATGCGATCCGATACATAGGAACATTTGCCAATAACTACAAAGATTTGGACGCAACATCATTCTTAACCCACTTTAAATGTTATGACAATTCAACTTTGTATACTCCTGATAATAGTTTATTTATTCACCTATGCAAATTAGAGAAAATTTTTAAAGACAATTTTCGAGAAATATGTGTTGCAGAAAAAATATTATTTAAATTTATTAATCTATACAAATCAGCAAAATTTGAACACCCATGCCCCCAATTTCCCTACACTTATTTTATAAATTTATATGGAAGAATGAGATTGTACTACACAATTAAATTTATTAATAAGAATTTCAAAAGTGTGACCAGCTCATGTGAGAAAACTCACCGTAAAATAATTATTTGGCAACACAATTAGATTTAGTTTTGTTATTAATTTAATTTCTATTTTATTTTTATTATATTTCGTTATTACAATATTAGTTACAATGTAGTGCACTTATTGAAGTGTAAGCATCGACCTCAATTCGTATTGAGTAAAGGTAGTTCGTAGCGATAATAGCAGTAGAGTTGACGACAGTCAACGATACGTTACGCAAGTAGTCAGTAAGAAGCTATTGTAAGAAGTACTTATAAAATAGACGAATGATTTGAAAAGCGTTTAAGAGTTTAAATTCATTAACCCTTACCAACCACTTCATATCGACCGTGACACGTTTATTTTGGATAATAAAATAGAACAGAAAAAAGGAAGAAAATGGGCAATACGAAAAGTAAAGAAGCTACTGCAAACCAGGAACTTACGGAAACAGGAGCCGTAAATGCGAATTTTATGTTACAAGAACAACAAATAAGAGTTGACGTAGATGTGAAGATAATGTTGTATATCATGTTTGCAATAATGATCCTGAATTTCAGTATGAAAGCATTGAAAGAATACTCCAGACCCATTAAGAAGAGGACTGTCAGAAGGGCTGCTTCCCAATCGTTAGTTTAAAAAGAAAAATCTGCGACCATAAGAAAAGGTACGTCCCAGAGAGAGGTGTTCAATCGGGTCATCGTGGATCAACGCCCGGAAACAATTTCTGCTGGGTTGGTGATTACTAATTACACAAACGGATTACAAATAAAAATAACGTAAGCAATAATTTAATTTAGAAATATGTACGCGTTATGTCATTAAAATGGGATCAATTAGAGCAATTATTTACAACTATTAAATTAGAACATTATAGGGAATCTAAACGAGCGATTAAAACAAATCCGCCGAAACAGCAATCAGTTCGTAATGATATTAGAGATAATTTAGTAATTCAATTTAACGATTTTTCAGATCTTGCAAATAATTATTGGAATAAACTTTCAATTGATCATAAAAAGTGGGTTAATGATTCTTTTTCTAATTTAAGAGATCGAACAGTAAAAGCTTTTGCCAAATTAGACGTAAAATACATTGTTCCCCGTGATCCAATTAAACAAATAAACATCGTGTTAACATTATTATATAAATAATAACTGCTGAGTCAGATAACGACGACTCAGATTACGAAATTATTCAACTTGATACCATGGCGTCATTAAATGAGTTCATAAATTTTGCTGACAAAATATTACCGAAAAAGTTTGACGGTAACCCTTCTGCGCTTATTTCTTTTATAGACGCAGTAACTATCTTAAAAGAAAATTGTGCTGGACATGAAGTCACAGCTTTAAGTTTAATTAAAACCAGGTTAACGGGTAAAGCTAGAGTTGCAATAACATCTGATGTTGTAGATTTAGAAGGAGTAATTACCGTTTTAAAATATAAATGTAAAGGTGAAAAGTCACACGTTATAGAGGCTAAATTAGCTAATGTAAAGCAGCATGGTAAAGACGCGACCGTATTTACTAAAGAAATTGATGAAATTTCTGCAAATTTACTCTTAGCGTATATTTCGGAAGGCGTTCGTGAAGATACGGCCGAGACGTTCCTTAAAAATCGCGCAATTAATGCAATGGCATCGAACGCGCGTTCCGAAAAAACTAAATTTGTCATGGAGGCAGGTTCCTATGAGACCTTGCAAGATGCTATTATTAAATTTCTTACAGTTGACACAGAAACAAATAATTCACCAAATGTCTTTTATGCAAATTATCAAAGAAATCGTAGAGGAAATTCCCATATACGCGGAAACCGCGAATATTTTTCTGGAAACCGCGGACATAATAGAAATAATGGTTATCGAAATAATCAAAATTACCGAAATTCAAATTTTCAACAAAATTCAAATAGAAATTTTCGAGGTAATTACAGGGGAAACTTTAATAAAATTCCCAAAATTCGGCGAGTGTAAGAATGTGTGATTCGGGAAACGACACTCGCCCCCAGCCAACACGGATGGGGGAATTGTAAACATAACAAATTTGTCATATTCAAATTTTGTTACACTTGATCTGGAAATTTCTTCAGAAGAATGTACTTTTTTAGTTGATTCAGGACCAGATATTTCACTAATCAAAGAAAGTTGTATTGTTACGAATAATTACATATATTTCAAAAATTATAGGATTCGTGGTATTACGGATTCTTGCGTAAAATCTTCAAAAGCGATATCAACAAAAATTTTCTTAAAAAATAATAAGTATGTAACACAAGAATTCGTAGTAGTTGATGATTCTTTTCCTATACCTTCACACGGAATCCTTGGTAAAGACTTTTTGACTCGCTATAAATGTATAGTAGATTACGAAAGATGGACCTTAACTATCTATTTAGCTAAAACTTGCAGTTTTATGCCTATAACAACTGGTCCAGAAGAGAAATGTTTCATATTTCCAGCATGGTCAGAAGTCACTCGATTAATTTCAATAAAAGAACCATATAAATACGTTTTTGTTCCCAGTCAGGAAGTTGCACCCGGTGTTTTTACTCAACGTACTATAACACAGTCATCACAAGCGTTAATAACTTTCATTAATACAAATACAACTAATGTCACTATTCAAAATTTAAAATTAAAAAATGAAAATTTAGATAATTATAATATTTATTCAATCAAAAATGAAAATCATAACAGGGAATTCGAACTTTTACAAAATTTAAACACTAATGATGTACCAAAATTTGTCGTTGAAAACGTGACTGATTTGTGTAAGGAATTTTCAGATATATTTGCTTTACATGATAAGTTGACACACAATAATTTTTATCAACAAACACTACAAACCACGGATACCATTCCAGTTTATGTAAAAAATTATAGAATACCTCATTCTCAAAAGACGGAGATAAATAGCCAAATTTCGAAAATGTTAAAAAATGATATTATTGAACCCTCAATAACTTCTTATAATTCTCCAGTCTTATTAGTACCTAAAAAATCAAACACCACGGAGAAAAAATGGAGGCTGGTTGTTGATTTTAGGCAAGTGAATAAAAAATTAATAGCAGACCGTTACCCTTTACCACGCGTAGATGATATTTTAGATCATCTAGGTAGAGCAAAATGGTTTAGTGTGTTAGATTTGATGTCAGGATTTCATCGGATACCGTTGGATACCAGTTCTCGTAATATAACTAGTTTTACAGCAGATGCCGGAACGTTTCGTTTTAAAAGGCTGCCATTTGGTTTATCGGTTAGCCCAAACAGTTTTCAGCGAATGATGAGTATTGCTTTTGCTGCACTTTCACCGGAGAAAGCAGTCATGTACATGGATGATTTAATTGTGATAGGGTGTTCAGAAAATCATCATTTAAAAAATTTGAGATCGGTGTTTGCTACCTGTAGAAAATATTGCTTAAAATTAAACCCCGGAAAATGTTAATTTTTTAGAAAAGATGCAATTTATTTGGGACATCATATTACTGATAAGGGAATTCTACCAGATCAATCCAAATTTGATGTAATAAAAAATTATCCGAGACCTAAAGATGCAGATTCCGTAAAAAGATTCGTAGCTTTTTGTAATTATTACCGGCGATTCATTCAAAATTTTGCAATGTACAGTTATCCTTTAAATAAATTAACTCGTAAAAAAGCGCAGTTTCAGTGGACCGATGAATGTGAAAACTCATTTCAACTATTAAAGAATGCCTTAATGAATCCACCTATTCTACAATATCCGCAATTTGATAAACCGTTTATTATTACAACAGGCGCTGCAAAATTTGCGGTCGGAGCCATACTCAGTCAGATGCATGATGATCAGGAACTTCCAATAGCTTATGCATCCAGAAGTTTCACAAAAGGAGAAATAAATAAGTCAACAATTGAAAAAGAATTAAGTGCAATTCATTGGGCAATTATGCATTTTAGACCGTATGTTTATGGAACTAAATTTATCGTTAAATCAGATCATCGCCCTTTGATTTATTTATTTTCTATGAAAAACCCTAGCTCGAAGCTTACGCGTATGAGATTGGATCTTGAGGAATTTAATTTTCAGGTAGAGTATATTAAAGGTAAACATAACGTAGGTAGTGACGCATTATCGAGAATAGATATTCAACAGTTAAAAGACACAAATGTTTCATCAGCTGTAATATTTGCTGTACAAACAAGGTCAATGGCTAAGAAATACGATATAGAAACTAAGAATCACAATAACGACAATACTACTAATGTAGAATTGAATATTTACGAAGTAATAGAGAATTTTGAAGCTTTTCAGTTACCCAAGTTACATTTTATATTAAATACGGAAAATCCTAGGTTAGAAGTAAAAATAAATAAAGAAAAGCGCGCGCGAATAGTAATTGAATGAGGCAGAAACTTCATTAATGGAAAATTTGCATTAGAGCAAGTTATTTCTAGGCTAGATAATAAAGCCGGTGAAGAAGGGATAACAAGAATGAGACTCGAGTCAAATAATAATCTTTTTAATTATATCCCACTGTCAGAATTTAAATGTAGGGTTAGCAAAGAGCTTAAATTCTTAAAAATACTACTCACAAAACCGATAAAAACAATTACCGATAACGACGAGAAACAACAATTACTTCAAATGTTTCATATTAATCCAGTTTTAGGTGGTCATTGCGGTAGAAAACGATTACTAGCTAAATTAAAATCATATTATTTTTGGAGAAAAATGAGTAAAGATGTATCAATTTTTCTAAAAACATGTAAACAATGTCAATTAAATAAACCTAAATTTAAAACTAAACAACCTCTTTGTGTAACGAATACTTCGCAAACAGCTTTTGATTTGGTTTTGATAGACACTGTAGGACCACTTCTAAAAACAATGAATAATAACGTTTATATTGTTACTATGCAATGCGATCTCACAAAATATTTGATAACAGCACCCGTACCATCTAAAGATTCAAAAACAATAGCTAAGGCGATTTTTGACAGTTTTATACTCAAATATGGGCCTATGAAAGAGATACGCACAGACATGGGTACCGAATACGTCAATAAAACCTTTTCGGAAATAACTAAAATGTTGGATATTGGTCATAAAGCTTCAACCGCTTATAGACCTCAAACGATAGGGTCAATCGAACGAAACCATAGAGTATTAAATGAATATTTACGGATGTACATTGATGATCATAAAAATGATTGTGATGAGTGGGTCCAATATTTCGCCTATTGCTACAATACCACTCCCTCCTCAGTACATCAGTACTGTCCCTTTGAAGTAGTATTTGGGAAAGCTCCTACATTACCGAAAAATCTTTCCCAAAATTCAGGAAACATCAATCCACTGTATAATATTGATTCTTATGCTAAAGAAGTTAAGTATAGATTGCAAATTGCACTATCTCGGTCCAGTAAATATTTGCAAGATATTAAAGAGAAACGAAAGAATTATTTTGATGTAAAGTTAAACCCTTTAAATGTTAAAAAAGGCGATTTAGTGTTACTAACAGACGAAACTAGACATAAGTTAGATTCCATTTATAAAGGACCTTTTATTGTAGAAAATATTGAAGAACATAATTGTATTGTTAAGGATAATAAAGGAAAATTAAATAAGGTACATAAGAATAGGTTAGTTAAATATTATAATTATGTATACGTAAGCTAAGTAGAATACGAAGAAATTGGCCAATTTCAAGAAAAAAAAAAAATGAAATAGATAAATTTATATACATTAATTAGATACAAACATAAGTTGTAGATGAAATTTTTAAGGGGGTAGGTATATGGGATATAAAATAATCTTTTAAAAGGGGAAGGTGTAGTGCACTTATTGAAGTGTAAGCACCGATCTCAATTCGTATTGAGTAAAGGTAGTTCGTAGCGATAATAGCAGTAGAGTTGACGACAGTCAACGATACGTTACGCAAGTAGTCAGTAAGAAGCTATTGTAAGAAGTACTTATAAAATAGACGAATGATTTGAAAGGCGTTTAAGAGTTTAAATTCATTAACCCTTACCAACCACTTCAACAATACAATACATATTATAATATTGTACAATAATAAATTTTTAAATATATTTTAATATTTAATTTATAACATCGAAACTTTTATTTTTATTTTGTATTTTCATTGAATTATACGTTTTTAAACTGTGGCGTTCTCTTTGGCGCCATCTAGTGCCATTAACGCGAACCCAGCCTCAACCCCTTCCTAAATGTTGAAAAATGGAGACATAGAGATCAAAGGCATCGCCGCGAATTGTCTCTACTTGTTATAGCTATACGCTGGTTGCGCGACTGGGATGGCAGCTTGTTGTAATTTGACATCTTGTTGTCAATTGATATTTGTCGAGGGCAGGTTCAAAAATTCGTTAGAGGCAAGTTCAAAATCATTTTCGGGTGTAGGTTGAAAATAATCGTTAGGGCAGGTTCTAATTTGTCGGATACAGGTTTTAATTTATTATCGGTTGCAGGTTCAATAATCTTCGGGGTCACCAAATTGTGGAGGTTTATATGGTCCACATATAAATAAATTTGGTATGGTAATAAATTAATATTTTAATAAATAATATATGCACCGTACACCTTTGTGTATAATAATTTGAATGAATGATAAATAATAATAATTTTATATGGAAACGATCTTCCCTTGGTTCTCCTAGGCCTCAGATCATCTCTTAAGGAGGACCTAGGTTGTTCATCTGCCGAACTTGTATACGGTCAACCACTTAGGCTTCCAGGAGAATTTTTTGTTAATATTCAACACCCTTTAGAATCTGATCCATTGCTATCTAGTTTACGAGAAACATTCTCTTGTTTGAAACCAGTAAACACAGTTTTTCATTCTAACCAAAAACCATTTATTCATAAAGATTTATTCATTTCAAAATTTGTTTTTGTCAAAATTAATGGGACTCAACCCTCTTTAACCCTCCGGAGGACGCGCCAGCTGCAAAAAGCTGCAAATTTTTCTTTCATTGTTATAATTAAGATTTGGTCAGCTTTGTAATATTGTACGTCTAGGTATTCGTTGTATATGTTATTGGCTCCGCTCTCCTATAGTTTTGGCGCCGTACATCATTTCATCTCAGTCATACAGCACCTAGATCTGAAGCAGGTCGATATTGCGGTGTGTTCGCCGCAGCGCGCCCTATCATGTAAGTTTTATTATTCCATTTTTTTTGTAATATTGTGTAATGTGCTATTTACATATCTATTTCGTGTACGTGTACTATTTTCATGTGTACGTGTGCTATTTTGTATAACATGTAAATTAAATAGTACAATTTTATTGAATTGTAGGTCACGTAAAGGATTAACACAAAAAGAGTTGGAGAATGCTTTAGAAGACGTTGTTAGGGAATTAGCCGACGAAAGGGAGAATGTGTCGAGGGAAGAGCGTATATATGAATTTGATAGTGACGAAAATGTTAGCGAAATAGACACAGAAGAGGAGATTACACAAAACGTATACAGCAGCGATTCTGAGCAGTCAGCAGAAGAAATCGATCAGGTCCCAGACGATAACGAACAAAGCCAACTTGAAGATGATTACCATATATTTATAGGACGCGATAATGAAACACTTTGGATAAGCAAGCCTATTTCAGTTGGAAAAACAAAAGCAAAGAATATCATAAAAATATTACCTGGGCCAAAAGCAAGTGCTAAGAAGACACATAGAGAAATTGACGCATTTAGGTTGTTTATTACTGACCAAATGATTAATGACATAGTAACAAATACTAACATATATATAGAGAAAAAAAGACTAGAGGTAAACTATTCAAGAGAGAGAGATTGCAGAGACACCACTCAAACTGAAATAAGAGGTCTGTTAGGTGCATTATATTTAATTGGGATTAAAAAAGGAAGCCATACCAAATGCTTGGAGCTGTGGGATCAAGATGGTATGGGAATGATACTTTTGAGAGCTCTCTTCAGCTACAAGCGTTTCAAGTTTTTACTTCGTACTTTACGATTCGATAATCTGCATACTCGAGAAGCAAGAAAACAAAATGACAAATTAGCCCCTATCCGAAGTTTTCATGATAATTTCGTCAACAACTGTATGGCCCATTTCAATGTAAGTGAATTTGTTACAATTGATGAGATGCTTCATGCGTTCAGAGGTCGCTGTTCATTTGTGCAATATATTCCAAACAAGCCTGCGAGGTATGGCATTAAGATTTATGCTCTTTGTGACGCCAAGACCTTCTACACTTTCAATTTTGAAATTTATTGTGGAAAGCAAGAACCCGGACCGTATCTGAAAACAAACAAAGCCGAAGATATTGTGAAGAGACTGGTCGTACCAATAGAAAAATCAAAAAGAAACGTTACTACCGATAACTATTACACAAGTTATCCACTTGCAATATATTTGTTGTCAAAAGGACTAACTTTGATTGGAACATTAAAAAAAAATAAGAAAGAAATACCTTTAGAATTCCAGCCAAATAAAAACAGGGAGCTAAAATCATCTGAGTTTGGCTTTCAAGATGATGTTTGTCTTGTTTCAACTGTTCCCAAAAAAAATAAAGCAGTTATTTTACTTTCAACGGTGCACAGCTCTTCTGATGTAGATGACGAAACAAAAAAGTCATTTCTAAATTTAGACTACAATGATACAAAAGGAGGTGTCGATACAGTCGACCAAATGTGCGCATCCTATAGTACGTCTAGAATTACAAGAAGATGGCCGTTTGCACTTTTCTTCAGACATCTAGATATATGTGGAATAAATTCAAGAGTCATTTTCAATCTTGCCTTACAATTGATGGAAGACCATTTGAGAGACAGGGCTCAAATAAAGTCGCTCCCTAAAGATGTTTTTGTATTTTTATCTAAATTCAGAGAAGAGGAAGAACAAACTAAGGACCCAACAAGGCCGGGCATCTGCCACGTCTGTGGCAGTCACAAAAATAACAGAACAAAACTAGTTTGTCAACAGTGTGAAAAAAAATGTGTGTAAGAAACACAGTACCACTATTGTCAAGTGTTCAGAATGTGAGCAGGAAGAACAAATGGAAGTTGAATAATATAAAACAATGTGTTTGAAAGTTTATATTTGCTTAGTTTACGTCTGTTATAGAAAGTTTATATTTCAGTTTATTTAGTTTATATTTGTTTGAAAGTATTTATTATTATAATAAAATGATGAAACATGGTCAGCCGTATGCATAAGTTTCTTAGTGGCCACTAACATCATTTTAAGATTATTTTAACACGCTGCTAAATAAAACGCTATGCATAGAGATGTTTAGCAGGCTTTTAAGCGTTAGTAGGCAACTTCATGTTAGTAGCCAACTGACGCGTGTTTAACATGATTTTAACCTTACTTTTCGTTTGTTCTTGAAGAGCTGTGTATTAGGATTGATCCGGATTTTATAGTTTTTTGTAATATTTACGATACATATATAATTTATGTTTGTCATAATGTGTGAGGTAAGTAACTTTTTTGGTAAATATATATTTCATCTTAATAAATTCAGTTCTATAATTACTTAATTTGATTTGGAAAATAAAGATATTTATTGTGACGTTACTTTTACACTATAACCTCTAATATATCTATTTTTATTTATTAATATATTAGAATTTAAAAAGGAAGAGATGTCGTACGACAAACTGGGACATTGTGAAAAAATACGCCTTAGTAAATGTCATAGTTCCGTACATAAATATTGTGGAAGATAAGAAAAAATTAACTACCTCAAATAGACAGAAGGAAGATGCCTGGAGGTCTATACAGGCTGCATTGCAACTGGAAGGTTAGTTTGATTACAATCTTTATTTTAAACATATGGGTTTGAAATATTTTTATTTTATTAGGATTCAATACAGATCTGGCCCGAATAAAAGAACAGTGGCAAAGATTAAAATTACATTCAAAAACCTCAATTAGAGCATATAAAAGAGAAAAGGCAGCTACAGGAGGAGGTCATGCCCCAACAGTATATACCTGAACTTGTTTTTCAAAATTGCTGATTGAATTCCGTACGAGTTCGTCGATGAAGGAAATAAATATGATTGTGACAATCTCGAGAAGGAAAAGGTTGTGTTTAATTTGATTTGTCTTTGTATCAATAATAATATCGTTTTTTCTTTAGCATTCAATGGAGGCAAGTAACGGAGGCGACAAGGAAATATTAGAAGCGGCCGAAAAAAACACCGAGCTGGAACAATTAGTTGTGCTTGAAGAGGAACAACCACATCTCGAAAACACAGAAACCCAGGTGTCAGCAACACCAACCAGCTGCTCCTCAGGACTAAAATCCAAGCAGCGAGCAGTGCGTGTGAGGCCAATGACGCAATATGAAGAAAAAATCTTAGAGTTAAATAAAATAAAAATAGAGCAGCAGATGAAACATGCAGAAGATCTGCATCAATTAAAAATAAAATATGAAAGGATGTACCAGGAAGAACGAATAAAGTCCTTAAAAAAACAATTTGATTAGAATTAAAAAACTAAAAAATTTAATTAAAAAATTTTATTATATGTATAATAAAATAAAATACAATTAATTGAAATGTGTATTTATGTACTGCCTACGAAAAATATTTCCCACCGGATTGTCAGGAATGTTATTAACTTGCTCAACATTCCTATCTTCCTCTTCTTCCTCGTCATCTTCTAGTCGTTCACTTAAGCAGACATTGTGCAACACAGCTATTGCAATTATTGCTGCTTTAAGTCTAACACCAACTGCTGCTACTATTTTAAACCGGTCTATAGGCTATAAGTCAGAACGTGTGTTCTTCTTATCTTGTTCGGTATTATAATCGTAAGTTGACATAAGCCCTTTTGAGCAACCAATTTAAAACTATGCAGACGTCCCTAAAGACTTAAATTGACTTAGGTCTTTCATATCAAACATGCTTTGGCAATTCAGTCCATTATTAATTTAGTGTTATTGTACAGAAATGACTGAAAGAAGTAAATATATAGTGCAATTGGCTCTAGGACGTTCAGGTAATTATTACTCTTCTAAAGTACAACGTATTTTTCAGACGTTATAGTGGAATATTAATAATAATAATAAATATTTCTTAAACATAACCTCAAAATCTAAGCTCTAATAGAAATTTCTATTAGAAAAGAAAATTAAGCATTCCAATGCAGTTTCCAAAAGAAATAATCGTGAGTACAATTAAAATTTTGGCTAGCATCATTTCTTCAAATTTTATTTATAATTTTCAGCTGCCCCTGAAATACACGATGCGGAAACTAGTCAATCAGTTCCAGTCAGTAGGGTGCAAACCAAAGATAAAGATAAAAATCTTACAAAAACAAAATGGTCGAGGTTTATTAGAAGGGAAAGGACTGCAAAGATTCACACTGGACAAGCGTACATCGGTGTCAACGGAAAAGTAGTGAATGCAAGGCAGCTAAAAAGTTTAAAAAAGTGCAGAAAAAAATGCAGCTCTTTACTAAGCGATGAAGTTCGAAAAATAATTTTTATGGAATATTGGGCACTAGGCTCTCATGACAAAAGAGTTACTTTTATAGCAAACCTTATAAATTTGAAAGTACCACAAGTTTCACGTAAAAGAAAACCTAACAGCTTGAAAAATAGAGAAGTAACATATGAATACACTTTAGAAGTAAATGGCAAGAGGTTATCTGTATGCAAGAACTGTTTTTGCAGGACTTTGGATGAAAAAGAGAAATTTATTAGAATGGCTATCAGAAATAAAACGAAGAATACTTCTGGTATTACTACAAATGATGGAAGAGGCAAAACATCTTCCGCAAACAAAAAAACGGAGGAAGAAATAAATGCAGTAGTAGCACACATTACATCGTTTCCTTCATATGAAAGTCATTATACCAGACGCACGAATGACTAAAAGTACCTTCCATCTCATTTAAACTTGCGAATTATGTACGATTTATATAAGGAAGAAAGAAACAATCCTGTTGGTAGGACAATATATGAGAGAGAATTTCATAAGTTGAAACTCTCATTTAAAAAACCGCACGTGGATACTTGTTCTAAATACGACACCTTTCATATGCAAGTGCAGGTTGCTACTAACTCGAACAATGTGGAAGAGAAGCTCCGTGTACAAAGAGATCTACAGTTACACCAAGAACAAGCGAATGCAGCATACGAGGCAAAAAAAGCAGACAAAGAAGAAGCTAAAGTCAATTCTGCAAAAAAAATGCTATAGTTTTGATCTCCAACAATGCTTGCCAACACCGTTTATTGGTTCCTCGGTAGCGTTTTACAAAAGGCAATTGTGGACATTTAATTTGACCGTTCATGATAATGCCACTGGTGAATCAACGCATTACATGTGGCACGAGGCTCTAGCTGCCAGAGGAGGCAATGAAATTGCTTCCTGCTTATATAGCTATTTAAAAAAATTACCTGATTCCATGACTGAAGTCACATTGTACTCAGACACATGTGGAGGGCAGAACAAAAATAGTCATGTTGCTGCCATGTTCTTAAAAGTGCAAAGTGAGTGAATTTCCCCATCTTATAATCAATCACAAGTTCCTAGTACCAGGCCATACTCACATGGAATGTGACATCGATCACTCCATGATAGAGAAACAGAAAAAAAAATTGAAACACCTATTTTCCACCCACACGATTGGTTCCAGTTGGTCAGGGGAACAGGGAGAAAGAACCAGTTCAAGGTTCATGAGATGGAACAGAACGAATTTTTTGACTTTGCTCATTTACTAAAGACTGTATTGCTATGCCGAAAAAAAATGTATCTGGTGAACCATTCTTGTGGCCGCTTGTACAATGGCTTCAATATAAAGAAACAGGTGTCGTACACTACAAAAACTCTTTAAGCGTCACTGAGGATTTTAAAGTGCTAAGTTTCCTAAGACGGGGAAAACTCCACAATTTGAAGAATTATCCACTCCAGCAAAGATACAGAAGTTTACTTCCAATTTCGGTTGATAAAAAAAACGATTTGTGTGCATTATTACGATTTGTACCACCTGTATTCCACGAATTCTATAAAAATTTACCAACTTCTGAGACTGCCATTGATAATGATCCCGATTTGATAGAACAAGTAGAAGAAGACATTTAAGGATTGCTCTTAAGGACGTTGGCGTCGTTATTCTTTTGTTTCGTGTTACAAACATATACTTTATTTTGATTATTCCAACATTTTGTTATTGAATAAAAATGTAATCACTTAGCGCCGTTTTTTTGCTTGACTTAAGTCCTTACGTCAAACAAAATAAATACAGGTAGTTATTAATCAGAGGGTCATGAAGACTTAAATTCAGCCAAATTCAGGTGTAACAGTGTAACCTAGCTATCAACTACCATTTCGGTAATGAATTGGTGCTGTTGTTACTTCTATAAAAATATAATGCGATTTACGAATAATTATAGAACTTTCAAACAATAGAAGAGAAAAAAATAATCGAAAACAGGAAAAAGAACATTCAAGAAAATTTCAAATCTCAGCTTGGACTATTAGTTGACCTCCCTAAAGCTAATTTTGGCAATACGAATGGTGGAAATACGAGCAGAAGATTTTTTGAAAACTATGAAATAGCCTCATCTATTACGGGAATCGACAAAAACTTAATTTACCGATTAAAAATCATTCTCGATACTTTATGTAGCGGATATAATATTAATATTAAAAGATTTCAAAACTATGTTCAGGAAACGGCAAAACTATATGTAAAATTATATAACTTTTATCCAATGTCCCTTACCTTGCATAAGGTGCTCCGACATGGAGCTGAGGTTATAAAGGAAGTCATTCTCCCTATTGGTCAACTTTCTGAAGAAGCTGCCGAAGCTAGAAACAAGCATATAAGAGCTTATAGATTAAATTATTCACGAAAATTCTCACGTGAGGCTTGTAACATGGACGTGCTAAATAGGCTTCTTTTAACATCTGATCCTGTGCTAACAGGCATGAGAGGACTCCCAAAGAAAAGTAAAAAGCCTTTATTAAAGGACGTTTTAGATTTGTAAGAAGAGTTTCATGTTTCAAACCCAAAAATTTGTGATAATAACAATAACATTTTTGAATAAATAGTTCTAAAGTAAAATTATTAGTGTTTTTTTATTTACTGTTATTTTATTAATCATAAATTTAATCAATAAACACATATTTTTGGCCAGGTTTTCAGCTCAAATACCCCACAGTGCGACGCCTCCAACGAAGACTATAGTAACTCAAATTTTTCATGTTTTGAGTTACGTGCACCAAACGCTCTATTCAGATAATCTTTTTCGGCGAAGAAAATCGTATCTTATGAGATGAACATGCTGCAGCCAAAATTTTGCTATTGAATTTAATAGTATAGTAAAAACCACGAGAGCTGGCAGTGACAGATCGCTTAAAAATGGTATGAATCAAGATATGGACGTACGGCTTAGATTATTTCACCACATACATTTAATGTAGGTTATGTTAGTAATGGAGGTTATATGTCAAACATTGTCAAAGATATTATTTAATGATTTTCCTTTCAAAGAAAACATTTTCGGCTTGTGAAAACACTGACAGATTCATGACAACGCTCACCAGATGTTTCGATTTGAGGTTATAATTATAGAGTTACATCCCTTAGAAGAACAGACGTACTTTTTCGACGTGGCCATTTGAATTGTACAGCAGACATATTAAACTAATGCTATCTCTTTCTAACACACATTACTCTCTAGCGGTTTGTGAACTACGTATGGCATTTGTAAGAGCGGAAAATGATGATTTACTGCCAGCTCTCGTGGCGTCTACTATATCTCCGATTTGTATGCATCATCCACGGAATACTATCGTATCTTGAGTTACTACAGTTTTCGTCGTCATTGAAACGGGAAAGATCTCAAACTCAAACCTTTACGACATTTAACTCGTAAAGTGGTTTTTAGTTTTTTTGTTTTCTTATGTTTTTTTTTATGGTTTCATAGTAAACTGACACTCCGTTTTGAGGTTATGAACCAATTTAAAAATTTTTAAATTAATTTTTAATTCAAACTTTCAATCAATTCAATTCGTGAACAGTGGATAGTTATAATTACGTTAGTTTACGGCGTCATTTTAAGGTTGGTTGAGATTAGGTGAAAATACTATTGTTGCACAATAATGTGCTCGAATACCGAAAAAAACGTTGAAGTTGAAAACGATCAAGAGGATCCTTTTGATGCCGGTTCCGATATAGATCCAGATTATATACCGCCACAAGACGAAAACATAAATGAAACGTCAGCCGAAGAAACTGAGAATGCAGAACAACCAGCCATTAAAAAGAATAAAAGAAAAAAAAGCAACATACAAAAAGTAGGTACAAAGCGAGCCAGAAACGTTAATGAGTGGATAGATAATAAATCAAACACCCTTCTCAATGTCGGACTTGAACACGAAAACCGAAAAGGGGTGAAAGTAAAAGCAAGACAGCTAGGTGAACCTTGTAAAGACACCTGCAGGTTAAAACGCACTACTAAAATCAACGAGGAAGACAGAAAGCTCATTTTCAATGAATTTTGGCAATTACAAAATCATACAAGAAAATGGGATTTTGTAGCTCGTCATGTAAGACAGGTAGCCAAAAAACAAGTTACCCTTACTGTCAATTCGCAGTCTCGGAAAAGTTTCTCTCGGGAATATTATTTCAACATTCGCAGTAAAGAACAACGTATTTGCAAGATTTTTTTTTGCGAATTCTAAATATTTCAGAATCTTGGGTAACTACAGCATTAAGCAAATTAAAAGAAGGTGGAACCTTAGAAGAGGACAAGCGTGGGAAATATAGTACACGACCTCATAGACTAAAACCAGAAATTACAGAGACTGTCAGAATTCACATTACATTGTTTCCCGTAGTACCTTCTCATTATATTCGAAAAGACTCCACGAAAATGTACTTTGAGGAAGGATTGAGCATCTAAAAAATGTATCGATTATACACTGAATATTGTAACTTAAACAATATTACTATACCAGCTACTTCTCCTCAGTATAGAGACATTTTCAATGAGGAATTTAATATTGGTTTCTTTCAGCCCAAGAAAGACCAGTGTGATATTTGCTCGGTTTTTAATTTGGCACCGGAAGCGGAAAAAGAAAAACTTCGTGAAAAATATGAGTTTCATTTAAAGAATAAAGCTATAGCTAGGGATTTGAAGAGTTCCGACAAAGATCTTGCAGTAAACGATAAGAGTGTATGTGTCGCTTGTTTTGATCTCCAAAAAGTTTTAGCTACTCCACAATCGAATGTCAGCGATTTTTATTACAAGAGCAAGTTGTCAACATACAATTTTACAGTTTACGACCTAGGAAACAAAGAGGGTTACTGCTATGTGTGGCACGAACAGATAGCAAAAAGGGGTCCTAATGATGTTGCCAGTTGCCTCTGGAAATTTTTAAACTACGTCACTAGAAAAGGAGTAAGAAACGTGATATTTTACTCAGACAACTGCGGTGGACAAAATAGAAATCGCTTTATATTCTCAATGTTTGCTTTTGCTGCCGTACATTTTCAAATTGACATTACGCACAGATTTCTAGAGAAGGGGCACACTCAAAATGAAGGTGACAGCATGCACGCTGTTATTGAGAACGCCAAGAAACGGCAATCAGTCGTATATGTGCCCGAACAGTGGGTCACCTTAATAAGAATGGCCAAAACAACTGGAAAGGTTTACGACGTTACGGAGATGTGCCAGGATGATTTTTATAATTTTAAAATACGTACCGAAACTGAAAATTGGAAAACTGACAATAACAAACACCCATTCAAAGTGAGCCAAATAAGGGAAATTAGGTTTTCTTATAAAAAACCATACACTATACAATTCAAGTATGAATTTGATGGTGATTTAAAGAACAGTGACATCAAGCAAAATGGTCGAAAATCTAGAGGACGACCCTCCATTAACCAGTTTCCTTCAAAATTATACGACAAACTACTACCGATAGACGACAAGAAATTGAAAGGATTATTATGGCTTTGTGATAAAGGGAAAATACCTAATATGTATCAAGCTTTTTATAAAAGTCTGTATTCAAAGACGAACATGACTGCTGAAGTCGATGAAATGGAGAGTGAAGACTGAATAAACACAAGGATTTCAAATAGATGTAGTCATGAAATAATTTATTATATTTATTATTATTGTTAACAGAATATGTTAGTTAATTTAAATAGAATAATAATATCCGATTTAAAAAAGTTGTATTTTTACCACGGCTGTAAATGTTTCCTTTGAATTATCTCAATAGTGTAAAAAATTAGTTACTATAGTCTTCGCTGGAGGCGTCGATGTATGGATATACCATTTATGTCAGCAAAAACATTCCAAAAATATCAAGAAACGGTAAGTGATAAAATCAGGGATGAAGCATGGCAGTCTATGAAGAACGCAGGTGAAGAAGAATGTAATTTAGCCAAAGCTTCAGGAGAAGTAAACAAAGACGGAATTCCAATGATAACCGTAATTGCGGATGGTGCCTGGAGTAAACGCTCATACAATGTCAATTATGACCCATCATCGTCCGGAGTTGTACCAAAGATTAAAGAGTAAACAAGATGCGACGCTAGAGTGAGAAACTTTAGTTTTGAAAAGAGATAGGAAGATATTCCAATTTAAATGCCCTGACAATAACAAACCACACCTACAAATGTGACGTCAGGGCATTTAAATTGGAATGTCTTTCTCACGCTAGAGTGAGAAACTCTAGTTTTGAAAAGAGATAGGAAGACATTCCCATTTAAATGCCCTGACTATAACAAACCACACCTACAAATGTGACGAATCGCTTACTAAAAGATTAAAGAGAAACTTATGAATTTATAAAATAGATTGCCTAGTTGTTCACGCGATATAGGATCGGGATTAAAACCGGTGCTGAATCGTAATTCAAATAATATTTAATCAATTAAGGAACACAGAAGTGATAAGGAAATAAAAGATTGTAATTAAATTTTAATTGTCTTACTCTAATTCTCCTTCTTTTACACACTTTTATACCCTCGTATGTCGATCGCACAACGAAAGGTCAAGAATAGATCGATATCGCACGACGGACGGCCGAGAAGAGAGATCGATCGATCAATATCGATCGTGATATTTAAAGTGACAAGTTATCGGGGGTGCAAAGGGGGTTGCCTATATTCCTGACTTAACACTCCCCACAAAAAAAATATACAAAAATAATAATAATAGATATACACATATCAAATTTTACAATATTCCGAGAGAAACAATATTAGGGAAGTATAAATTTTATAAGTTAAATTTAATATTTTGAGATTCCAATTTTAGGTTGGCACCAATGGTAACGGACAAAGTTTCACCAGTGGTCATTGGAATTGTCCGGTACTTGTTTTGATTTTTGCTATTTTTGCTAATGACTGTAAATCGTTGGGATCGTTCGATAATGCTGCAAGGGGCCTGAAATTGAAAACGGCTTCCACCTGTGTTAACACGGTGTAAACCTCCTCAAACGTAAGTTTCTGATCTCCAACCACTCGCAATAAATGATATTTAACAGATTTGACCCCTGCTTCTGCCAAACCGTTAAAATGTGGAGCACCAGGTGGGTTAAATTTCCATTCCAACTGCAATTGAGCACCAGCCGCATCTGCCATTTTCTGTAGATAATTGGACGCTCCGATAAAGTTTGTGCCCTGGTCGGAAATGATCAACGAACACTTGCCTCGTCTAGAAGTGAACCGTCGCAGGGCTGCTAAGAAAACTTCCGTGGTGAGAGCTGAAACTAATTCTAAATGCATAGCCTTAGTAGCTAAACATATAAAAATACAAAAGTATGATTTCACCGATCTAGCTCCCCGAGTTCGACTAATGATGGTGTAAATTGGACCTGCAAAATCCACTGCCACTTGGGAAAACGCTCGAAGTTGAGAAACCCTCATCGACGGTAGATCAGCCATCATGGGAGCATACGATTGGGGCTTGCAGCGGAAACATCTCACACATCGTGACAGAACGCGAAATATAACACTCCTAGAGTTGATGATCCAAAATTGTTGTGATACCAACGTTTGTAATGTTCTCTGGCCGGTGTTATGATAGCTTTAAGTTGGTAGCACTGTAATTAGAGATGGGCATAACTGTTATTTTAAAATAACAGAAACAACTGTTACTGTTATTTTAAAATAACAGCTTAAAATAACAGGTTGTTGTTATTTCTGTTATTTTAACAGAATCGTTCAATGATCCGACATGCCGCTGGCTCAGCCCGTTTAGCCAGCGGCATGTCGGATCTCACAACAGCGCTTGACCTTGAGTGTGCATTTCCCGTGAACATAGCTGTACATAGTACATAACCTGCAAACTTTGAAGTTAAGTTCAATCTGTGTGCTGTGTACTGGGACTGCTGGGTTATTTTATTATATTGTGATAGTTGTTACTGTTTGTTAGTGTTATTTTTAGTTCTATTATTCGTTGTTGTTATAGTTGCCGTTATTTGTTATAGTATTTATAGATCATATTCAACAAACATTTTTTCGAAAGATCTAGGCACGCCTTTTTTTTATTCAGTAAGTTCATAATACTAATTTGTACCATTGTCAACAAAAGAAAAATCTTAAAATTCTAATATTCGAGATCCGAGGTCAATCACTTGAATTAACCCGGAGAGGGCTGAGGGAGTAAGGACTAGGGACAAGAAATTTCAGGGAACTGGGATGCAACAGAAAAAACACAGGATAATACAATAGATAATAGTAGATGTGTTCGGAGAGCCGATTGCAAACGGTTTCGAATTTTTTCAATCAATAAAGATTTGAGAATTCTTGCACGTGATCAACATGGAACAGTTTGATTGGTTGCAAAATCCGAAACCATTTGCAATCGGTTCTCCGAATAGACCTATTTATAATTTTATATAGATACTGTATTTTACACAAACATATTTTATTAACTCAAATTCAAATAAAAAAAATGATATAAAAATATGAAAAATTATAATTTTGATTATTTTTATTAACCTTTTCATGAAAAATTTCTGTTCATTGTATGAAAAAAAATGGATATATTATATTATGCATTCATTTTTTTATAACTTTAATTATCCTTATATTTTATCATTTTATGTAGGAAATAATGGATAAGCATCTAAACGGAAAAAAATCAATTATTTGGAATTTTTTTACTCCAATAAATGAAGTATTGGCAAAATGCAATTTTTGTCATCAAAAATTGTCATACAAGTCATCAATCAATAATTTGAAACAACACCTGAACAGAAAGCATCCCACAATTCACCAACCTACTCCTTCTTCAATCTCTTCCTCATTGGCTGGAACAACTTCAACCACACCGTTACCATCAACCAGCTTAACCAATTCTTTACCCGGAACCACTTCACCTTCACCACCGATACATTCAACCGCTCCATTAACCACAATAGCTTCAAATCCATCTTTACTACCAACTTCTTCCTTTTCTTCGACAGTTCCTCGTAGATTACAACAAACCACCTTACGACCGCCTAAGAAACTAATAACGAACGACTTACAACCATTTTCTATTGTCGAAGATGTAGGTTTTAGAGAGTACACTGCGGCATTAAATCCGTTTTATGCTTTGCCTAGTAGAAAGACTCTCTCAAACACATTGCTACCGGCAAAATATGAAGAACTTAAGGCCTAAACTTTAGATATGTTCAAAGAAGCAAAATCGGCAACTATTACAACAGATTGCTGGACTTCCATCAACAATGAAAGTTACATAGCGGTAACCGCCCACTCTATTGACAACAATTTTAGCATCAAAGCTGTTTTGTTAGAGGTTTGTGAGGTCAAACTGAACCACACAAGCGAAAATCTTGCCGCTGAGCTGAAACGAATTACCACAGAGTGGGGGCTTCAAAATAATATATTGATTGTTATAACAGATAATGCGGCAAATATAAAAAAAGCAGTAAGTGAAGTTTTACAATGGAAGCACTTAGGGTGCATCGCACATACAATTAATTTAATTGTCAAGGATGCGTTGACTGCTGCAGAACCATTGATTACAAAAGTATCCACCATTGAGGCCCATTTTAAAAAAGTAGTGTAGCCAAGAACAAACTTGATTTTTATCAAAGACAAAACGGAAAAGACCCAAAAAAGTTGATACAATCTGTGGCCACAAGGTGAAACTCAGTGTATTATATGTTGGAAAGGATGAAAGAGTTAAAAGAAGAAGTGCGAGCGGCATTAGGTACTCTGGGAAAAGAAGACTGGCCCTCATTAACAAACCTAGAATTTGTTGTTCTGGAACAATTAATTGAAATTTTGGTACCAATGGAAACAACAACAACAGTTATAAGTAGCGAAAAAAAAGTTACTTTATCTTCTGTAATAATAATTTCAAACGGCCTTTCTGATTTATACAAAGCAATGTATAAAAATAATATTCTTTCATCCATTTCAAAAGATATTTTAGAAAAAATTATTATCGGCATTGACACAGGATTCAAGAACATGGAAAGCAGTACTTCATTACTTATTAATACATTTTTCGATCCAAGATACAAACATATCGGATTTTCAACAAATACAGCATCGGAAAAGGCTAGAGCGGCAGTCACAGCATCCTTAATATCATTGATTAATTTAAAAACCGCCGAGTCCTCCCAACCAGTCGATAGTGGTGATAATGATAAAATTGACAGTTCAAAACCGAGTATTTGGTCATGCTTTGATAAAAAAGCTTCTCTGTTTAATCCGGTCAGATCAAATCAGTCGAAAGCCATAATATAAATTGATAGGTATTTAGATGAATCGCTTCTCGAACGTGAAAAAAATCCATTAGATTGGTGGAAAGAACATCAATATAAGTTTCCTTTCCTTAGCAGCCTGGTGAAACTCAAGTTTGGAACTGTTACCACATCGGAACCATGCGAAAGGGCGTTTTCCAAAACAGGCCAAATAATTTCCGACCGCCGAAGCCGTCTAAAACCAGAGAAAGTACATCAAATTATGTTTCTGAATCAAAATGAAAGCAGTCTGCCAAGATCTTAATCAAATATTTTTTTAGGAAAAATTGAAGAATAGACAAGTCGCTTAAAAATCTATGATTTTTTTTACTGACGTAAAAATGCCTAAAAAACACGTTAAAAATAAAAAGAAAGTGCGGAAAAGTGAAGAACTTACCGAAAAATGAGTTTGAAATTTCGACGTGACGTTACAATTTGTGACGTCACGAACCATGCTTACGACGTATTTTTCACAACACAATGGTTAACATTGGGCAGATAAATAATTTGTTCCATATCCACGTGCACAACACGAATAATGTAAGTAAAAATAAAACATTTTTTCAAATTTAATGAAAGAATTAACAACTTGTTAGTCTTATAACGCATATTTTTGGGTGAACACCCTTTGGTTCTCGACGCATAACGACTAAAACGTGCTAAAACCCGCTTATTAACCATCTGCCTGCTCGTGTGTTTACCCTCCCCCTACTCCGAACCCGACCCGACATTTCGGAATTTCGCAGTTGTTTAAATGTTAATTAACCAAACTCAAAATCTAATTTCTACACAACATTCGGAAATAAATCAATATATTAGGTGAATCCGAATATAACGTTTTTTTCAAGAAGACTACCAATATTTGACCCACACCCTTCTCTATACCTAATCCTCACGAGCAGGTATATCACTCAAAAATATGATAATACTAACAAGTTGTTAATTCTATCATTAAATTTGAGAAAATGATTTATTTTTACTTACATTATTCGTGTTGTACACGTAGATATGGAACAAATTATTTATCGGACAAAACGTGACGTCACATCGAAATTTCAAACTTATTTTTCGGTAGGTTTTTCACTAATTACAGTCTGTAATTAGTTTTAGCATGAAAATGGCGCTAGTTGTAAAGCGGCAAAAACTACTCTGCAGAGAATAATAATTGTGTTGACTGAAGAATCAAATCAATAAAGATTAGTAATAAAACCAAGAGTATATTAATGTCCTTGGTGGAAATAACAACATAACATGGTGTCAGGTAATTAAAAAAAAAAAAAATTGGGAAGAAACCACGAAAAAACTAACCTAAAAAAAAAATGGCCGAAGGCGCGAACCGCCTGAGCGAGTTGTCGTTAGAGGGAAACCTGTGTAGAAATTGGCAAGAGTTTAAACAAAAATTTGAGATTTATTTGAAAGCAACCGACAAAATGAAGAAAAGCGACGATACAAAGGTAGCGATACTACTTAATTTGGCAGGTGAGAAAGCCTTAACTATATATAATAATCAATTAAAATTAGAAGAAGAGGAAGATAAAGATAATCTTGCAAAAGTGATACAAAAATTTGAAGAATATTGTAATGTGAGAAAGAACGTTGTGTACGAGAGATTTTTGTTCATGAATACGATTCAAAAAGAAGGTCAAGGGTTTGATAGTTTCGTTATGGAATTAAAAGAAAATGCGAAGATGTGTGAATTTTTAGAAGAAGATGCATTAATCCGTGACAGAATAATATTTGGGGTTCGAGACAAGGGGTTACAACAAAGATTGTTGAGGGAAGAAAAGTTGGATTTGGAAACTACCGTAAGGTTAGGTCGTACATTTGAGGCCAGCAAGGAGCATCAACAATTGATGGACGGAGGTGCAACAATGGTCGTGGACGCTATACAGGAGAAGACTAGACGAGGAACAAAAGTTCAACAAAATTATGACTGTAAAAAGTGTGGTAAATCACATAGTTATGGACAATGCCCAGCATATGGTAAAGTATGTGCTAAGTGTGGAAATAAAAATCATTTTGCGGTAGGTTGTAAGCTAAAGAAAACTTATAAAAATTACAATAAGCAAAGTAATAACAAAAGCAAACAGCATAATAATTATAAAGATGAAAAGAAAGTTAACAAATATGTTAAACAAGTAGAGAATAAGACAGATAATCAGTCTGATAGTAATGATGACTATTATATAGATTCGTTAATGTTAAGTAATGTTTGTAACGTAAAAAGTAATAACACTGATGCATGGTTGATTGGTGTTACTATCGATAATGTATTGTTTAAAATGAAGCTTGATACGGGAGCAACATGTAATATTTTACCTAAGCATTGTTTAAACAAATTATACAAAAATTTAAAACTAAATAAATGTAACACAAATGTAATTGCATTTGGTGGTAACCAAATTGATACTGTAGGTGCAATAATTTTGAAAGTATTAATCAAAGACAAAATTGTAAAAATAAAGTTCATAGTTGTGAATGTTCAGGATAGACCGATATTGGGACTTAAAGTTTGTGAATATTTAGGTTTATTAAATAAGGTTAATGTAATAGATCTCGATTTTAAAGCTGAATTTATAAAAAAGTATAATGATAATTTCCAAGGAATAGGGGAAATTCCGGGTACATACAAGCTGAGGTTAAAAGAGGGAAGTACGCCGGTAATAAAACGTGTTCGTCGAGTTCCAGAGATAATAAAAGATAGGTTGAAAGAAACATTAAACGAGTTAATAAAGAAAAACATCATTGAAGAAGTGGAGTATCCTACAGATTGGGTAAATCAAATAACAATAGTTGAAAAAAATAAAGGAAAGCTACGAATATGTTTGGATCCGACCGAACTAAACAAGGCTTTGAAATTGGATAATTATCCAATACCCACGATAAGTGACATTGAAAAAAGACTTTCTGGTAAATAAATATTTACGGTAATTGATATGAAGGATGGATTCTTTCAAATAAAATTAGACCAAGAAAGTAGTCTTTTAACAACGTTTATAACGCCATATGGTAAGTTTAAGTACAATCGATTACCATTTGGATTAAGTGTAAGTCCAGAAGTATTTTAACGAACCAATGAAAAAATATTTGGAGATTTAGAAATAGGAATATATTTCGATGATTTAATAATTTAAGAATAACTTAAGAAAGTAATGGAAAGAGCAAGTAAGTTTGGTGTCAAATTCAACAAAGAAAAAGTACAATTTAAGAAGGATCGAGTTAAATATCTGGGTAGAATATTTTCGAAACAAGGCATGGAGCCTGATCCAGAACAGGTAAAAGCGGTTGGAACCACCGAAAACTAAAAAAGAGTTACATAGCATCATGGAAATGTTTAGTCACTTGGCTCGTTTTATACCTAACTTGTCAGAACTTTCTTACCCATTAAGATTACTTTTAAAAACGAATGTACAGTTTGAGTGGTCCGAGGCACAAATAAATGCGTTTAACAAACTAAAGAAAATAATCAGTAAAGCACCAGTTTTAAAGATATTTGATGGTAATTTACCAATCGACATGTATGTGGATGCTAGTAGTACTGGTTTGGGCTGTTGTTTAATTCAAAATGATTGTCCGGTGGCATTCGTGTCAAGAAGTTTGACAGATACTGAAATTAGATATTCGCAAATTGAAAAGGAATTTTTATCCATATGTTTTGCTGTTAACAAGTTTCATGAATATATTTATGGCAGGAAGGTAACTGTTTATACCGACCATAAGCCATTGGTGGCAATAAATCAAAAGAATATTTGGAGAGTACCAACCAGACTACAACGCATGAAATTAAAATTAATTAAGTACAATTTAGATGTGAAATTTATATCGGGAAAAGATAACATAATAGCAGATATATTATCAAGAAATTACACCAAAGAACCATCTATACAAGACAATACTTACACTGAAATTGTTCATTCAATTGATGAGCTCCCAATCAGCAATAGCAAATTACAAGAAATTATGAAACACACTAAAGAGGATCCGGAATTAATGAAGTTAATGGTATATTTCCATGAAGGATGGCCTCCATTAAAAAAAGATATAAACTCAAAGTTATCGACATATTGGAAAATGAAAAATGATTTGATGGTTAAGGAAGGTTTAGTATACATAAATGATAAATTGTTAATACCAACAAAATTGCGACAGGGAATACTGAAAAGACTACATGAACCACATTTTGGCATTGAAAAGACTAAAAAGTTTGCAAGAAAATTTTTATATTGGCCGGGAATCTGGAAAGAAATTGAGACAATAATAAAAGGATGCCAGATTTGTGAAAAATATGCAAAAAATAAGACCAAAGAACGACTATTACCTTACAATATCACCGAATATCCTTTTCAACGAGTAGCAGTAGATATATGTGAATGGGGAGGAAAATCATTTTTGATATTAGCAGACTACTATTCTTTCTGGCTAGAAGTCAAAAGTTTAAAAAACAAAACTAGTAAAGAGGTAATCAAAAAGTTGAAGTCCATATTTACAACTTTTGGTATCCCTAATGAAATGATAGCTGACAATAATCCGTTTAATAGTGAGGAATGTAGAAAGTTTGCGAACGAATGGAAATTTAGAATAATAACAACAAGTCCACATCGTGGGAGTTACTAAAAATAGGTTAAAAAAGAGCGTGGAGGGGAATGTTGATTTTAAATTGATGTTACTTAATCATCACAACTTTCCAACTAGAACGACAAGTATTTCCCCTGCTGAACTGATATTTAATAGAAATATAAACACTAAATTACCAATTGCGACTAATAAATTAGTACCAAAAAAGATGGAAAAGATAAACATGTATCAAGAAAATTTCAAGAGGTATCAGGAAAAATACAAAACTTATTTTGATCGATCTGCAAAAGCACCACAAGAATTTAAGGTGGGAGAAAATATAGTGATGAGAGATGTGAATAAGAAGGTGTGGAAACCGGGATTTGTGATGGAAAAGTGTGATACTCCAAGGAGTTATAAAGTAATGGATGAAAGGGGAAGAACGTTGAGAAGAAATAGTGTTTACTTAAAACATACACCAAATAAGATGATTCGTAAAGAAGATGATTACGAACCGTCTAAGACTCTCTTACCGGAAACGATTATCGAAAGTGACCAAACAAAAACAATACGAAAAGATCCTTTGATAAATATCAGTCAAAAACAAAATGATAATGTTGTTTCAAATAATAATATTACTAGAAGTGGTAGACAAATAAAAATGCCGTCTTATCTTGCGGATTTTGTACATTAGCTTAAAGAGAGGGAGGTGTTATGATAGCTTTAAGTTGGTAGCACTGTAATTAGTTTTAGCATGAAAATGGCGCTAGTTGTAAAGCGGCAAAAACTACTCTGTAGAGAATAATAATTGTGTTGACTGAAGAATCAAATCAATAAAGATTAGTAATAAAAACAAGAGTATATTAATGTCCTTGGTGGAAATAACAACATAACAGCCGGGATATAAGTAACGTTAGTGTATGTCCTCCACCACGATTTCACTTAAACGACCGTTTTTTGGTAATAACACTGGATGACGATGATCGAATGGTATTATCGCGTTTTTCAACCGACCGCCTACCCTTATCAATCCTTCACTGTCTAGGAAAGCAGCTAGCTTTCTAAAAGGTTTTTCAGGAAGTTTATTTGTTTGGATTTGACGGATCAGTTGAGCAAAGTTTTGTTTTTGAACATGATAAACAATTGAGTTCAATGCTTGCTGAAGATCAAATGGTGATAATGACGTAGTTGAACGTTTTTTCTTTCGACAGTGTGCTATGAAACGTTGAACATAAGCAACTATTCTTTGGATTTTCAGTATTGAGGAAAAATGATTCAGAAGAGTATCAATAAAATTCACTTCGAGTTCTGTATGATTAATGATGTAAATCTTTGATTCATTAATGGTTTCTTGTGTTTCAGAATTTTGATTAAAAGGAGCAGGCCATTTATCTGGAGAGTTGATGAGCCAAGGAGGACCCATCCACCAGATAGAACACTGAATAAGTTGATGTGGGAAAAGCCCACGGGAACCGGCATCTGCAGGGTTGCTTGATGAAGGGACATATCTCCAACAATTAGACGGTAATATATTCTGTATGTAAGTTACCCAATTGGCAACAAATGTCTTCCACCGAGAAGGTGGAGCGTAAATCCAAGATAAGGTGACTTGGGAGTCGGACCATGCTGTTATAGAATCTAATTTGATTATGGGACCTATTGCCTTCTTTATGTTTTGAAGGAGATTCACTAATAGGACGGCGCTACACAGTTCCAAGCGCGGAATTGATAATGATTTCAGCGGGGCTACCCGAGCTTTTGCGTAAATAAAAGATGATGTAATTAAATGGTTGTCATTCTGACATCGTAAATATGCCACAGCATAAAATCCTGCTTGGGAAGCATCACAGAAGAGGTGAAGCTGAATTGTTTTTGGGTTTTCAGTGATTATTTTTCGAGGTAAGTTCCAACGAGACAAGTGAACCAAGTCTAATTTAAATTTTTTCCAGTGATTTAGTAAAGAGGAGGGGGGCTTTTCATCCCATTTAATTCTCAATTGCCAAAGCTGCTGCATAAATCTCTTTGCCTGAAGAGTGCATGGAGTTAAAAATCCAAGGGGATCATAAATCCTGGCGATTTGAGATAAAATGGCACGTTTTGTACAAGAATCAGGACCAGGAGCATAGGAATAGTGGAATTCGTCGGAAGTGGGATTCCATTGCAGTCCGAGAACCTTGATGTAGTTGTCCTGATCATAATCCAACGAAATTGGCAACGAGAGATAATAATAATAATAATAGTACTTTATTGACCGCAACAACCAACATAAAAAAGTTAAACAATAATATAAAGAAAAAAAAATTAAATGAAAAATTCATTCTATATGTGAAACTAATTACAATCTGCGGCCAATAGGCGGAGTCCAGATTGGCATCCATCGCGATGGAAGCCATCTGTTCAACTCAACCTAGAGTTGAGAACGACTAATAATTACATATTCAATTGTTTTCCGCAATTAAATTAATCAATTCAAATGATTCCCTATATAACCAATAAATAGATAACAACCCAATGTCAGAGCACTGAGGCAGCATAAGGATTATGTTGACCTATCTGAAGCCGAAACAAGGTGTTACGCAAGTTAACTTTAAAAACGGATAGACTTTTATTTTTAAATTCAGGAGGACATTAATTATACTCCTTGGCCACATTATATGAAAAAGAGCGCCTAAAAAGAGCTTTCCTGTGAGCAGAAACGGCGATAGTATTTTTGCGTCTAAGATTCAAGTTATGAACATCGGTCCTATAGGTGATTTTATTATATAAGTAAGGTGGAGTCCCCGTAGTAATTAACTTGTGCTCAAGACACAAGAACTGATGTTTGATTTTGTTTCTGATATTTAACCATTTTGCAGTAACCAATGTGTGACTAATATTTTCACGCTTACGAACGCCATACATAAAACGAAGACAGCTATTTTGAACCCTTTGAATACGATGAAGTTCATACCCAGTTAAACATGGACCATACATGGCAGCACAATGCACAAAATTTGACAGAACAAGTGTTTCGCACAAACGTTTCTTTGTAATTATATTTAAAATGTGTCGGTGTTGATAGAGGCATCTAAGAACACCATATGCCTTTTTCACGCAAGCAGTGACATGACTGCTGAATCGCAGATTGCTGTCGACAAGCACACCCAGATTTTTTGACTCAGGGTACACTACCAGCCTCTCTCCACCCAAAAATATACCGACACTATCAGAGTCCAAGTTACCAAAGATGACTACCTTAGATTTAGTGGCATTGAGAGTTAGTGCCATCTTGTGCGAGCAATCTAAAATAGCGTTCAGATCTGCATTTATTTTTGAGCAAGCAGAAGCGAGGTGTTCCTTTGGAAAGGTTATGTAAATTTGGGTATCATCTGCGTACATGTGTATCGACGAATATTGAATGCACTTAGGCAACTGGGATGTATACAAGGAAAACAATAGAGGAGCCAGAATAGACCCCTGTGGCACTCCCACTCTCACAGGCAGTGATGATGAATTTACATTGTTCAATTTTACTATCTGAGCACGATTGGATAGGAAACTTTCCAAAAGCAAAACGGCTGAGTCGGACAGACCAACATAGCGCAGAAGAGCTAAAAGCATTGAATGGTTAACCTTATCAAAGGCCTTACTGTAGTCCAGCAGTACAAGTATCCCACATAGACCGCCATCACGAGCTCTAATAATATCGTCTGTTACCTTTAATAGAGCCGTTGTACAGCTATGGTTAGGTCGAAAACCAGACTGAGAGGTGGGCAAGATGTTATGATCACTAATATATTTACGCAATTGGACCTCCATGCACCTTTCAAGGACTTTTGAGATAACTGGCAGGATACTAATTGGACGCAGGTCCGCCAAACCTGCTAGATTTGGTTTTTTAGGCAACGGCATTACCAAAGCAATCTTCCAGGCTTCCGGGAAAATAGACTGTTCAAGACAGGTATTTATAATATGTACAATGTAGGGCAATATTTCAGGGAGACACATTCTTATAAATGTGATGTTCAATTCGTCTATGCCAGAAGATGTTGATTTAATGCCATTTAAAATTTTAATGATCGAAGAGGTGTCACTGAGTCCAAACGAAAATCTCTCATGGGAATTTGCGTAAAGCATATTTGTACCATAAAAAGTGAGCAAATCATCATCCACATCAGCATAACCAACAGAATTCACAAAATAATCATTAATATTTCCAACATCATCTAAATGTGCGGGAACAGTGGGTTTGGACCTGTTGACAATCTGCAAGTTGGATAACAGCCGCCAACTACTCTTTACATCACTAGTCACAAATGTACTATTTAAGAAAGATTTCTTTTCTCGTCGTATTGCAGAAGTCGTTAAATCGCGTAAGGACTTGTAGTAGTCGAAGTGCGCTATTAATTTAGTTCTTTTATATCGAGATAAGGCTCTATCCCTCAGCGACATCATTAGTTTTATTGTGTCCGTTAACCATGGTGCAAATGGCCTATGTAATCTGAGTGACCGAACCGGTGCATGAAAATCTAGAAGTGCCAAAAGATGAGTGTTTAAAAAATGTATTTTCTGATTAACATCAGTTATATGATAGATTGCATAGAGTGGTAACCGGGATAAATCACCCTTCAGACTATAGGCATCGATGTTTGATATAGGTCTACAGAATTTGGTAATCGGAATGGGCCTTGAATCAGAAATAGTAATGTCACATTGAACAAGATTGTGGTCTGACATATGCATCGGTATGCTTGCCTGGTTAATACAACCGTCCGGGTTGTTAGTGATCAAACAGTCAATCAAGGAACTCGAGTTTGTGGTGATACGGGTAGGAGAATTTATCATCTGAGAAAGGGATAACTCTTCTAAAAGCGTATTAAACCTCTCTATATATGTGCTATTAAAATCCAGCATGTTTATATTTAAATCGCCCGCGCAATACAAATAGTCAGTAATACCCTGTAAGCAGCATAGTGTGGAGCATAAATTATCAAGAAAAGCACATACATTCGAGGCAGGGGACCTATAAATGCAGCCAAAAGATCAACGCTGGATACGGCTTGTAGAATCGGCTTACAATTACTCGCCCATTTCCCTAGTTCAAAAGCCAAAAATGGAGACGAGGCCACCCCGTATGTTACGGTGTTTAAATAGTATTCCTTAAGTGGTTCTTCAGGATGAAAACGCCATAAGATTTTTTGATATATTCGATCTGAAGGTGACAATAATATCTGCCGATACATCTGCTTTATATCGTAAGTGATTACGTAGTTAAAGCTTCTGAATGACAATAATATTTTTGTAATGTCTTGTTGTAGCTTTGGACCTATCAGGAGCTCTTGATTTAACGAAACACCGTTTGACGTTACAGAAGATGCATCGAAAACCACTCTCAACTTCGAAGAAGGATTATCTGTGCGAAACAGACAATGATGTGGTATATAATATGGATTTTTTGTTGGACAGCTGATTGGTAAGTCGACTGACATATGACCAGATTGTAAATAATCTCGCATGAACTTAATGTACTTTGATTGCAGGATAGGATCTCTTAACAAACGATGCTCCAATGACATGAAACGTCTTACAGCAGCATCATAAGAATCTCCCAGAATAGGGTTTCTATGTTTGAATGGCAATGAAACCATAAATCAATCATTCAAGGTACGCTTATAATTATTTTTAAAATGAATTTCGCATTTTTCTTCTTCAGGGTTTAGTTCAGATTCGTTGAAGATAGACTCTACCTCCCAAAATCGTTGAATTGATTTATCCAATGCTGCGTTGGTCGTCGATAAGCAGGCAAAATTAGAAGCGGAGGCATAAATTAATGATTTCCCCATTATGATCCAACCAAAGACTGAATTGATTGCAACAGGTTCGTGAAGATGGCAATGATACGGCCTTCAGTAAATATTTGGGGTACTAATTCAGCTCCCAATAATAGGTCAACGGATTGTAGGCCGGGAAATTCTTTTTTAGGTATGTTTAAGTGGCGTAAATGGGAGTATCGTGAAATGATAGATGAAAGTGATGGTTGATCGGAACATATGCTTTGAGTAATGATAGCTTGGAAGTTGAATGATGGAATGGATGAATGTATTGGTTGTACAGAACAGGTGACTGACCCTTTTGTGCATAGTGACGTCATTGAATTTATTCCTTGAATCTCCAAATGAGATGTGGATCTTCGGGGAAGATGCAATTTAAATTAGACATGCTTCCGGAATCGATGAGTGCTTTGACGGGATGTAACCTTCCAAATTGATCTTTAATGTGAACCATTGAGATGGGTAAAATGACATTGATATCGTTTTCTAATGTTGCGTCAGATTGTTTATGAAGTGACGTGCCGACGTGCAGCGAAGAAGATGGTTGCTCTTTTAAATGGAGGAGAGTGTGATGTTTTTGACGACAGATTCTACATCGATGAGTGGAGGCACAATTGTGGGTGTTATGATTTTTGTTCAAACAATTGCGGCATAAATTGTTCTCTTGAACCATTGATAATCTTTCAGATGCTGCCTTCGATTGAAAAGTAATACATCAATAAATAGGATGAGTTTCCGAACATAGTAGACATGGACGGGTTTCATTACCAGATGACGAGCTTTCCGTTTTTAAGGTAACTAATTTTTCTCGAGCATGGGGCTTAAAGCGCCCAAAGGAAGGCTTCTCTGTAGCGTTGTTTAACAACACAGCCTCTAATGCTTTGGCTTTCTTTTCCAGAAAAGGCGTCAACTGTATATATGTGAGAATTTCGATGGAAGCATGTTCGTCTTCAAAAGAAGCTCGGAGAGAGTCAGTTAATTTTTGAAGGAGTAAATTTAATAATAAGAAATCCCATTCTTTAACTGGAAATCCTAATTGACGGAATCCCTCTACATTTTCGTTAAAGAAATCTGTTAAATGTCTCACACTTTTAGCTGATTCATCTTTTAAGGATTTCAGATGAATAATTTCGTGGAAATATAAGGTGGCGAGGTATCGTTTATTCTGGTACCTTCCCTTTAACGTATTGTATGCGACAATATAATTTGCAGTTGTCATTGGAAGACCTTTCAGAAGGCTAAACGCTTCGCCTTTTAAGGAAGTAAGTAGATACTGAAATTTGACTATAGGCGTCATCGCTAGATTATCATGTATCAATGAATTAAATAAATCGAAATAGGTGGGCCATTCCTTGTAATTCCCAGAAAAGGTAGGCAATGTTATTTTATGCAGTTTAGGTGACGACTGGGCAGAAGATGATTTCCAAGCGCGGATTAACGCCTTTATAGAAAAGTACGCTGTATCAGCCTCTTTGCGGACTTTATCTTGTTCCTCATAATCAGTCTCCTCAATTAAACCAATGATTTGATTGTGTAAAGTTTGAAATTGGGAATATATGCCTTCAATTTCTTCGGCTCTTGCCAGAAAAATGCTCCTCTGATCCTCATCTTCGATAGTTTTGCCAAGTTTGAAAGTTTCGAGGAGTCGGGTGTGAGGAAGATGACGTTGTAGGATAGTTTTCGAGAGTTTATCGCTCATTATAACGGTAAGAAACAAACGATAAATATAATTTCTTGATATAAAAATGTATGATAATAGGTATAGAACCCAATAAACGTCTTGATGCAATGAACAACGAAAATGAAATACTTAAAGAAAGGTATGAGAGTATAAACCCAAATGGAAGAATGAAAGAAAATTTGAGTATAGACCCAAAAATATTCAAACCAAAAAAGACGGTTCTTTTAGGTGAAACCAGTTCTCGACCAGATGTGTTCGACTTGTGCGACTCGGATAAAAATACCATAAAAATGGCGTGCTGAAAAATCAAATTATTAATAATGCAAAATAAAAATGAATCGATAATCCCAGCATAGGAGCTCCAAAGGGATCGAGAGGTTCATAATCGATTGACTAGGTTTATTTCCTTTATTTCTCCACCTGTCCATCGCACGGGTTTGTTTGAGAGATCTTTCTCATACCATGTTTACAAATCCTATAATCTTATTTCGATGGCTGATAGGAAGTTAAGTGTATCGACGTTCAGGTCTTGGTTATTTGAAAGATTATTCAGATGTCAGTGTGCTTCTCTGTTGCAAGGGGTCCCGATATCGAGTTGCGTTGCGCATGACACGGAATCGAGTTTAGTTAATTAGTTTATTATTTACAACTAATTTAATAATTGTTTTTTGTGTTTGTTACGTCTTCAATTATTAATGTTTAATACCTCTTTTTGTTATCGAGGTCCAGATGGAAGAACAGGATTTTATTTTCCTGAATCTGCGCCTCGTGAATTGCTTGCCGCACTATGCTCTATAATAGCTCTCTTTTGTTTAGATAGTTTTATTTTGTATCTTTTTTTTTTCTTTCGAATCATTTATTGTTTTTATTTTTGGTTATATTATCTTGCTATATTATATTGTTTTATTTCTATAATTGCTGTGTGGTTTGGCAATAAAGTCTATTATTATTATTATTATTATTATATAATTTTAAGTAGCATTAACGAAATTCGTGTCTTTAGTTATTTGAGTTTTTTATGAAAACGACAATGTTTTTTAAAAAATAATAAGAGTAGAAAAAGTTTTAGAATTAAATTCCACATGAAATCAGGTAATAATGTGTTAAATCCACCAAAAGGTTAAAAAAATCTATTAAAATTTAGGGGACCATCACCCGTAATCAACCGTTTCAAATGCCTCAATTGGTCTCAACTTGCTACCAATTAATACCCTCGGTACCCTCATAACGTATACCAAATTTGGTTTTTCTAACTTAATGTATTACGAAGATATTCAATGTTTTAAAAATTTAAGACCCAACTTTGAAGGCATATAGCTCCTCAGGTGTACAACTTAGTATAGAGGTAAGTTGCGTTAAATCATCTTAATTTATTATCCTCTACATGTCTCTACTCTGTGTCGGTTCTTATGTGAATCACCCTGTATTTAGCAGGGATTTATAAGTCGGCTAGATTGAATTTAGAAGATTTATTTGCGGCGGGTGGTTCTGGAATATAAAAATTTAGAAAAACTATGTCCCTATAAAGCTTTACGACATTACTCTCATGTTTGCAATAACATTGAGAATAGGGAAGAACGTAAAAAAATTGACAAATTGGCCGCTATAAGAGCGATTTTTGATAAATTTGTACAGAATATATATACTCCAAGTGAGTACCTCACTATAGACGAGAAACTAGAAGCATTTCGTGGCAGGTGCGCGTTTCGCCAATACATGTCCAATAAACCTGTCCGCTACGGTATAAAAATACTAGGTCTTGTTGACGCTAAAACATACTACGTCTTGAAATTAGAAGTCTGCGTTGGTTTACAACCACATGGCCAATATTCTAGGAGCAACAAACCATTTGATGTCGTAAATAGATTAGTAGCTCCAATTTCCGGTACAGGTAGAAATGTGACCTTCGACAACTGGTTTACTAGTTATGAAATTATGATGCATTTATTAAAAGAACATAAACTTACAGCGGTTGGTACTGTAAGAAAGAACAAACGGCAGGTACCTGAATGTTTCCTAACAACGCGTGGACGCTAGGAATGTTCTACCATGTTTGACTTCCAAGAGGACATAATGCTTACTTCATATGTACCGAAAAAAAATAAAATTGTACTACTTTTGTCCACTTTTCACGTAACGCCCGTCATCGATGAGGATACTGGAGATAAAAGAAAGCCCAAAGTGATAAGTTTTTATAACGCAACTAAGTCAGGAGTTGATGTTGTAGACGAACTGTCAGCCTCATATGACGTTTCCCGGAATAGTAGGCGATGGCCTCTCACAATTTTTTTCACAATATTAAATTGTGCAGGGATAAATGCAATGGTAATCCACTCAGCTAATACTGGAAGACAAATGAAAAGAAGACTGTTCCTAAAGGAATTGGCATATCGAATATGAAGAAATACGATCGCAAAATCCACGGTTGCCTAGAGAATTTCAGGTTTCCCAAAAAAGACCAAATGAAGATGGGAACGAAAATAAGAACCCACAGTCAGGAAAACGTCAGAATTTTTCAAGAAGATGCACGCTATGTCCTCGAAATGTAGATAGAAAAAGCTTTTATAAGTTTCTGAAATGTAATCACTTTGTTTGTCAAACTAACTGCAACACTTTATGTGACTCATGCAATAATGATAATTGTGGTTAGATTTATCAGTCTTTAGAATTAGGTTTTGGTTGTAACTGCGGTTTTTTAGATGTAATACGGTAGGAACAATAACTGCTTATTTTCTTCTTGTTGTATACGTGCATAATTTTCAAATTATATTCGTTTTTTGTTTGTAAGTGTTTCATAAATAAACTTATATTCTGATACGCCGTATTATACTTCAAAATTATATTAAAAACAACAAAAATAACACAAACAATAGCTTTGTATTTTTGACCATATTTTCTTTATAGGGATATGTCATACCCCACCACAAAGGTTTCTCAGAAGTATGTAGCACGCAGACGCCGGGTTAAGTGGTTACTATGATTACGATAAGTTGTCTAATTAAAAAAAAAATTCTTTGCGAAATTATTATTTTACTATTTAACTTAATAAAACTATTCAGTATGGCTCCTAGTAATTACTCTAAGGAAGAGATGGCGAATATGGTGTATTGTTAGCCGATGGAAATACGTCGGCGAGTATGAGAAACTTGATAACACAGAATTCGGCGAAGTAAATGTCGAACAAATTCCTCAAAGTGTATTTTATGAAGAATGCCAAGAGGAAGCAAATGCTCTAAATTTTCTCATGGTTCAACCAAACAAGCACGTCACATAACAGGAGTTATAACTTACAACGCAACTGATAACCCCGGATTGCCTTACATAAAGTTTAACGGTTTTAAAATTTTAATAGACACAGGTGCATCGAAAAGCTTGGTAAACACAAAAACTTACAACGAAATGAAAGAAGATTATGGTTTCGAAGAAAATTTTAAAATTCAAACGCCTCACGGACTTGAAATCGGATATCAAGCTATCAAAGCCCCTTTACCGGACTTATTTAAAGATAATAAAGAACACGTATTTTATTGTTTCAATTTTTCAAAATTATACGACGTATTAATTGGAATGGACATCTTAAAGGCAATCAAAGGAAAAGGTGATACGGAAAACGAAATTTTGATAATATCAAAGACGAAAATACCCTATTATACCAAATTGGATGAAGTTAAGTTACTCCCTAATCAAAATCAAATACTAAAATATAGAGTTAATAATATGAAAAATGGATATGCGTTATTTCCAAAGACGAAGACACAATTACCAACAGGAGAAGAGATAACTTTAGCACCAAAAGCGCTTGTAAAAGTAACGAACAATGAAACATTAATTAGAGTGAACAACCCTACTAATATGATGTTAAAAACCTATAACCGATTGCATCATATTAAGGTGGAACCAATTCACGAGATAGAAGAACGAATTAACATAAGGTACCAAGAAAAGGAACAATTAAATCAACTACACATAGAACAAACCGAAGAAGTCGTAGAAAATAATAACCTGAACATCGAAGAAAAAGCGACCTTAAAAGCACTTTTGAAGAAATATAATAAATTATTCCATACAGACGGTGAACGTTTATCTTTTACTCACAAGATTAAACACCAGTTAAACATGAAAGATAATGAACCCGTGTTTGTAAAACGATACCGACAACCAATGGTGATAAGAAAAGAAATTAAGAAGCAAGTCTCGGACCTTCTGAAACCAGATATCATAGAGAAAAGTATATCTCCGTGGTCCGCCCCCGTACACATTATGACTACACAGAAAGACGGTAGATTAAAACATCGTATGGTAATAGATTACCGAAAATTGAATGAAAAAAATGGAGGACAGATAGGGTAAACTGTACAGAGATTGGCCAACGACGGTTATTGGCATAGTTGTAATACTTCGAGAATTTTTAATTCTTGCAAATATATTCTACGCTCAGGGTATTTCTTATTAGTAGTGGCAACTATGGTGAATTCGTATTTCAAACTGCTCCGTTCCGTTACATAACCTTAAAAAATTATAGAAGTTGTTGTGAGATGGTGTCCATCTAAAATGGAAATTTAGCGAAATCTTCCCAAGTTACATTAAGACCTACCCTTCTATAGTTGAGGATTAATTACAAGGTATGTTGTTTTACATGATAGTATCGATTTATTTGTGTTTTAATATGTTTAAAGATCGTAACTCTGTGGTAGAAATTACTTATTTACGAATGAATTTTATTTAATGTCCGATGCCAATCACTGTACACAATTTCTGCAAAAAATTAGTCATTGGCCATGCGGCCTATAACTGTGAAATTAATGTTTATTCAAAATATTGTATCTAACAATGATTGATTAATTTAGGCGGGATGGGGCATACCTAACATACCTATTGGATATTTTAATTGACAGAGATTTTAATTGATGAATTAAATATAAACTTTAAGGTGTTTTTCGCATAGATGCCCAAGATACGAGAAGGGGCTAAATATAAAAAAACGTATACGGAGGAGAACTTGCAGTCTGCACTAGAAGCTATTAAGGATGGAATGTCGCAGAGGAAAGCCGCTCAATTGTTTAATGTGCCTCGGCAAACGGTTCAATTCAGAAAAAGTAATAAGTTTACATGCAAAACTAGGTTGGGTCCAGACACTGTTTTAACGAAAGAAGAAGAAACAGTCTTAGAGGAATGGATTGTGACAAGCCAAAAAAAGGCATCTCCAGTTAGAAAATTCGACATCCAATCCTCCGTCAAGGAATTCTTGGTAGCCAATCCACGGAATAATCCGTTTAAGGACAACCTACCTGGGGACGGTTGGTACAGGGCATTCCTTAAGCGTCATCCAAACCTTACCCATCGGACACCAGAGGCAGTTACGGCAGCTAGTGCCACATTTTCGGAAATGGACATACGCAAGTGGTTTTCTTCAGTAGAAGAATATTTAAAAACCAAAAATTTGGACCATATTTTGCAAGATCCGACTAGGATATTTAATGGAGATGAAACAAACATGTTTTTCGTTATGCCCAAAAAATTGTAAAGTAGTTGCACCACGAGGTGCAAAGAATGTTTACTAAGTAGACTCCGGTCAAACAAAAATGACTATAACAGTCATGTTCACGTTCTCGGCTGCCGGTCAAACTACTAATCCTATGCTCATTTATCCTTATAAGAGACTACCTTCTTCCATAGTAAATTCAGTACCAAGCACTTGGGGAATAGGACATAGCGACAATGGGTAGATGAAGGTTGAATTATTTTATGAATATATAGGAAACGTGTTATAAGTGAAACCATAAAAAATGGATTTTTAGCCAGCGGATTATATCCGTGGAACGCTTCTGCCATTGATTACAGTAAGTGTCTGGGAGCGAAGAAACCCGTGGATGGTGTTGACAGCAATGAAAAAAACTTCGAACCAGTTTCTGAAGAAGGTTGCAACATGGCATCCGAAACGTCAAACCTTTTATTAAAAGACGCACGGCAAAACCCGAAAGTTTCTAGTGTTAGTTCTAGTTTTAGTACTAATTTTAGTTTAACAATGAGATGGTTGTGGAGAATGACTCTAGTATTACTTTTACACAATTCAGGGATATTGTCGGAGAAGAAAGAATCGTACTTTTCAATCGAATACAACAGTTTGATAATAACAGTAACGATGAACACTGGAAAGAACAAGATATCGAATTGGAACAAATTACATTTACCCGACTTAATGAAACTCTTGAGCAACTGATATCATTACAAGAAGAAATACAGGCGATAAACACCTTTAAAAACTTTACCTCAATAGGGACACCTATAATTTTGCTTTGTGTTTTAGTAATAATTATCAGTTTCTGCATCATGAAAAGATATTGGAAAAGGTTAAAACCAATCCAACCGAGGGAGGAATCAACAGAAGCTGAAGGACTTCGCCACCCTCGGCTGCAGCCTTCCACTTAAGGGGGCAGGTGTTACGAGGTGTGAATAGGAATCCACCCGAAGAATAAACGATGGATTCCTGGAAAGGAGACAAGATAACCAGAAACATATAAAAGGAGTGAACCGTTTATTAAGAAATATATATAGTAACCGGTCGCGCTCCACATCGTACGTCTTAGTTATTATACATAAAATTTTATAATCTTTAAAACTTATAATTAATCAATTAAATAACAAACTTTGTAAAACCAATTGTTTTAAGTGAATAATAAAAATCTTATTTTTGAAACAAACACAATCTTTCTAAAATCGAAAGTATATATCAAAGTGGCGGGTGTAGCTTAACGTTCAGTTACATCCCCTTTTAAGATATCAGCATTTTGATGGTACCATCGTTTTGTGCTATTTATGTACTAATTTTGTATGGCATTAAAAATTTTTGTACTAATCATTTAGTATATTTTTTATATACATATATCAAAGTGGGGGGTGTAGCTGGACGTCCAGTTACACCCCCCTTTTAAGATATCAGCATTTTCATAGTGCCATAATTTAATGCTATTTATGTACTAATTTTGTACTATGTTAAAATTTTGGGTACTAGTCATTTAGTATTTTTTTTTGTACAATTGTCCCATCTGTTTGGTACCCCCTTTTTTCTCTTAAACTATAACTACCACAGATTTAAATGTAGCGATTTTTCATTCCATGGAAAGAGGAAGGAGAAATTTTAAAAAACGCGAATTGTTTAACGCTAAAACAATCTCAAAGTGATGGCAGAAATTTTAGTGTACACAACACTTGCGCATATGATTCTGTCAGTCAGTTGTTTTTAAAGTCATTGAGAAATGAACATACCAGAGGAATTGTTGAAAGTTGGGATAATTGCAATTATTTCAAATACTTGATTAAATTGTATAACAATGGTAAAGAACTTTTCAGTAGACATCAGGTTTGTCCCAACAAGCCAGAAAACCGCTCAAAAACGGTTTTAGAATTAAATATAATAGCAATTCGGTTTCTGGAACTATTTTTTTCGCATGTTGGGACAAGCCTATAGAGTGTATAGACTAACTCAGTGACTTGAGCTAACATGACTAGTCTCAATTCAACTACCGTAATAATATAATATTTCTGCAATCTATACTAAGTAGTTATTTATGTATTAAGGCATTAAATCCGATAAATAAATAATTAATGGCACGTTTGTATAACAATACACGTTTTTTTAATAATCACGTGCCTTTATTACAGCTTAAAAAAGACCGGCTTTAATGCATTGATACATAAATAACTATTAAAGATATCACACAATAAAAAATACTGTAATGATTAACTTACTGATTTATATCCGTATATTTAAGGTATTGTGTCCAACACATATTCTACAAGGACAAAAATTTTGAAGATATAATGCCTGAAAAGAATCAAAGAGTGGTAGGCGAAACGACCATTTTAAAATGTGAATTTTCGGTGGGTGAGCTTGTACCATTTTTATTTAAGGGAAATCCGCTTCTCATGGAAAAGCGACATTGTATGGGCTGCAATTGGTTTCCAATACAAAGTTTAGCTGTGAACACCGACAGTATAAAATTTTTAGAAAAATCTTGTATGGAAAAATTTGTGAAGAAAAAAGGTTTCCTTGTGTGCAATGCGGCAAAAATGCTGCAAGTAAAATTGCATATTGCGGTAAGTGTCTTGTTAAAGCAAGGCTCGCAATTTTTGTTTGCTCAATAACCTCTAAAATACAACTGAGACCATTTTCAATTATATCCTTCTAATACCGGCCATACATGCTACGGTCCATCGGAAAGGTCCACCTGTGCAGGTATGCCTGCGCAGGCGACCGGAGCAAGATCGAAAATCAATTCTTTCGAGTGACACCGTCCGGTGTACCTGTGCGTGTACTCCGGTCGCCTGCGCAGGTCGCGTCAGTTGTTTTCTAGTGTTTCTTTCGAACGGTTGTCTCGTCGCTCGCATCGTATTGCCACGTAATACAGCTGCAAACAAGCTGCTTATAAGTTACTCATAGAAAAATTTAGAGAAATTGAGCCAGATGCGAACAAAGATGTAGTTGTGAAAAAGATCAATAATTTAAAAAGCAATGTTAGGAAGGAAAAGAAGAAATATGACCAATCTTTAAAGTCGGGGGCATCTGCTGATGATGTGTACAGTATTAAACTGTGGTACTACGATTTGTTCAATTTCGTTCATGATCAATGCACTCCAAGGGAATCTTCATCCAACTTATGTTAGATAGTGATGACGAAAATAGTTGTGAGGTAAGTAAAATATTTCATACTTTGTAGTATAATTTTTTATTAAGTTGAATACATAGAACACAATTATTTTGTATTTACCGTCATTCTAAATTTCACCAAAGCTTATAATATAACTATTAGTGATGTTCCGGGTATCCGTATCATCGAAAATAAAGATCCGTATCCGCGGATATACATTTTTAACGATCCGGTACATCACTAATAACTATGTATTTAGAACCACCTACTCCGCCTGTTCAGCATAATTTTTTAATTTACATGATCATTTTGCCATGGTACCCTTCCCTCCTGATTGAAATAATTCATAAAATTGTTTCGGACTATCTTCGCGTTGTTCGAAGTATTTCCTGGGTTTCTTCTTTCCAAGTTTTCCATGGTACTATTTTGTGCATTGTATCCTTCAGAAATTATAGTCCCGTTTTCAGAGTTTTCTCGATAAAAACATTTTTGAGGTGCATAAGACTTTTTTTGAGTGTTCAATTAAAAAGTTATGTAATACACAAGAGGCTTTCACTACTTTATCGATATTTTCGGGTTCTAAATTTATATGAGTATAAAATATCCGAAATCGTGATGCCATTATTCCGAAAGCGTTTTCAACAGTGCGCCTCGCGCGAGATAATCTGTAATTCAGGATTTTTCTTTCTCGAGATGTTAAATCTGCCTGCCGAAACGGTTTTATCATATCGGGGCGTAATGGGAACGCGTCATCTGCCACAAATACATATGGTAAATTTCGGTTACTTCCTGTTAACAATTCACTGCTTGGAATATGTAAATCACTATTTTCTAATTTTTCAAAAAATTTAGTGTTTTGTAGAACGTCGGATATTCTACCATTCATGCCAATGTCTGTGTACACAAATTGATATTTTGCATTAACAATTGCCATAAGAACCACACTATGTTGCCCTTTATAATTATAAAAATACGATCCACTATTAGCCTGTGGAACAATCGCTATGTGCTTTCCATCTATTGCACCAAGACAATGAGGAAAGTTCCATCGTTCTTCATACATCTTTGCTATTTCTTTCCACTCTTCTTCAGATGTAGGAAACTGTAATATAAAAATAACAGATTTATCATTTATACAATAAGTAGCTATTTTTGATGTGAAATATCTATAGCGGCAGGACAAAAACATGTATCAAAATTATTTGTTTTCAGAGAAACAACACAACGAGGCCCGACCGACATCGTCAAATTATAATTCATCTCGCCCACCAAAACCTTGTAAAACAAAAATAAAAGATGAAAGCATAGCAAATGAAGTATTGGAATCGGTACGAGATCACTTGCCCAATTGTAACAGAAGATAGGTGCGATATTATTGGCAAAAATGTGGCAATGAAATTGAGGGTTTTAGATGCGAAACAAAAAATAGTCGCAGAAAAACTTATTAATGATTTACTTTTTGAAGCAGAAATAGGACACCTCACTCCCGAGCATGCCTATATTAACATGAGAGATATTTTGAAACAAAATCAACGAAGCTATGTTCCTGCTCAGCAATATCGACAACATGTATATCAATCCTCTCCTAATTCCAATAGGGCATATACCCCTGTAAGTTTTGTTTCTTCCGGAAGTCCTAGCGCACCCTGCCTTCAATTTCCCACCAGTCAAAATTCAGAGTATCTTTCTCAATCATTTCAAACTAGCCATCTACTCAACAGTTCCCAAGGCAATCCCTACTCTACACAAATGCGAACACCTACAATTCCGGGAAATCAGCCCGGTGATACAGAGGTAGTTTTATCGATTCCAGATTCGGCAGCGACATTCCTAAATAATTTCAATGTTGATAATAAATAATTTGTACGCAACAGGTTTGTACTTTAATGATTAAAATTAAAATGGTATTTTTTTCAATAAATATTATCTGTAATATAACAGTGTTTTAATGACTTACCTTCAAATAATCTCTTCTAAGAATTTTATACAAGGCCTCACATGTTTCAGGAATAATTTTTCCAAGCGCCTGAGGCGAAATAATTGCTGAAAATTTAAGGTCCTCATAGCTTCCGCCAGTTGCGAGAAATCTCAATGTAACTGATAATCTTTCGTGCGCAGAAATACTATTTCTCATAACTGTGTCTTCTTTTTTTATAATAGGAGTAACCATTTCAAGTAATTTAAGGTATGATTTCTCGTCCATTCGGAGATAGTTTTTAAAATCTTCCTGTTCAAATTTTAATTCATTCAATAAATTAACATGACTATATGTTTTCCTTTTCAATAACCAATGCTTACGGGTCATTCTCAGAAAGGTTGGAAAAAGGGTTTACAAGTAATAAATTTGTGTAATTACTTTTATAGGTTATATATGTCTTAGGTTATATTTACAACAGTAATTTTCAGAAAAATCCATATGGATCAAGATTTCATCAACAGACAGATTCTTTTTCACTGCATTTATACACCGATATTGATGAGATATATTCCTGAGGTGCAACATATATCTCGGAATAGATTGTATCAATTCTGTAACTGCTTGGTGTTTCTCTACTGTTTGCTTTTCTTTCACTGTTCTTTTACAAAACATTATTTTCCAATTGACCACTACCTATACCGATTTGTTAACCCATTTCATGTATGTCATTAACTCCTTTTTATTGTAGTGCAGAACGGTCACTGTATTTTTGTTGCACTTGAAGCATTTGCGTTCGAGGTATTTTTCATTTTTGCATATATTAGCAGTTGAACAGCACATTTTTTGGACCACTTGAGATGGGGTGTTTTCTTTGATAATGTCTAAGATCCCTAGCTTATGCACCAAAAGATTCATGTTAGTGTGGGTAACACATAAACAAGTATCTCTTTGGCGTGCTGTAGGCTGCAAAATCCAAAATGGTCTCATTCGACAAAATGTGGAGTAACCGATGCGCAATTTTGAGTATATTTTATTAAATTTTCTATGCAAATTCTGTAGGGAATCGTTCAAGTAGCGTTTTTGTTTTTCTTGTATGTTATCGTGTCCTTCTTCCCAGGACAGAGTCCGCTGTTTTCGTCTTTTTCTAAATATGTACGAACTGTTTTTCTGATGGAAATATTATTCAATGGGCGCTGTTTACTTATAGTACTTTCTATCTCCGATTTACGAGGCTTCCGAGTTTCACGTTTTTTATACTTTTGTATAAGTATTTTCGCTTGTGCAATTTCTTTCTGGAGTACATTTACCTTGTTTTTGAGTTTATTATTTACATTTTTGGCCCTTAAAAGCACAGAACTTGATGGTGTAGAGTTGTGGTTCTTTAAAGCAGCTGCCTTTTTTGCTTGGTAATGTTTCGCATATAAATTTGGAAATTATAGCATTTGAGCGCTGTTCTATTTTTTTTTTAGCTTGACTAAGTATTGGATACATTGAAAATAAAATATTTACAATTACATAGTGCATTATAACTGTTAAATGTGACTGTAAATGTTCCTGCCTAACATTAGTAACGGAGTTGAAATTCACGGAGTTGAGAAAACGCGCTTTCAAAAATATTTAAAATTAAACTGAATTTGATTTTATGTTGATAGTTGCATACCGTGTTCGTATATTTTTTATTAATATACTTAATGTAATTACAGTAAGAAATCACTTAAACTTTACTTTTTATGACAGGTAACGGAGTTGAGAATCCGAATGGTCAGAAAAATATTTGTAGAAATCAATCAAAATCTTGAATATATTCAGCGTGTCAATTTAATATTTTTTGACAGTTATAGTGTCGTACTAATATCAACTTCCCTCTGCAGTGTTTACAATGAGCCGGGTAACCATGACGACACGAATATTTATATTAGAAGATGTGGTAACGGAGTTGAGATTAAAACGAGGGACACAATATTTCCGAGATTAATTTAAAATCGAAATCTATAAGAAATTGCAAACCATCCTCAAATCTATTTGTTAATTATCCCAAATAAAAAAAAACTGTAATAAAATAATATAATACTATTTTATTTCCGATTTAGAAGTAGTTTTAGTTGTAATTTTACCAGAGGGACACCAATCAGTTTAATTTATTGCATTAATAAAGTGCAAACCAATTTTTACAAATTTTTAAGTTTTGCGTACATAAAATATTTGTTACTTTGATGTAACTTAATGAAGAGATACTAATGAGTCTCACTACATTGCTTTTTGCTCGAATGAATGTAATTTGTTACGTTTATAAGATATGATATTAGAGGGACACTTTTTTTGCCGTTTTGAGAACGACCCTTACACCAATTTTTTCGCTTCCTTTTCACTGTTTTTGTATCTTTTATCTTCAAAATTAAAGCAAGGCCTAGCAATGCCAGCGCGTCAACGTCCTCATTCGATGCTATCGCAAAAAGAACTGAAAACCGCTCCGGTACACCGGAACGTCCAAATACACGCTACCAATGTTTGGTTGACCTGCGCAGGCATACCTGCACAGATGACCTCTCCGATAGATCGTAGCGTGTATGGCTTACATAATACATCACATAATTTCGACGCTTCCAACGAAGACTGTACTAACTCAAATTTTTGGTTATTTGAGTTACATTGCCTAAAACATTTATTTTCAAGAGGTCTTCCGACGAACAAAGTACTAACTTACGTTGCTGTTAATTATGCAATCCACTTTACATTTTCAAACTGTACTATCTCAGAAGCAACTAAAATTCTCCGCTGAAGACTGTTCTATCTTGAGTTAGTACAGTTTTCGGCGGTGATAGAACAGTGTTTGTTGAGATTAAGTGACTCTGTTATTGTTCAGTTGCTTACAAACACGGGCTTAACGTAAACGTTAACTTTATATCCACATGGAAACTATAAATCGGGTTGTAATAAAGTGTTAGTTATAAAGTGAAAATGTCACGTAGAATCCACAAAATTTTGGATTTAGCGAAAGAGGCTTACAACACACAAGTCTCTGGGTCTCTGCTATTGCAGAGTGTTCAACAGGTTAGGACTCAAATATTTTAAATCTAAATGAATTAATTAATAATTAATCATATTTTGCTTTCAGAAAATAGTTCTAACAATACTGGTGCAAGTGAAACCAATATTTCTGGCTTGACGAGATCTCCAGGTTTGTTATATTTTAATATAATAAGAGAAACATAATTTTTTCAATACCTATATTGTGTAAAGCTATTTTAATTACCAAAATTTCTGTAATAAAGTCACATTTTAACCACTGGTGAATAAAGCATAAACATTTTATCCACTAGTGTACAATACCAGACAAGTCGAGTTGGCAAATTTTTGATGTAAATTTTTGACATTTCATTTTCTAAAAATACAAATCATAAAAATTGGAAAAATTGCTTGTAATACTTTTCAATAAAAATATTTTATTAACTCACAAAAATTATTCATACGAAAGCCCGTCGTCTGTTTCGTTAATAAAATATGTCTTTATTCACTTATGCTGTCATTTATTTATTTTACAGGAATTAGTACTGCTAATGAAAATACAACAGATGCAGTATTTAAAGTTCAATCCCATAGTGATGACAGCTTGGATGTGGACGATCCTTTTGATACTAGCTCTGACCTTGATCCAAATTACTCACTATCGAATAAAGAAAAAACCCCTTTTAAAGATGAAGAACCTAAGGTACCAACAGCTATGCCTAAAAATAAAAGAAAAGCGATACGCAAGGAAAAAGTAGGTAAGAAACGTTTAAGAAATGTTAAAGAATGGATCGACGTAAAATCGAAAGCATCCCTGAATCGTGGACTAGAACACTTCAATCGAAAAGGAAAGCCTATCAAAGCGAGATCCATAGCTGAACCATGCAAAGAAAAGGTAGGCTCAAATGCAAGTCGAGGATAAGTGAAGAACATAGACTAGTAGTTTTTAAAGAATTTTGGGATCTGCTAGATCATACAAGGCAGTGGGAATTTATAGCACGGCATGTAAAACAAGCTGATAAGAAACAACATACTGTAGCTAGTGGGCAAGATTCACGAAGAAATTACTCTCGTCAATATTATTTTCATGTTGGTAGTGAACAAATACAAATTTGTAAAGTTATGTTTGTAAATACCTTAGGCATTTCTCAGACTTGGGTAAATACCGCTTTAGGAAGAATTACGGAGGGTGGAACTATACAGGCAGATATGCGTGGAACACATACTACACGTCCACAAAAGATTTTCGCACGTGTTATAGAAAGTGTTAGAAATCATATAAAAATGTTTCCTTTGGTGCCATCGTACTATATTCGAAAAGACTCGAAGAGAATGTACCTCGAGGAAGGGCTGAGTGTTCAAAAAATGTTTAGATTGTACATAGAATATGCTGACAATAATAATATTACTCAGCGTGCTACTTGTCGTCAGTACAGGGACATTTTTAACACGGAGTTTAATATTGGCTTTTTCAAACCCAAACAAGATCAATGCGATGTGTGCTCAGTCTTTAATTTAGCTGATGAGTTTGAAAAAACTAAACTACTTGAAACATACGAACGCCACATAAACAATAAAATACTAGTCAGAGATTTGAAAAATGCTGACAAAGAACGGGCACAAAACGATAAAAATCTGTGTGTAGCGTGCTTTGATTTACAGAAAGTTTTAGCAACTCCGCAATCTAATGTAAGCGATTTCTATTATAAAAGTAAGTATGCTACATACAATTTTACCATTTACGACATAGGCCGCAATGATGGATATTGCTATGTTTGGCATGAAGAGATAGCCAAAAGAGGTTCAAATGAAATTGCCAGCTGCCTTTGGAACTTCTTAGAACTGCAAAAAAGTAAAGGGATTGAAACTGTAATACTCTATTCCGACAACTGCGGTGGACAGAATAGGAACCACGTAGTGTTTTCAATGTTTATGTATGCTGCTACAAAATTTCAAATAAAAATAACGCATAGATTTTTCGAAAAAGGCCATACGCAAAACGAGGGGGATAGTATGCACGCAGTTATCGAAAATGCCAAAAAGCGTCAGTCCGTTATTTATGTCCCAGAGCAATGGATTACACTGATTAGAATGGCTAAGACTACGGGAAAAGTTTATAATGTCACTGAAATGTCGCAAGACGATTTTTTCGATTTCAAAGCTGTTGCTGCTAACCAAAACTGGAAAACTGATACCGAGAAAAATCCCGTTCAAATTAGCCGGATAAAAGAAATTAATTTTTCTCATGAAACGCCTAGAACTGCATCTTTTAAATATGATTTTAATTCCGATCTCAAAACTTGTGACGTTAATAAAATCCGCAGGGGACGTCCTATTAATATTGCCAACAATCACCCACCTAAATTATACGACAGTTTCTACCTATTGATGGGAAAAAATTAACAGGTCTATTGTGGCTTTGTGAGACTGGGAAAATACCGTCAATGTATCATGCTTTTTACAAAAATCTTCGTTCCAAAAATTCCACGTGTAGGTGAAGACAAGGATGAGAGTGTGGAAGAAGAAGAAATTGAATAACAAACGAATTAATTGTTATTACAGTATTAACTAATTAATTAACACAATATAATAATTAATAATTGTTTACGATAATATAACAAAGATTAGTTTTATTGAATGACATGTTTATAAGTTCGAAAATAAATTTTTAGATATAAATTGAACGTGTATATTTATTTTTGTTCCGGTGAAAACTGTACAATCTCATTGAAAATCTACTATTTTTAGGAAAAACTCAAAATTTATGGAAAGTGCCTATAGCTACAGCAATAAATAAAATAATTTATTTTAAAAACGTCGAAGTTTTCGAAGCGTCGATTTTAAGTCCGTACTTAATTATTGACATTTACACAGAGGGGTCCAGCCTTAAACGGAAAAATATACACGATATAAGCTGTAAGATATCGTTCTAAGGTGAAGATTTCCACCTAGAGGGATTTGTAAATTATATTTGTGTACCGAGCTATGATGAAAATGTGGATCTGAGTTATGACGTGTGTCATTACATGTCAATTATTTTCCACGACAATGGAGATTACACAGAAATTGACGATTTAATTGCGGAAGAACGTGAAGTTAAATCCAAGTTTATTGTTCCGCACATTTTGTTATACTGTAAAAAAAAGTTAATAAAGTTTTTATTAAAACTGGAGTTAACTGAATATATCTACTAACAAAAATGTGGCTCAAGGTGAATAGACGCAGATGGAAAGCGATAATGTGAAAGTGTAACAAAGATAGACATAAAACGGTACCAAACAGACGGGCGCATGCGCACAAAAGTGTCAAAAAATTTATAATTCTTAAACCAAAGGTATAAGTTGAGCAAATCATTACCTACTCTACATTTACCTACTCATTTACAAGTTATTCTCAGTCTTACTTGTTTGACTTTTCTGTCAAAGTTTAAAACAAACATAAAATAATTTTTAACAATCTAATATTTCCTCCAAGAAATTTTATTGAATTTCTTTTAGAATCAGGAGACATGTTCACCACCTGTCATACTAAATCAAGACATAACATATTATGATGTGGATGAAAGAAAAGACAAGGTTGTAATTGAAGAAAGTTTTGAAACAGATGTAAGTAAAAATAAACAAGATAATGTGTATGAAGAAGAAGACCCAGTCGGAGAAAATTTGAACACGACTGTTAATACCGATTTTGATAGTGACGATAGTATCAAAGACAAAAATTACTGTCCTTCTGATACGTTGTCTGAATGTGATGAAGAATCTATTTTAGGGGAGGTAAATCATGAAGATATGAATATGGAAAATCAAAATACGATAATAGAAAGTGAACAGGAAATCACAGACCCAGCCGATAACAATACTAAGCCAAAGAAAAAATTAACAAGAAAACGAACGAGAAATCCCGAATCTTGGGAAAAAAATACCCGGAAGAAGAGAAGAAATACTGGACAAGAATATGTTAGTACAAAGGGAAAAAACGTTGTTGCAAAGAAAATGAAAGATCCCTGTTCAGAAAAGTGTAGACTAAAGTGTCGCTCTAATATTACAGAAGAAGAGAGAAAGAATTTATTTGAATATTATTGGAGATTGGGTGATATCGAGCAGCAAAGGTCTTTTCTGAATAAATGTATGTCTGATTGCTTAAATCCTGAGTATCGAGCTTCTAAACCTGGTAGCAATCGCTCAAAAAATGTGAGATATACATTTTCAATTGAACGCCATATCCAAGTATGTAAAACATTCTTCAAAAATACTTTGGCCATAAACAATAGAATAATTTTTACCACGATTAAGAAAAGAAATGTGCAAGGAGGCATAAACAAAGACCAAAGAGGAAAACGTAAAAGTGATAAAGCAATACGGGAGGATATAAAGGACGATATTAGGACGCATATAAATTCTTTTCCCCGTGTGAGTTCTCATTATTGTCGAGCGCGGACCAATAAGAATACTTGGACGGAAGTTTAAATATCAGTACTATGTACAGACTGTACGTCGAAGACTGCGTTAAAAAACAGAAACAGTATGCTAAACATTGGGTGTATGCGCAAGTCTTAAATACTGAAACAAACATAGGATTTCATATCCCCAAAAAGGACCAATGCAGTTTATGTGAAAACTACAAAAATGGGAGCGAAGAGACTAAAAAACTTATTAAACAGAAATTTGAAGATCATCTTAGAGAAAATGAACTTAGTAGACAGGAAAGAGCAAGTGACATCGAAAATAAAAATGTGGAAGTTTACTGTTATGACCTACAAGCGGTACTGTCGACGCCCTGAGGAGATGTAAATAGTTTCTACTACAAGAGAAAATTAGCCACCTACAATTTTACACTATTTGACGTCAAGAAAAAGAAAGGATACTGCTATTTATGGCACGAAGGTGTCGCAAGAAGGGGGGCTAATGAGATTGCAAGCTGCGTGTACAAATTTATTTCCTTATCCTCAAAAAATGAAAACTTGGTGTTTTACTCAGACAACTGTACTGGTCAAAATAAAAATAAATTTGTAATTGGGATGTATTTATATTGCATTCAAAGCATCGAGAAAATAAAATCTATTTCTCATAAATTTCTCGTCGTTGGCCACACTCAAAATGAGGGGGACAGCATGCATGCTGCCATAGAAAAAGAAAAAAAAAGAATGCTGAAAAGTGGACCCATTTACGTGCCGTCCCAATGGAGTGTCGTTGTTGCTAGTGCTAAAAAGCAAGGTACCCCTTACGCAGTTGATGAAATTTCGACAACAGATAAAATTGATTTTAAAACCCTATCGAAAAAAATTGGAAATAATTACAACATAAACACTGATAAAGAAAAAGTAAATTGGAAGGATATCAAAGTATTTAGAGTAGAAAAGGAAGAATATTTTACAATTCAATACAAGACATCTTATGGACAAGAATCATTCCAAAAATTTCAGGTGCGAAAAAGTCTGAGATTGCGAAATAACAGGAATGTCTTGGACCTCACTCCAGCTTATACAAATCCTCCCACAATTTCTTTGGAGAAAAACAAGAATTTAATGGAATTGTGCGCCGAAAATGCTGTCAAAAGTGTACACTGGCCCTTTTATGAAAGTTTAATGACTTCAAACACCAGCAAATCTGAGACAGAGTCCGAGGATGAATAATTTTATATTTCATGAATATATTGTTCTCCAAATTAAGTATTTTTTATAAAATATTTGTATTTTTGATATAACTCATAATAAATGCGTTCTTATCTTTTTTATGAATTATTTCTATACTTGTTGCAATATATATTTTTATTACATTACCATATTTAATTCAATAACGTAACAACTAATATCAAACTTCTGTTTTTACGGTAATCAGGTAATTTTCTTTTTTATTGGACAATACTCACAAATGTATCAAGTGATTCAATGGTTATGAGCCAGTTCAGAAGTTAATTAAAATCGAGGATAATTAGACTATCGGTATTTTTATGTCACCTGAATTTTCAAATAGTAGTTATCTCAAAACTTTAAATTTTGACTTGTTACTGTATGGTACTGGGGTATCGATATGAGCACCTATATCCCTCTGCCTCCAAACGTCACCGTTCATAATAATTTAGACAGTTAAACTGTGTGTTTACTCCCGTATAAATGCGTATTATTGATGATTTTCAGTGTATTAATTAGTCAATATTAGTGATTAGTTTAATGGACGTAAATAGCCAAATGAATATGAAACATTTTGATGAAGATGGTGAGTACACAGAAAATTAATGCATTTTTTAAGAGTTTGATTATATTGAGGTTATGAAATTTTGATATGGTTTTCTATATTATTTTTTACAGTCCCAATATTAATCTTCAACTTATAAAACTAATTTAGTGTTTGTTTTATGTGCAGAATCTCTTGACGATAGTGATCTATAGTCGAGCCGTCGAATTTGTGCAGTGATAAATCACCGTGACAGGTACTTACAAAAAAAAAGGGGTAGTCGGTTCCTTCGTTATGTAACCGCCTACTCCCACCAGGGTCTATAAGGCGCAGCTACACTATACGAGAATAAACCTATCTTTACAGTCAGATAAGAAGTTATGAATACCGTTCACAGTGCGTCGGCGGCTTTTATTATTTTTTTGTCTCCAGTAACGCGCTCAGTGCGCTACCCCCAGAAGGGGTGTGGTCACCTACTTTGACGAATCCGGACAGGGCGACCGACGATGTGAGAAATTTACCTACTTGTCACGGTGATTTATCACTGCACAAATTCGACGGCTCGACTATAGATCGTGATTATGTCCCAGAAGATGTACGGACTTCTACATCTGAAGCTGAAGCAGACGTCGGCAACCAGCAGATGAACAGAAGCAGAAAAAGGATCAGAAATGAATCTTCTTGGGCACGGAACAAAGCAAAGAAGTGCAGGAATAGTGGCGGCGAATATATTGGTCATAGGAAAGTGTTTAAGGAGTCTAAAAGCGTTCAACAGCTAGCAGGCCATCGATATGATTGTAGTAGTTTTTCGGATGAAGACCATCAACAAATCTTTCAAGACTATTGGAATTTGGGTTCATGGAATCTACAAACGGCATTTTTAAATTCCTTTATGCAAACAGGTTAGCGTCAAAATAAAACTACAGGGTAAAAGAGTTTGCAAACTATTTGTGTTAAAAACTTTGAACATAAGCCAAAAAAGGTATGACAATGTTTTAAAGAACAGAAAACCTTCAGGTGTAGCTCCAACTGACCAACGTGGTAGACACATACCAGCAAATAAGATTTCAGAACATGATATTGGAGTAATAAAGGCCCATATTCGGTCATTCCCGAAATATTCAAGCCATTATTCACGAAACAAAAATCCACAGACAAAATATCTCTCAGGCGAACTGAATATTCACAAAATGTATATACTTTTTTTGGAGTTTTGCCATGAAAATAGTATGCAACATACTGTTAAGGAGAGTTTTTATAGATTCATTTTTACAACGCAATTCAATCTCAGTTTTAAACGGCCTCACACTGATACGTGTACAACATGCGATGCACTTGAAAACAAAATAAATAACGATCCTAATGCCGAGGTGGTGAAAAATAGTAAAATCCAGAAAGATGTTCATTTACGTAAAGCGGAGAAAGCTAGATCAGAAAAAGATGATGCCAAGAAACTTGCCAAGGATAACGCAACTACTGTAAAAGCAATATGTTTCGATCTTGAAAAAACTCTCCCCACACCTGTACTAACCTGCAGTAAAGTTTACTATCTCAGGCAACTAATAATCAAGCCTCAATGTTTATGTGGCACGAAGGTGAGACATCGAGGGGATCCCAAGAAATCGGGTCGTGCCTAATTAGGTATGTTCAACAACTACCTAATTCAATAGAACATCTTATAGCATTTAGCGATAACGCAGGCGGCCAAAACAAAAATAACAACATTATTAAATTTTGCAGGCATATTGTTCAGACAACATCTATTCAGAGAATAGACCATAAATTTTTGATTTCTGGGCACTCTTACATGGAATGCGATCAACACTTCGGGATTATTGAAAAGTCCAAAAAGAAAAACCAATATATTTTTGTTCCGGATGACTGGTTCAACGTAGTGGCTCATGCAAGCCGGAAGTTTACAGTTGTAAGAATGGCCATTGAAAGCTTTATGTCAGTTCAACCTATGAAAAAAAGCATAAAGGACTCTATTCGAGGGTTACGCAATGTTCAATGGTTCCGACTGGAGAAAGATAAACCGGATACTCTTTTATACAAGAACAACTTTGAGGACATGGACTTTGTTGAATTTGATCTAAGAAAGCAGAAAAAGGGCCGTCCAAATGCTCATTATGAACTTAGCTTATTGTACCCTACACCACCACTTATAAAGACAGCAAAATATGAAAACCTTCAACAACTTCTTCCTTTTATACCACCCATCTACCATAACTTTTATACAACACTAAAGCACCAAGGAAATGCTACTACAAAAAATATTGCTTCAACGACAATAAACGGAAACAGGAAAATACAAGATACAGATACCAGGCGAGGACGTACAGTCGCAGAAAATTCTGAAGATATTGCTACTGAGTGGGAGTCCGATGATGAGTAAAAATAACCAAACATTTTTTCATTGAAACCTTTGTATACTCTACCTGTAATAATCAATAAAACTATTAGTTTGGATCTTAAATGTTTTTCCTGTGGCCCTTTTCCAAAATCACTTGGATAAGGTAAACAAAATGCTAAAAAAAGTCTTATCATTAAGTACAAAAGAGATGTAAGTTACATATTCGGATGCAAAGGGGTGTAAGTAGTAACGTCCCTTTACTTTACTCCCTGTATTTTTAGTACTAATGAATAAATTGAAATATTTCAAAAGTTTAAAAACAGTTAATAAGATACATCAGAAAAGTAAAAAAAATATTTTTCTAATTTTCGGTAGTCCTTGATTTTTCTGTAAGACTTTAACTTTGAGAGCCTTTTTCTCGACATCGCTAAATTTGCACTTACATCCCTTTGCTTCTTACCGCCTCAATTTATAAATCATCTACTTCCGGTCTAACCGGAAGTGATATAGTAACAACACTAACTTCATAAAGTAAACTTTTTTGTCCTGTATCGATGTGCCAAATAACAAATCTGTGGTAGTTATAGTTTAAAAGAAAAAAGGGGGTACCAAAAAGTTGGGACAATTGTATAGAAAAAATACTAAATGATTAGTACCGAAAATTTTAACATAGTACAAAATTAGTACATAAATAGCACTAAATTATGGTACTATGAAAATGCTGATATCTTAAAAGGGGGGTGTAACTGGACGTCCAGCTACACCCCCCACTTTGATATATATAAAAAATATACTAAATAATTAGTACAAAAATTTTTAATGCCGTACAAAATCAGTACATAAATAGCACAAAACGATGGTACCATCAAAATGCTGATGTCTTAAAAGAGGGGTGTAACTGAACGTTCAGCTACACCCCCCACTTTGATATATATAAAAAATATACTAAATGATTAGTACAAAATTTTGTAATGTAGTATAAAATTAGTATATAAATAGTACAAAATTATGGCACTAACAAAATGCTGATATCTTGAAAGGGAGGTTGTATATGGAGGGGGGGATGTAACTGATCGTTCAGCTACACCCCACACTTTGACATATATAAAAAAAGTACTGAATGATTAGTACAAAATTTTTTAATGTAGTACAAAATCAGTACGTAAATAGTACACAATTATGGCAGTATCAAAATGCTGATATTTTGAATGGGGGATGTAGCTGTACGGACCTATTATATCTTCACCTGCCGTATCGCTATAATTGTAATGTCTTAATGCTCTGTCCTTAAGCTTGTTTTAGAAATTAGGATTTTTTTTTAGTTGTACTTTATAAATGTATAATGTGGAACAACTTTATTGGGATCGTCCCGTTGTTGTTCTCTTGTTCAAATAAAATAAAAAAATACCCACATAAAAAAATCACAACACCGTTCAAGCTCTAACAGAAAATGATGGCGAAAAAAGGGTTTTTTTTTGTGGGTGGGCCATATAGTATTATTTTATAATAGTCTATTCTGAAGACGTTCAAAATGTGCAGGATTTGAAAAATAAAATTAGTAATGCATTTGACGCAGTAAAACAAATTCCTGGTATCTTTGAACGCATTAGAAGTTCATTTAAAAAACGTATCCGTTTGTGTTTAGAAGTAAATGGTGCGCATATTGAACATTTATTATGAAATGATTCTTTTCCACTTTGTTAAATATTCGTTGTTTTTATGCTGGTTGAAAGATTTTCTTCGATAATCTTTGTTATTTGTTTTGTTAAATTATTAATTAACTTAATATTAACTTATTATTTATTAAACTTTATCTTAACCATCGTAACCATGGTAATCGTATAATTACTGCATCTAAATCGTTACAATTAATGATGTTAACAACAGATTAAGTAATAGGTCAACTTATGAAACTAAAACTTTGAATATCTCGAAAATGGCCCATTTTCGGACCTATGTTTATTAGACTTTTTTGTCTATTTTCGATCAGAGAATACGCTGGTTAACTATTGTTCAATCGTTACGGGACATGATAATATAGAGAGCCCACGCTTACGTGAGCTTGTTTTGTATGGTTGGTAGGCTAATATAAGCGTTTTAAAACAAAATTTTAAAAACATGTAATTAAGTTTTTTTAAGCCGAAAACAGCAATTGAAATCAATATATTATTGCATTTATTACCACCAAATATACAATCATTCTTTGCATCAGGTGTAATAGATATGATTTTAGATATAGCTGGAAACAATGATAATGTGGACAAAATAAAGTGTATGTTACATTTATTGAAAACATCATTTAATAGATTAGATTCTGAGTATAAAAGTTTAAAAAGTTATAAATCGTCTGGAATGTATATAACACCTCAGCAGTTCCATCTTGGAACAAAAGAATGTCGTATATATAAATAATAAATGTATTTAAATGTATAATAAATGGTAAAGTATCTCTTACGTTAAAAGAATCAAGAATGTCTTTTATTAGCTTGCAGGATCAATTAAAGCTAAATAACGAAATAAGTAAACAATCAGATAAAATGTGTAGTATTATAAATGGAGAGATCTGGAAAAATATGGTAAGATGTGATAAAGTTGTTTTACCATTAATAATATATTTTGATGATTTCGAGGTAGGAAATGCTTTAGGAAGTCATGCTGGCCAGTATAAGCTGGGCGTAATATATTACACTATTGCTACTAAAGGATTTAGAAACTAATGGATTATTGATATCTGTCGATAACATACAAGTAAGAGTGTACTTCTCTATGATATCTTTAGCAGGTGACAATTTAGGTCTTCATTCTATTCTAGGTTTAACAGAAAGTTTTTTTTCAACTTACTTTTGCTGTTTTTGTATTACCAGTAAGGAACTACTTCAGCAACAATGCAGAGAAGATACGGAAAAAGTTAAACGCCTAGAGTTTTATGATCTACATGTTACCAATAATATACCAATATATGTTGCCAATATATTGTATGGAGTTAAGGAAAAATGTGTATGGAATATTTTACCAAATTTTCAACATTACTTGCGACATAATGCATGATTTATACGAAGGTGTACACAGGTATGATATGGCACATATTAGTACTAGTTTATTACAGAAAAAGTATTTTACGTTATCTACTTTAAATGCGCGTGTTAAATTTGGGCAATATGAACACTTTGAAAGAAACATAAAAGCAGAATTTTTAAAAGGTCTAAAACTAGTATTTTCAGCTACTGAAATGTCCTTGTTTGTTAAGAATTTCAGATTTATTGTTGGTGATCTAGTTCCTGAAAGTGATCTTATTTGGAACTTTTATTTGACTTAACTTCTCAGCTTCAGAAATTTCCAATGAACAGTTACATACCATTGATCAACTTTAATTATATGTATATATTATATGTATATATTAATATTATAAAGATGAACCTGGAGGTGAATATCGCTAATCGCTAATTGATCAACTTGTTCAGTACCACAACGAAAATTATAAAAAACTATTTAATGAATGTTTATAACCTAAGCATCACTTTTTATTGCATTACAAACGTATTATTGAGAAAGTTGGTCCAATACGTCACTTATCTTCAATGAGATTTGAAGCAAAACACAAAGAACTAAAAACCAATGCTCATATTATTAGATCACGTAAAACTCTTCCTTATACATTGGCAGTTAGAAGTCAGATGATATATTGTTACAGGTATTTTGCAAAAATTGGCTTGAATGATAGTATCACAGTTGGCCAAACGAAATGTGAGGTTACGTTCCCAAATATTGAGTTAATAGAGTGCGTTACTTTACAGGATGTGTACTTCTCTATAAACTACAAGATGAAACTCCCGAGTTTGAACAGATATCTGAAACACTAGTAAAGAAGAATGATTTGAACTATAATTGTTATTTAATATGCAAAAAAAATTAAAATTGTTACCATTTAAAACATTTTAGTGACTAAGTCGATGCCTAAAGTACTGCATATATTAAATTTTGGTTCATTTATTTCTGTCAAATAACAGAGTCATTAAATAAGCTCAGTTTAAGTTAGACTGCTTAACACGTTAACTGCCATCCCCAATATTTAAAAAAATATGTACCGTGTCCCATGGGCCATGTTTGTTTTTTAATGAAAATGATGTTTTAGTGTTTAAAAATAAACAAATATTGAAAAACCTTTTTTCTCCAATAATTTTTTTCTTAGAAAAAAGTGTGTCCTAATATGATACACGTGGCGCCTGAGTGAACATTACTTAATGTTTTGCACATCGTGCGCCATGTGTACCTTACGTGGACACGCACAAACTCGATTTTCGTTCGTTCAGCAGCGACAACTGGTTTCAGTAACCAGTTTAAAATGCAACAAGCGGTAAAGACTGCAGCAGCAGAGATTGAGGTTTGGAGAGAACTTGACATGAGTGATGAATTTTCAGACTTCTCAAATTCCGACCTTGATCCAACATATTCGGTAGATGAAACATCATCGAACGATTCTGAAGGAAAACGAAACGTAGAGGTCGATCAAGTACGTAAAAAAGATATTACCAATAGCATAAACTTTGATTATGGTATAGTTTTAGCTTTTTGTTGAATCAAAGTCTACAAAAAAAAACTGTTTCGATTTACCATTTCAAATACTTTTTGCTCTCACCGTTTAGCAGTACGTCTGTATTTTTCGAGGTATTTTTATATGGTATTGCAATGCTGCAAAGTCCATTTTTCTTTTAGATTCAACGCAACCATCAACTTCAGCTAAACCATCAACATCGGCTCAAGCATCAACATCGGCCCAGTCTAACACAATAACAGATACTCCAGGAAGCCGCATTGAAGAGCCAGAGTGGGAACCAAATTCAGGAAATTTTTTGACGTTCACTTTCCCTCTAAATGTTTGCGTTTCACCAGTCCTGCAGGCTCAAATGCATGGTAAAAAGTGCTTCGTTTTTTTGAATTGCTTGTGTTCGATGTTGCTAACAAGATCGTTGATGAAACAAACATATATGCCGAACAGCAAATTGTTTTAGCCATGAGCAACGAGAATTTCGGCGACTATTCACGTTTACATGCATGGGTAGATATCAACTTTAGTGAAATACGAACATTTATTGCTATTTTGATTTGGATGGGATTAGATAAAAAGCCATCACTCAAAGATTATTGGCGTAAAAATCCATTGTATAACAACGAGATATCACGATTTATGGCTCGAAATAGGTTTGAGCTGCTTTTGTGCATGTTCCATTTAGCAAATAACGAAGAATGCCCCTTCAACGATAAGCTTCACAAAATTCAATGTCTTCTGAAGCGTTCTTATTCAACATGTCTGGTTGACATGTTGAATAAGAACGCTTCTCTGTGCATTGTTCCAGAAGAAACCATTTGCATCGATGAAACCATGATTCCGTTTCGAGACAGATTGTCTTTTCGACAATACATAAAAGGAAAAAGGCATAAGTTTGGAATGAAAATTTATAAAGTATGCTTTGATGGCGACAGCCTGAAGATATATTGCGGTAAGGAAAAGATTGAAGGACAATCGGTGGCGGAATCTATCGTTATGGAAATGTTACAACCATTGCTTGATGATGGAAGAACTCTTTATGCAGATAATTGGTACACCTCTGTTGCCCAAGCGGAGAACTTACAAAAAGGATCAACTCATCTAGTAGGAACTATTCGAAAAAATAAAAAAGGTCTGTCAAAGACTGTGGTCGACGCAAAACTCAAGAGAGGAGAAATTATTGCAAGGCAGAATCAAAATAAAGTGGTTGTTATGAAGTGGCATGACAAAAGAGATGTCTTCCTATTATCCACTAAACACACAGATGAACAGAAAGAAGTACATCACAAAGAGGGTCCCAGGCTCAAACCGTCTGCAATAATCGAGTACAATAAAGCTAAATCGTTTGTTGATATGTCAGATCAAATGGCAGTCTATTCAAATTCTCTGAGAAAGTCAATAATATGGTACAGAAAATTGGCTTTTGAATTTATTACAGGCACCTCATTAGTAAATGTATACTTGTACAGCAAAATAAACAATAAGAAAATTTCTATTAACCACTTTCAAGGAAAACCTTGCCATGCAACTTTTTGAATGTGGAGAACCGCTACACCCAAACGCAGAGAATCCAGTAGAAGAACACAGACTTACCGAAAAAATGGACAACGAGGGAAAGCATAAAAGGGGAAGATGCAAATCTTGCTATGAAAAGAATTCACAACATGGGCGCGATTATGCAGTAAAAAATACAAAAAGAATTACTTGCATATGCGACGGCAATATTTTCATTTGCATGAATGCTTTTTCGAAAAACACGTTTTCAAAAAAATTAAATAGAATGTTTTGTGCATTGCAGTCATTTTCCATTAATTTTATTAATATTTTTTATTAGTTTAAGCAAAACGTAACATTTTTGAACAGAAAGAAATAAATAATTTTGAAATATAAATTTTGTGTCATATTTTCTATAAAAACTAAAATATTCTCGGACCACACTCGAATAAAGATTTCCTACGCCAGACCCACCCATACATACATTTAAATCAATGCTAAATGCGGCCGCCTTGTGTACACATGGCTTAGAAGGTGGTAGAACGTGTGCCCACTGATGGTACACATAGCGCTGGGGTTAATTCAACTGTGTCCATATATGGTACACATGGCAGTTAACGTGTTAAGTAGTTTGTTAAGTGTTATATATTATTAATTCTACAAAATACTTGAATACTAAATGATACCAGTGTTTGTATTGTATGTAACTGTCGTTTTTATTTCATACGGAGCAACATAACAATGCGTAACTTATTTGTTATCGTGCATTTTATCGAAAAACGGTTTTTTAATAAAATCATTTTTCAATTCGATGTTACATTAACATTTACCTTAAAAAATATAAGGTGCTGTGAAATAAATATTAACAATTGAAGTGGTATCTGACATCACTTATCAGTCAATAGATTCCAAGATTATTAGTAAAATTATTGTTTAAGGTTTAATTTTCGTAATAATTTTGGAATCTGCTGAGCTTGAAATGGTGACACATAACTATGACAATTTTTAATGGTCTTTGATAATATAACATTCTAATATAAACAGATTTTATTTAAAAGCCCCCCGTTCGTTCTTATAAAAAGCAGATATAAAAAAGTTGCTTATAGTTTGTTGACCTATCGATAAAGAAATAATTTGTCAAGTTACTGATTTGTTGAAAATGTGATTTTGGTATTAGCACCCTATCTTTCTGTAATTATAAAACTTTGGTCAAGGCCTGTTTTGTTCAATAGTTTTATTTTTAGGTGTATTATTTGTTGATAAATATGCTTAAATAAAGAATACAAATTTGTTATTTTAATCATTTATTTTCTTAAACCAGAAAAAAACAAGCGCTCCTTTCAAATATTCGAGTATTTATAGTAAGTATATATGTTACCGTTAAACTGTATAATTCGGTATTCCATGAAATAACTAGTTATTTCATGAAATAACTATTTGTAATAGTTAAAGCATGTAATAAAAAACTATTTCATGCTTTAACTAGTTATTTCATAGAATACCGGTTACACTACATCAAAAGTGTATAATGAACCGTCAAACTTAACCTAAAAAAGAAACCACTCTACAAACAAACGTTTCAAACGTTGATCTGAGATCTGTTTACTCTTTTAAATACAACAATGGAAGTGAGTGATATTAAAAGAAATATGAAACTAAAATTTACAGATTTAATATATAAAAATGAATCTAAAACAAACTGTGCCTTATTAACAAGTGAGAAATATATGAATTTAATAAGAGATGTGAAACATTCCAAAACAAAACAGAAAAAAATTCCCCGAGATTATTGGTTGCTGCAACATTACGACGTGCTTCAAATAACAGGTATATTTTGCAAAAATATTAATTTTGTATACTTATTCTAAAAGACTTCAATTCAATCTATTCATGATTATGTATTTGTAATAACAGGTATTGAAAAATTAATTGTACCGATGCAAGAAAATGATAGTGAAGTAATCTTTTATGTTACACAAGAAGATTTGTTTGATGTGCTTTATGACATTCATCTTGCAATTGGACATGGAGGCAGAGATAGGATGATTAAAGAATTAAATAAAAAATATAAAAATATAACGCAGAAACATACAAAGAGTTTCTTAAACATCTGCGAAGCCTGTCAGCAAAAAAAGAAGAGCGAAAAGAAACGAGTTGTGGTAAAACCGTTAATTTCACAACATTTAAATAGTCGTTGTCAGGTGGATCTTATTGATTTCCAATCCCATCCAGATGGAAATTATAAATTTATTATGGTATATCAGGATCATCTGACAAAATTTGTTGTACTAAAACCGTTTGAAACAAAGCGCGCAGATGAAGTTGCTTTACATATACTTGAGATATTCCTCCTTTTTGGTGCTCCAAGTATATTGCAATCCGATAATGGTCGTGAGTTTTGTAATAAACTGATAGAAAGCTTACAAAAAATGTGGCCGGAACTGAAACTTGTACATGGTAAGCCGAGGCATAGCCAGAGTCAAGGGAGCGTCGAAAGGGCGAACCAAGATATTGAAAACATGCTCACCACTTGGATGCAACAAAATAATACCAATAAATGAAATAAAGGACTACAATTTGTTCAATTTATGAAAAATCGCGCCTACCATTCCGGTATTAAAAGGACACCTTACAAGGCAATGTTTGGTGTGGACCCGAAAGTTGGATTAACGTCTTCTTTGCCGAAAGAAATCATTTCTTCAATACAAGATGAGGAGGATTTAAAAAACTTTTGCAAGGCATGGAGACACATGTAGAACAATCTAACGTCGACAACAACGATAAAGAAAATGTTAGCAACGCCGACAAGGATAATGAAGAAATTGAAAAAAGAAAATGTATAATTTGTTTGGACAATTGCTTAGAGAATTGTTGCCTTTGCACTGACTGTTTAAAACCAGTGCATTTCAGATGTACAGTAGAAACATTTAATATAGACGGCGATAGAATGGATCCAAGTCACCTATGCCTATTATGTTACAAAAGAAATTCGATTATAAATGAACGTAACGATGATAAAGAAGGTTTATGTCAACAAGCCAAAAAAATGAAGATTACTTCTGATAAGTTACACCCCTCGGCAGATGTTGGTTCAACTGCTCGTGTCAAAATTCCCGATGTAGACCGTGGAAGAGGTGATGCAAGGTCTGTGCATCACCTCTTCCACCCAAGGTCTGTATTGGGTGTTGTACTAGAAGTCACTGACGATAATTACTATAAATTGGGCACAAGAAATGGTATAATTAATCATACAATTGATTCTCAATTTAGCGTGTGTGATGAGAAACTTGTAACAACCGAAGAAGTTCCTTCTAAAGAGATGTCGCTGCGGACGGTGGCAATTGCTCAGTCAATTGGTACGGGGCAAGGCTTTAAAAAATGTGCTTGCCCAAAAAAATGTGAAACAAAAAAATGCTTATGTAAACGAAGTAAATTATTATGTAATTCGAAATGTCATGGTAGTAATCCGTGCACAAATAAATAGTTAGAGAAAATAATAAAATAATTAAAAATTTCGTTTTATTTTAATGTGATATATTTACAATAACTTTTAATGATTATTGATCTCATGATTATTAGTTTATTTTAAAGGATATTTATTTTTTTTTAATGTTCTTAGAAGTGTTTTTATTTATTTTTTTAATATTCTTAGAAGTGTTTATCTTTATTTTTTAATAAAGTTCATAACTATATTCTCAAACTGTTTTTATTTACCGACAAAAGTCACGCCGCAAAATACATATTTAAGTAATTTTTTGATTTCATACTTTAATTTATAGAACTTCGTTGTTTTATGAAATAACTAGGTATTCTATGAAATAACTAGTTAAGGTATGAAATAAATAACCCATTTTATACTTTAACTATTGTGGGTCGATATTTCATAAAATAACTAGTTATTTCATAGAATACCGGCATTATACACTTTAGCGGTAACATATACATATCTTAAAGGAAGAGTAAGAATTTTTTTATGGAATAAAGTAACTTTTTTATTTCAAACATTTCCATAACCAATTCAAATAAATTGTATGTTTATACTAACAATCTGAAATTGTTTTAAGATTTACTTTAAAAATCTAAACTCTTCATATAATATTTCACATTGTTATTATAAGTATTTGATATCTTAAACGTATAACGTAGTGTTGGATTCCTAGTGGGTTTTCGAAGTAAAACTCAAAATCTTAACTAATTCTTTTTATTTTACTAACACTACAGAATCTTATAATTAATTATTAGAGATTCTCGCTTATTTTCTTGCCTTTGTTTGGTTATTCTCTCGATTCACAATACGAATTTACATGAATTAGAATATATGTATGGACTAAGTTTCTTGTTCATTGATTTAGTAGGAATATGAGCAGAGTAACGATGATTTAGAATTTATTCTGACGACTGACTTTAGAATAAAGTCAGAGACATTAAATAGGGTTTCGGAACCCTGGAATTCATCCCTCGAGTGGGGATAACGGCGTCTGGCGCCTGAAAGGCGCGCGTCTTTTAAGGCCCCTACAGACGCTCCGACTTACTGGTACAGGCGGCCTGTGCAGGCCAAAACTGTGCAGGCCGCCTGAACCATGGAATTGCCTCCACACGTACAGTCCGATTTGCTGGATTAGCTCAGTTTTTCAGCATGGAGGGAAGTAGTGATGTTCTATTGTTAAGTGCTCTAATAATAGGCTTATTAAAGAAGAAATATAAATTCAAAAATCAACGGAAAATAAGAGCGTCTCACCGCAACACTTCGATACATAGCAACGGGAAGAACATACGCAGATTTAAAATTTTCTACTATAATATCACCTCAAGCTTTAAGCTATATAATTCCAGATACTTGTCATGCTATTTGGAAGGCTTTAAGAAAAGATTATTTAAAGGTAAGTAACGAATATATTATTTCATATATTACAAAATCATTACACAAGTTAGGTTCTTTATTAATATTTCTCTGTATTAAAATTTGTGATGTATCCAACTAATGTGTTGTTGTAATTTTGGTGTTCGCCCCAGTTGCCATTTGTATGATTTTGGTTATTGCTAGGATAACCGACATTTTCTTGAATATTATTATTGGCAACTACTTTAGTCGTTCTATTTAAAGCACTTAATTCTGCCTCAAATAAAACATCATTTATTAATTTCTCTGCGAAAATCCTTTGGTCGTTTGGTAACATTCGCAGTTTTACCGCAACTGTTTTTCCAATGCAGTCAAATTGATCATCTTCTTTATTATTTTGTAGTTTATTACTTACTATTGCCAACAAATCATAAGTTGTATCAACTTGTTTTACACGTCTAATGTCTAATCTTTTTTCTTTGTCGTGTTTGGGTTGTTTGGGTAGATGTAGGGTAGGCAGGGTTTTCCGCACTACTGCTAGGTCGTGATTCGACTGAACTTGGAGTTTTTGGCAAGGAATCTTCAATTAAATTCTCATGGGTCTAAAAAGCAAAAAATACATTTGCTACAAATCTTAACTTTTATATATATTTTTTTTATTTTCAGTTTCCTAACTCAGAGGATGAATGGAGATCAATTGCACAATCATTTGAACGAATGTGGAACTTTCCTCATTTATTAGGTGCAATTGATGGAAAACACGTCCAAATAGTACCTCCATCTGGAAGTGGTTCCTATTATTACAACTACAAGGGAACACACAGCTTAGTCTTAATGGCTATTGCAAATGCAAATTATGAATTTATTATGATTGACTTCGGAGTAAATGGTAGAATCTCCGATGGTGGTGTACTTGAATATACTAACTTTTTTAATAAATTAGTAAACAAAGAACTGAATATACCTCCTGCTACAAAAGTTTTAAACAGTTGTGAAGAATTACCATATGTATTTATAGGTGATGAAGCGTTCTCACTACGAGCAGATATGTTAAAACCATTTCCTCAACGTGAATTAAACAAAGAATCTAAAATATATAACTATCGGCTATCACGAGCGCGACGAATTATTGAAAATGTTTTTGGCATTTTAGCTGCCAGATTTCGCATATTTCATACAGCCATACCTTTACAATTACATAACACCGATACCGTAGTTGCTTGCTGCTGTGTTTTACACAATTACTTAAGAAGAAAGTGTTCAAATGATTATATACAAACGGAAGATTTAGAGAATATAGATACAAGATGTTTTATGAATTTGCAAACTAGTATGAATCGAAATCCAGCGGCAGATCCAAAACGGGTTTGTGAAATGTTTGTTTCTTATTTTAATAATGAAGGCGCAGTGGAGTGGCCGAATAAAATTATTCAATGTTAGAATAAAATCTGTTGATAAGAAAACCAAACTTATGCATGTATAAGTATTACTTTACATCTACATAATATGTAGATATATTATATCATATTATGATGTTTTTATTTGTAAATAAAATACATAGAAACCGATCTGTACTTCTTATTATTAACAAATAATTGTTTAACACTAACCTCAGATATATCTTCTGAATCTTCTAGTGGTGTATCAACATTACTGCAGGAAGATCTTGGAACCTCTTGATCGGCGAGGAATGTTAAATATTCGTAATACCAAAGATTAGGAATATATACTTCATCCTCACCTGCACCGGTACGTTTACTGGCTATTACCTTTTTCATTTCCTTTCTGTAAGCACTGCGCAGGTTATTTATTTTTTTTACTACTTTCTCTTGTGGTGTTTGCATCTACTTCCTGCATTTTGTTGGCCAACACATCGTATGCCGCAGATTTTTTATGTTTATCACTATATTCTTTGGATTTCACTTTCCAAAGACATGGAAAGTTTTTGTAATGTCCGATGAAACTCAATAAAAAGTCTTTTGACATACTTCTGGTATCCATTTTGTAAATTTACGTAAAGAAAACTAAGTATGTTCACTTTATAGGTTAAGTATTTTAACTAGTTACTTTACGACAAAAACTGAGGTAACGGACTGAGCCTGCCTACACACGTACGAACTTGCCTGCACAGTTTTATAAAAATATCAAACAAGACGGATTTAGCACAGGCCAGGTCATCCGCCTGCACAGGCCGCCTGAATCGCGAAAAATTACTAGGACTTGCCTGCGCAAACCGGAACTGCGCAGGCAAGTCGTCGGATAAGTCGGAGCGTCTGTAGGGCCTTTACTTATCAAAATCTTAAGCGACCACCAAGCCATCTAATGGTCCGAACATAGGAACGCTCTAAAAAGAGTTTCCCTTTTTATGATCCTCGTAACTTTGAAACATTATTGCTACTCTTATTTACTTAACTATCGAATCTATTCCTAAAACCTTTAAAAATTGGTATTTCTTAACAACTAAACCTACTTAACAGTCTTTTAGGGTGGTCCATCGAGTGGTACAGTAAGTGTCAAGAATTCTCATGCACAATTAAATCGAAGCACAATTCGCGGTAACACAACAGTGGACTCTACTTTTCATAAAAGACTTTTGGTTCTCAGTTTATCAAACTGACATTACATCTTCACTTAAATAAATAAATCTTTAAAAAAACATAACGGTTCTAGATAATTAAATTGTTAAAGTGAGAAATTACTGTTTTGGTTATATATAAAACACCGTTTGCTTTAATTTGAAGCAATCTGCTTCCGTTTAAAGCAATAGTTCTATATGTGTGGTTAAAAAGGAGTAAGAAAACGATGTTTTGGATCTTCTGGAAGAAATTGTAAATGAAGCAAATTCGGCTATATATCATTTACTACCTGATAAGTCAAAAAAAAAGATACATGGATGCTTTGGAAAAGTTTAAAGAATGGATGAAGATCAAAAACGTAATAGTATATTAAAGAACAAGTTTCGTAAGACACGCTTGAAATGCACAAATTGAAGTTGAAAAACGAGTGGCGAAGCCACGAGTTTTTTAATGAATGAGTGCTTTAAGTCTTATGAAACGTGTTTTTTATGCTATTTTTTGTAATTCGCGTTTTTATCCTTTTTTTTTAACAAAAATAAAATAAATTTTGAGAATGTAGGGAAATAGGTATGTAGCAGTTGGTAACACGTAACACTTCAAAATAGAAATTTGAATTGACAATTAGATTAACTACTAGAACTGTCAAAACACAAAATGTATTCACTTGAAAAAAATGTTTCATGTACACCTCCCAACATAAGAGAAATTTCTCAGTGTTCAATGTCTTCATCATTGTGGACCTTGTATTCGATGCTAAGAACGTGTTTAAACATCCGTCACATTGACAACTAGACAAATTAATGACCCAATGTCACCAACTTGAACTGGTTCCATAAAATGTTACTAAAATCTCATTACAGCATCGGATGCTGTAAGGAGTCTCATTATAGCACCCGTTTAAGTACTGTTAGAGCTTTCATTGCCGTCGCGAATTACAAAAAAAATTATTACGGAAGAAATCACGTATTTCAATCGGCTGATAATAAAGTACGCTCCGAGTTTCTGAGGAATACCTTTTTTATATATTTATAATTCTAGACACTTTTTGACGTTGTAGGTATAAAACTTTATTTGCTATTTTTAAATCAAAATCAAAAACCCACCAACCCAAAAAATCCAAAACTTTTGATAAAAAGGATATGGAAAAATTTTTAAACGAAGCACCCGATAGATATCTGTTAATGAAAATGGTGGTTGTGATGGGGATTATGGGAGCGTGTCGGTGTGACGAATTGATAAATATAAAAACCACGGATATTGTAGAAGGCAATAATCTATTAATTATGAAAGTTCCAAAAGCGAAAAATTACAAACCTCGGTCATTTGTTGTAACAAATTCAGATAGAAACACTGTTAACGGCGTAGAAATTTATCAAAGATATAAAGCATTGCGACCAGGAGCATTAGGCGAAGGAAGGTTTTCTATAACGTTCAGAAAAGGAAAATGTACTGTCCAACCAGTGGGTATAAAGACTATTGCAAAAATACCCAGAGATGTAGCAAATTTCTTAAAATTACAAGATACGCATTTATTTACTGGTCACTGTTTTCGGAGAACATCCGCCACGTTCCTCGCAAATGCTTCCGCCGACATTTTAACCCTAAAAAGCCATGGAGGGTGGCGATCTTCAAATGTTGCCGAAGGTTATATAGAAGATTTGCTTACAAATAAAGAAGAAATTGCGAAAAAAATAATAAATGACAATGAAATGAATGGTGACAATACGGATATAAAAGGAAGTGAAGATATGAAGGAACAGGAAGTGACTGAGCATCACTTCGTTAGAAGTCAATCAGAATTACTTGGAATAGATCAACCAGTTATGGTGGAACATGAACATGCAATGGTTGTTCAGCAAGAGGATATGACAAGATTAAATACAAATTTAAACAATCCTATATTTAACAATTGCAACGTTAATGCAATGTTTCTTCAGGAACAAAAAACAAACAGAAGGTAAAGTAAGTTTCCTAGCTACCGGAAATAAAAAAGACAATGCAGATGAATGGGTTTTGGATTCTGGCGCTTCGGCACATATGACTAACAATAAAGAAATACTCATAAAAACAGAGAAAGTAGATGAGAATATAGGTACAGCGAAAAGGAACCAAACAATTAAAGCAGAAGCCGTAGGAGAGGTTGATACAAAGAATTGTCACTTAAAGGATGTTGTATATATACCCGAACTGGAAAAAAACTTGTTATCAGTAGCGAAAATAACAAAAAATGGAGGTGAAGTAGTATTTAAAAACGAAGACGTGGAAATCCATAAAAACGGGAAAAGGATACTAACAGGTAATAAAAATCAAAACGGCCTCTATGTAGTAACTCTGGGAGAAAATAAAAACACAAAACACGCAATGATAACAGAACAGGAAGAAACCATGAATCTACATAGAAAACTAGGGCATCCAAGCTACGAGGTAATGAAGAAAATACCACATACTACGGAAGGATGCAAAATAAATAATAAAGCACTACTTGAAATGAAAAATGTAATCTGCGAAACATGTGCAAAATCAATGTTATGCAGAAGATCATTCGGAGAAGAAAGAACAAGAGCAACAAAACCACTAGAAATCATACACACAGACGTTTGCGGACCATTAGAACCAGCAAGCTGGGTCGAGATGAAGTATTTTGTTACTTTCTTAGACGACTACACACACTATGTTGAGGTACATCCGATTAAAACAAAAGATGAAGTTACGGAAATCTTAAAAGAATTCGTAAAAAGGAATGAAACGAAGCTCGAGAGAAAAGTGAAAACAATAAGATGCGATAACGGCAAAGAGTACGCAAATAATAACATTCAGATATGGTGCAAAAAGAGAGGCACAACGATTGACTTTACGATACCATATACTCCACAATTAAATGGGAAGGCCGAACGACTAAACAGAACTATTATGGAGAAGGCTAGAGCATTAACTTACGACTCAAAACTAGAAAAGAATTTTTGGGGCGAAGCCGTTCGAGTTAGCGCATACCTACTGAATAGAACACCTATAACAACGACAGGAAAAACGCCATTTGAGTTATGGAACGGGTTAAAACCCAACATAAAACATCTACAAATTTTTGGAACACACGCACACGTAAAAACACTCGGACACCTAAAGAAACTGGACGAGAGAAGCCAGAGAATGGTATTCGTGGGATACTCAAATAACGGACTCAGATTCTTTGACGAAGGAAAACGAAAGATAATAATATCGAGAGATGCAATCTTCGAGAATAAAAAAGTAAAAATCCTAATAGAGGACACATCAGATGAAGAGAAGGATGAAGACAAAATTAACAGAAAGGAGGAAGAAAAGATCAGAGAAGAGGAAGAAAATAATAACGAAAACGTTGAAACCACTGAAACGGGGGCAGAGGAGCCTAAGGAAGAAGAAGAGAAAACAAACGGAAGACCACAAAGATCAAGACGTCCACCAACAAAACTAAGAGATTACGCGTATCTAAATTACGAAGAAGCGCTGAAAGAAGAAGACCGAGAGGAATGGAAGAAGGCAATACAAGAAGAGAAACATTCCTTAGATCAGAACGAAGTATGGAAACTAGTAGACGAAAAGGAAATAAAAGACGATCAAAAAATACTAACAAACAGATGGACGTTTAAAATAAAAGAGGACGGAACATACAAGGCTTGATTGGTAGTGAGAGGTTTCGACCAAGAACTAAACGACTTAATAGACGAAGTATTTAGCCCTGTAATAAGCTCAAGTGCCACTAGAACATTACTTGCACTAGCAGCAGCTCAGTCAAGCCACATAACGAAATTCGACATAAAGACAGCTTTTCTTTATGGAACATTGGATGAAGAAATCTACATGAGAATACCACAAGGCTACGAAGAGAGTGAAGGGAAAGTATGTAAACTTAAAAAAGGTCTGTACGGGCTGACACAGGCACCAATGAAATGGAACGTAACATTCACGAAAACACTGAATAAGATGGAACTAGAACAATTGAAATCAGAACAATGCATATTCAAGAACGCGGACGGAACGATAATCGTCGCAATCTACGTAGACGACGGACTAATAATATCAAAAAACAAAAAACAAATAAAAACCTCATAAAAAAATTAAACGAAAACTTCATAACAAAATCATGGGAAAATCCCAACAGTTTTCTCGGTATAAATTTAAAAGTGGTGAACGATGAAATAAATTTACATCAAACTGGACTAATAGAAAAAATATTAAATAAATTTAAAATGAGTGAATCAAAACAGACATATATACCGCTAAACCAAAGTGATTTTAAAAGAAGTGATAAAACTAAAGTCAAAAGCTATCCGTATCAAGATGCTATCGGCAGCTTACTCTATCTAGCGAATAAGACGCGACCGGACATCAGTTTCGCGGTAAATTTCGTAAGCAGATACGTAAGTGACGTAACAAACAGCGACGTAAATAACGTAAAGAGAATTTTTAAATATCTAAACACTAACAAAACCGACGAAATTAAATATAAAATAAACACGGACTTAAAAAACCTAAAACTGAGTGCATACAGTGATGCGGACTATGCAAACTGTTCAGAAACGTGTAAAAGCACTTCTGGCTACATTATAACGATTAATGGAGGACCTATCAGCTGGAGCGCAAAAAAACAGCCAATAGTTGCACTGTCCACAACAGAGGCGAAATACATAGCGGCAGCCGAATGCTGCAAGGAAACAATGTACCTAAAAGGGTTGTTGGAAGAGATAACGGGAACAGAACTGGAGGCAACACTACATATGGACAACAGAAGCGCAATAAGTATAGCAAAAAGCGGCGTAATAAGCAAGCGAAGCAAACATATAGACGTTAGATTTCATTAAAATTCAGTGAAGCAAGGAAGGCCGAGAAAGGAAAGAGCCATTATGAGGAGTGCTTCATTTCAATATAATTTAAAACCAAACAATAATTCATCAGTTGTGGTTTGCAAGAAATATTTTCTTGGCACGTTTAACGTGTCTGAGGGAAGAGTTTCCCGAGCTTTAAGAAAAACACTCGATGGTCAGACTCCAGGAGATGACCTAAGAGGCTTAAAAGGCTGTCCTAAACGGAAAATATCAGAAGACGATAAAACTTACGTTATGCAGCATATCCAGTCATTTCCTTCATACGAGAGTCATTACACAAGGAAACACAACCCAAACAAAAAATATTTATGCCAATCATTGAGCCTGCGAAAAATGTATGCGCTGTACGCCGAAAAATGCTATGAAAACCAGAGGCAGCCAGTCAAGGAACATTTTTATCGGTATATCTTCAATACGAAATTCAACTTACACTTCTATAACCCGAAAAAGGATACATGTAAAAGGTGTGATATTTACAAAATTAAAATATCTAACCCAAATTTGAATCAAGAAGATAAGACGGTACTCGATAGAGATCATGAATTTCATTTGAAGAAAGCTGAGTTAGCTAGAAGTTGTATGAAAGATGACGCTGAAATTGTTAAAATCAATCAAGAATGTTATGCTTGTAGTATAGATTTGCAAAAATCTTTACCATTCCCAGTTTTAACGGTTTCTGATGCTTATTACAAAAGAAATCTTTACTGCTACAATTTTGGGGTTCATAATTTTGCAAAGGATTCCGGGTTTTTCTACGTATGGAATGAGACAGTTGCCGGAAGAGGCTCACAAGAAATATCGTCATGCCTATTAAAGCACTTAAAAGTTTATGCTAACAATAAAAAGAAAGTCACTGTTTACAGCGATACATGCGGAGGACAAAATCGAAACATTAATATGTGTTTGGCATTAATGAGATTTATTCAAAGTAATGAAACTAACATCGAGGTCATAGACCAGAAGTTTTTGGTACCGGGCCATTCGTTTTTGCCTAATGATTCTGATTTTGGCAGTGTAGAACTTGCAGCAAAAGGAAAAGTCATCTACATTCCAGAAAACTGGTATGAAATTATGACAAATTGTAGAAATAAAAAAAAAATTATAATAAGTACAATGAATAAAAATGATTTTTTTCTACTGAAAATTTAAAGAGGAATGTTAGTAACAGAAAAATCAATATTGAAAATAAACGTATAAACTGGTTGAAAATCCAGTGGATTAGAAAACAGAAAGGGAGTCCTTATAAAATAATGTATAAGGAAACATTAGAGGACATGATAGAGTTTGATGTCCTAAACATAAAGCCAACTGGCCATAAAGGGAAGGCCTATTTCTTTAAAGAACGTACCGTACGTTAAACTTTATACTAACATAGGACCTATAGGGGAGTTTAAAAAACAGGATATGATGGCTTTGTTGCCGTTTATTCCTCCGGTGCATCACAATTTTTTTTTAAATCTATGTACATCCAATGCTATAGAAGGCGATATGGGACCTCTATCTTTCCATGCAGAGGAAAGTGATGAACTTAATAATAAAGAGGAAGGTGATGACGAACTGCAGGTTATAAGCCAGTAGTGGACACCTTTTGAAAAATTTTCGAAAATTGAATAATATAGGACGCATTTGTATTAGAATGTTGAGATTTTTAATATTTTGTTTGTTCTTTAGTTGCACATTTCATTGTTCCTTAGGCTTTAATTTTAATTTTGTTTTATATTTGTGTTAAATACATTAAAAATGTGAAGTAAAATGGGAAATGTTATTTAATTGAAATTGATTCAAGTAATAAGAGCCTTGAAAATGTACAAAATAATAACAACTTTTTTTCGATGTAAGTCCAGAAATTATCATATTACCTTGCACGTATTTAGGATGAAAGTGGCATAAGTCACTTAACCCCTACTTCTTATAGTATATACAAAAGATGCAGAATATAATGTTTATAAATCGGGTTAATCATTTAATTTCAAACAGCAATCAGTTTTTAGTATTGCGATCTTTTTTTATTTGATTTTTCAATAATAAATTTAACATACAATTAAATTTCTTCAATTTGTCAAATATGACTTATGCCACTTTCATTCTCACCGACTCATATAGTCACGTTTATTCTCCTCATTAGAAGTAGATGTTAGTTGTAATAATAAAACCGCTATCAAGTACGAACGGTCAAAGTGTGTGATATAAAACCTAAAAACCTTCCTGTCCCACTGCGAACAACACGTTCATCCATTTGATGTCATTCCGTGGAAAAGGTTGTTGTTATTGTTCCTTAACTGTTTTTCGACGACTAATTTTGCACTTCACGCTGTAAAGATTTGTTTCCGTTTTCAAGAGTTACTCGTTTTGTAGATTCCGCAGATCGCTTTTTAATTTTGAAGAAACACATGTTGAACATAACTTCAAAGGAATGACATCCGATGTTGTCCGTTTTTCTTTCTTTTACATGAATAACCTAACGTTGGCTGAATTTTTGACGGTAATTATTTGTAGTATATTTTTAACAACAAGAAAAAGCTCATTTTTATGTTTTTTCGCTCGTTTTCATTGTAATTTCGTTGTTTCATTTTTTATATCATTGTGGCGTTGCACATATTCCGTGCCATATTGATTTGAATTACTTTTTCAAAAATCAAGAAATCGATTATTCTTTTTTACGTTACTATGTATAAATTCATTTATTATTATTATTCAATAGACTTCAGCCAAAGGAAGTCAATTTTTCATTTTACGAATACAAAATCAATTTTCAAAAATACTGATTATTTTATTTATTATATGTGAGTAAATCCCACCTCGAATTCAATAGCATTAACAGCATCAGCAAATTAACGCTTAACATGTCACCACAGCGAGGTAAATATTTCTAACCACAAAAAATTTAAAAAAATTAATTTTTAAATATGGATTTTTTTGACACCATATTCCTCTTTTTATTCATCTTTATAGGAGGGGAAGTGGCTGTAGCATGCTGTGCACAGGACAAGATCGTGTTGCTAAACAAAATCAATTATTATATTCAAGTCATTCAAATTATTATATTAAATTTCATCGAACGAAAGTGTACGGTTCATTTTATTAAAATATTAATATTATTAAAATATATTATCTCATTTATATTGTGGAATACAGTAGTCCCTCATTTTACGCGGTATTTTTATACGCGGATTCGCTTTAACGCGGTTAAGAATCGGACACCAAAGCTTAATTTACGCGGTGGTCGATTCACTTTTACGCGGTTGCTTCACCAGAAATTTTACACGTGGCGTCGCGACGCATAGGCGCTCGACGTAAGGGCGCGCGACTCGTTGGCGTCGTTTGAAACTATCGTGCAATTCTTGCAGTGTTACAGCGTATATGTTCCAATTAATCTTGTGTTTTGAAACAAAGAGGTGTCGTTTGTGTTTCGACAATTTTTTTATAATAAATGGTAAGACATGATTTGTATAAATATTTTTTAAATATTTTTTAAGTAGAAATGTATTTAGATTATATATTTGGATTATGATCCTATAAATTCCTTTTTTCCTTAGTTTTGAGTGTTGTTCATTTTGCATTCAATTTTTTGTAAATAATTTTATAATTTTAGGCAACTAATATGGCAGATTCTAAACGATGTAGGAAAGTGTTACACTGTTACAAAAATGTGCAATATTAGATGATTTAGACAAAAAAATGACTGTAGCAGAAGTGGCCAGAAAAAATAGCGTTAACGAATCTTCTATACGAACTATTCGCCAAAATAAAGAAAATATTCGAAAAAGTATCGAATCCTCAGTCCGTGAATCTTCAAAATTTGTTACGTACTCCAGAAAAGGACCTATCGAAAAGGTGGAAAACGCGTTAGGTTTGTGGATTGAGGATCAAACTCAAAAAAGAGTAGCTCTAAGCTCTGTTATAATTGGAGACAAAGCTACAAAACTATACGATAATTTTCTGAAAAATGAATCCTCTTCGTCAAATAGTGAACTGAAACCATTTGTTGCAAGTAAGGGATGGTTCGACAAATTTAAAAATCGGCACAGCCTTCATAGTTTGAAATTGATGGGAGAGTCTGCTTCAGCCGATCACGAAGCAGCAAAACTATATCCAGACCGTCTAATGAGGATAATTGGAGATGGTTGTTATCTCCCACAACAAGTATTCAATGCTGATGAGACTGGTCTCTTTTGGAAAAAAATGCCTTCAAGAACATTCATATCAAAAAATGAAAAAACCGCCCCTGGCTTTAAGATGGCTAAAGATCGTGTTACTCTGCTGCTTTGTTCAAATGCATCTGGAGATTTTATTACCAAACCGTTATTGGTTTATAAATCATTAAATCCTAGAACATTAAAAAATAAAAATAAATGAAAATTACCTGTATTTTGGAGGTCGAATAGTCGTGCTTGGGTCACTGGAGACATTTTTGTAGATTGGTTACAAAATTGTTTTATACCAGAAGTAGAGATTTATTTATTAATTTATTAATTATTTAAAAAACAATATTTCATTTAAAGTTTTGTTGTTGATAGATAATGCTCCCGGTCACCCTGCTAACCGACTACAAAGCTTAAATGAAAATGTCAAGATTGAGTTTTTGCCTCCTAATACAACCTCCCTTATTCAGCCTTTAGATCAAGGTATTATAGCTGCATTTAAAGCGTATTATACCAGAATAACTTTTAAGAAGTTATTAGATAGTTTGGAAAGTGACTCGAAGCTAACTTTAACACAATGTTGGAAAAATTACAACATTGGTAATTGCATAGACAACGTCGAAGAGTCCCGTCGTGAATTGAAAAAATCTACATTGAATGGTTGCTGGAGAAAAATCTGGCCAATTGTTGTCACATCGGAGAAGGGCAATGACAACGATGTCAATTTACATGCTAATGACATCCAGGCTATAGTAACATTAGGCTGGTTGTTACCGGGAGTTGGATTTAGTGACCTCCAGTTGTCAGATATTGAAGAGCTACTCGAATCTCATAATTCTGAACTAACAGAAGAAGAGCTAGGAGATTTAGTAGCTAACAATAATCAAGAATCCAGTGATAGTGACGATAATAAGGAAAACACACTCCCAGCTGAGTTAAGTCTCAAAACTGTTAATCAATGTTTAAAGATGGGAGAAGAATTAACAGATTTTTTGATAGAAAACGATCTTACTCCGCGTAGCTTAAAGGCACAACGTGAGATACTTAATGCCTTGGCACCTTATAAAAGTTTATAGCAGAGGCTTCAAAATGAAACAAAGCAATCCAAAATCACACACTTTTTATCAAAGAAATAATAAGATTTTTTTTATTAGTTCTCTATCAGACAAAAATATCAGTTCCTTTTTTTAACTGTAATATGTATAAATATTATTTGTTTTGTATTGTTTATTTTTTTTAATATAATATAATGTTTATTTATAATAAAAGTATGTACATACTTTAAAAGTCGATAATTTCTTAGTCGTTAGAACCAAACCCCCCTAATTACATATAATTCAATGCTTCAATTTACGCGATTTCGATTTACGCAGGATGTTCACGGAACGTAACCCACGCGTAAATCGAGGGACTACTGTATACACCACAATCATGTATTGTATTTTTTTATATATTATTTTACGGTTCCGTTGATATTAATTGTCTTGTTTATATCTTTTGTAGCGCACGACCTGAAGACGAAGCTTATAAGTAGTGATGGGCACTATCGAATAAATCTGACTATCGAATAAATAGTAAATGAATGATTCGAACTATCGAATGATTTATTCGAATAAATTCATTCATTCGAATTCGGTGAGGATTGAGGATATCCAATAATGCGCAATATAGGTTAGGTATACCGGGTTTATACAGAATTTAGCTGCAAATTTAAAATTTTAAAATTTAGTTTTAAAAGTTAAATCTAATGAAACTGTTATATCTTAACAGCTTTGCATACACAATATATGAAGTTTCAATACGCTTAACTTTTAAAGTTAAATTCTTAAATTTAATTTAGTTATATCCTCTGTAGAAACCCGGCATAACAAGTGCTCTCCCCACTGCTTGACTTTTAATAGACAAAAATCGGGGAATTACCGAAACCTTGGATTGTAATTCGTCAACATCAACTCAAGATCAGCAACTACCATCCACATTAATGCAGTCTCAACTTCAAGAACAAAGCAGTAAATCCACATCTACAATAGACTCCATTAATTGCAAAAAACGAAGTCGACAAATGAAACTGTGTGTTGTCGGAAATTGAAAATGATCAAATAGATCAAAGTTTAATTAAAATGATAGTAATTGATTACCAGCCTTTATCAATTGTAGAAAATCCTGGGTTTTTGGAATATTCTAAAAAGTTACAGCTACTATACAAACCACCAACTAGAAAATTGTTATCGTCGAAAATATTACCTAACACATATAATCAAATTTGCGAAAAAGTAAAAATATTGTTAGTAAAAGTTGATCATGTCGCTGTAACTACTGATATATGGACTTCGGACAGCAATAAAGCGTATTTGACAGTAATTAGTCACTTTTTTTACGATGACTTTATACATAATGCTGTTTTGGCAACTAAAGAAATACCGGAAGCCCATACTGGTGTAAACATTGCGTCTGCTTTATCAGAAATTTTTAATGTTTGGGAAATTGACTATAAAATAATTAGCATTGTTAGTGACAACGGTGCTAATATAAAAATGCCATAATTGGGCAGCTTCAAAAAGAACACCATCCATGTATTGCACATACTTTAAATTTATGTTACAGATGCTCCAAAATCAACCGAACCAGTAATGCGATTAATAAAAAAATGTAGAGCATTGGTAGCTCATTTTAATAACAGCACAGTGGCATGTGAAAAATTAAAAAGCATGCAAAAACAAATGTTATACCCTGAATTAAAAGTAAAACAAGATGTATCTACTAGATGGAACTCTACTTTAATTATGGCAGAAAGACTATTAGCGATATTAAAGGCCCATTATCAGCCGCCATTGCATCGCTACCAAAAGCTCCAGAATTTATTACAGCAACAGAATGGGATCTGCTGATAGATGTGGTATCCATTTGGAAGCCATCTGAAAAAATAGCTATTGAATTATCAGGCGAAAAATATATAACAATGTCTTTAATTATTCCTCTTATAAGATGTCTATAGCATTCGCTAAAAAGCCGCATTCCTAAAACGACCAGTGCAGAATCTTTAAAACTTGTTTTACAAGATAATGTTAGAACACGACTTGGGATCTTAGAAACAAATTTACTTTGCTCAAAAGCAACGTTTTTAGATCCTAGATTTAAAAAAGCAGCTTTTAGTGTTGCAGAAAATGGTGACATAGTTCAAAAATTAATTATTGAAGAAATATCCTATTTTACAAAATAAAGGTGAGACAATTGAAAAACAGACCATAGAAACTACAACTGACAATACTGATGATAAAGAAAACATTTGGTCACACTTTGATGAATTATTTTTTTAAATAGTAATATAAATTTGTACATTGTAATATACATTTTTACTAGAATAGTGTATTTGTTTTATAAATAAATTATTTAACGTGTACTATTTATAAAATTAATTATTACTGAATTATAATGCACGCCAAAATCCTTATTATGTCCATACTGTCCATAGTTTCCCTCACTTGATTCAACTCATTACTTTGAGTCTCAGTCAACTATCAAACGACTGTTCATTGTATGATCAGCGATTCTTCTAGAACAGCTGAATGAATAACTTGCATTCGACTAAAATGAAAATAATTATATTTTCATTTTATTTATTCGTTTGCTTAATAATCTGTTTCAGAAATCAACGAATATTATGATAGTTATTCAAACATTCGAATAAATTCTATAACATCAATGTATTCGAATACTTGACAACAATCGCATTATTCTATAGTGTTCATAACTAATCGAATATTCGAATAGTTGGTAACAACAATCGAATTATTCGAATACTTACCAACTATCGAATTATTCGATAGTTTTTATTCGATAGTGTCCATCACTACTTATAAGCTTCGAAACCCGGTAGTCGAGAACTAATAAAATAATTTTCTTCAGCACACTTGAGTGTTTTTAATTATTAAATGTATTCACTGATCGAAAATAGACAAATAAACCCTAAACATAGGTCAGAAAATGGACCATTGTTGAGATATTCAAAGTTTTAGTCGCATAAATTGACTATTAAGGACGAGGTGTTGTTCCAGGATAGGATCGCAACAAAAAAACAATGCAATTATTTTTTCATGCCAATATTTCGCAACTAAAATGATTGTTGCTTCACCAGGGCGTGAATTTGACAACAACAAACAACCAATAAATCTGTAAGCAAGTACATAATTAATAAAAATCTTACAATTGCCGGGAAATGGTGAAAAATAAAGAAGAACCAACTGTAAAAACCTCGGCATCAAAACACGTGTAACGAACAACCGTTAAAACACCCGTGGCGTAAACGCCTGCGTACAAAAGTAAAAGTAACGTCGCGTTGCCAACTTCACGTGAAGCGCGAAAATTTAAATTTGAAAGAATAATTCGTAAATAAGGAAAAGATCAAGGGAAAATTTATGATGATTTATATAATTCAAAAATTAATGAATAAATAATACTTAAGTCGTCTATGTCTGTCTTAAAATTAATTGTATTAGATTGGGTATTAATATCGGAAGTACACACGTATTTCAAATTGGCAGATGATAAAAAACATTATGTTTGTCAAGTGAAATCCATTATTGATGATAATGAGACTATTTGTGGAACTAAAATCAGTGCATTTACCAGCAATGAATCAAAAAGTGTCTTGTATCAACAAGATCTTATAATTTGAAACGTCATATACAACGACATCACTTAACATTATCAAAAACTATTGATGAAAACAAAAATATATCGCATAAACCTAATGTTTTAAAACGATCTGCATCATGTTCTCTTCAATGTTCAATGACAAAATATTTTAAAAGTGAGAAAATAACAATAACCATGACACAAGAAAATTTCAAAGAATGTATAATTAACAAATAGAAATAGAAAACTTGTCTCACTTTGAAAGCTGTCAATACCTATTACTTAAAACACCTAAATTAAAATTTACAGAATATGCTCACCAAATTAAATTGTTAGAAATGGAATTCGATCGACGATTTTCTGATTTTAAAATCCGTGACGAAGTACAATTTCGTATTTTTACTTCACCTTTATATATCGATATTGAAATTGTTGATGAAAATTTACAAATGGAATTAATTGATATCCCATGTAATGTGTGGAAGTTGGAATTCCAGAATTTTATACATATTTATCTGTAGATCGATTTCCTAAAATGATATCGTTTGTTACGCGTATACTGTCTGTAGTATGTGGATAGACAACCACATGGACACGACCGTTATATGTGAGGAGACGCGTGATTGAGCTTGGTGAATAAAGACGTTATAAAGTTATCACGTATAATTGTAGTTTTAATTCAACAAATACCACATGGCGCAGTCAAGAAGAGTCATAATTAAATAAAGAAAGTAAGAACTACAATTAATTACAAAAATGGAAGCGAAAAACATCCAAACAATGAATTTATCTGGCAATACATGTGAAAATTGGAGGTTATGGCGGCAAAGGTTTGAAATCTATTCAACCGCTGTAGAACTAGATAAAAGAGCTGAAAACGTACAATGTGCTCAATTATTACATCAGTTGGGGGATGATTGTATTAAAATATACAATACATTCACTTTTAAACCAGAGGAAGAGAACAGAATCGACATATTAAAAAATAAATTCGAGGAATATTTTGTGCCAAAAAAGAACGTGACCTACGAGAGGTATAAATTCTTCACTGCTCGACAAGGAAATTTAACAATGGAACAATTTATCAGACAAATTAAAGGACAAGGACAACAATGTGAGTTGGGATCTGATAAACTGACAGCGGAATTAACATTAACAATGTTGATAATTGGAATCAATGATGAATCAATAAGAGAAAGATTACTGCAAGTGGATAACCCAACATTGGAAAAAGCCATCGAGTGTTGTGTAATAACGGAAACATCAAGGAAGCAACTTAAGGACATGCAAGAACATCGAACGGAGGCAATGGAAGGGTCAACGATTGATGCTGTAAGAAAACAAGAAAGAAATGAAAAAGATAAACAAGACCGAAGAAAGAAAGAAGATTTAAATTCATATGGAGGACCAAGGAACTACAATAAAACAGATAAGTACATAAAAAATTGTAACAAATGTGGTAAAAATCATAAAATAAATAATTGTCCTGCATTTGGAAAAAATTGTAAACATTGTGGTATTAAAAATCACTTCGCAAACGTATGTAGATCAAAGAAAAGACAAATATATGAAATAAATAATAGTGAAAATGAAAATAATTTCCAAATCAATAGTATAATTAATAAAAATGATAAGAAAATAAATAATTGCATGATTAATTTAAACATAAATAATAAATTAATAAAATTCAAAATAGATACTGGAGCCAATACAAATGTATTAACGTCACGTCAACTAAAAATAATTAACTTTAATTTAAATAATATTGTAAAAACAAATGATACACTATTAACATATACCGGAAAGAAAATAAATACTCTGGGTAAATGCTATATAACAGTTAAATTCAAGGGTAAAATCTTGAATGAAGCAGAATTTTATGTTAGCGAGAACGACAATCAAGAATGTATTCTAGGCATAGATGCAACCTTAAAATTAGGTATTGTAAAATTTCATGAAAAAACACAATTAAACAGCATAAAAGTAGAAATTAAAATTCTAAAATGTCAAATTATGATATGTTAATTGAAAAATACAAAGAAATCTTTGAAGGAATAGGTAAAATTGGAAAACCATATACTATAGAAATTGACGAAACTATAAAACCTACTATAAATCCCATTAGAAATGTACCGTTTATGTTAGAAGATCAATTTAAGAAATGTTTAAATAATCTAGAAAAATCACAAATAATTAAAAGAGTAGACGGTAGCACAGAATGGTTAAATTCATATGTATTAGTTCGTAAAGCTGATGGAAGCTTAAGAATATGTTTAGACCCAAGAGATTTAAACCGTGTAATAAAATCCCGAAAATTCAAATTGCCCAATATAGACAAAATTTGTAATAATTTAAATGGTTCAACTAAATTCAGCATTTTAGATGCTACAAGTGGCTTTTGGAATATATGTTTAGATGAACAATCTAGTAATTTGTGCACATTTGGAACTCCTTTTGGAAGATTCAAGTTTTTGAGAATGCCATTTGGTATTAAAACAGCCAGTGAAGTCTTTCAGGAATACTTTAAAGACATATTTCAAATTCCAGGAGTAGAACTATATATTGATGATATATTAATACATGCAAAGACAGAGGTGGAACATGATAAAATTTTGAAAAAAGTTTTTCAAATAGCTAAAGAAAAAAACGTTAAATTCAATTTAAAAAAATGTAAGTTTGGTTTTGGACGAAGTTACTTATTTGGGGTATAAGTTTGTAAAAGAGGGTATTAGCATAGACAATGAAAAAAGTAATGCTATTTCTGAAATGCCTAAACCAAAATGCAAAAAAGATGTACAAAGATTTTTAGGATTCATTACATATGTGGGCAAATTCATTGAAAATCTGTCAAAGAAAACAAAACCACTAAGAGATTTAATAAAAAAAGAATATATATTCAACTGGGGACCAGAACAAGACAAAGCGTTTAATGAGTTAAAACAATCAGTAACAAAAAATCCAATATTAAATTATTACGACAATAAAAAACAAATAAAGGTATCTGTAGATGCATCAAATCATGGGTTAGGTGCTGTTTTACTTCAAGATGATAGACCATGTGCATATGCTTCGAGAGCTTTGACAGATGTACAACAAAATTATGCACAGATAGAGAAGTAAATGTTAGCAATTTGTTTTGGATTTTACAAATTTTATCAATATGTATATGGAAAAGCTGTTACTGTTGAAATGGATCACAAACCACTAATAACAATATTTAAAAGATCTTTAAATTCATGCCCTGCGAGATTACAACGTATGTTATTATAGTTACAGAAATTTAACATAAATTTAATATACAAACCAGGAAAGGATTTAATTATTGCAGATAATAATAATAATAATAATAATATATTTATTGGTGAAACCAAAAAAAAAAAGAGTACAATTTACAATTACAAAAGAAAATATCAGGTAAAAAAAAGTAAAAAAAAAAAATGAATTATACTATATAAAAAAAAATGAAGTACTAAATCATAAATAATAGCGGTTTACCAAAGGAAACCGAGTCAATGCACCTGATGGACTCAGGTGTTATTGTTTTTCATCGGTCCCTTGATCAATATAGAAAATATATATAAACAGAATCCGATCATACAGTAACACAATAAGGTAAGAAAGAAGTAAAAGTAAAAGAAGAATAAAGGAAAGAGCCGAAAAAGAAATAGAAAAAGAAGAAAAAGAAAGATAAATAGAAGAGAAAGGATAAGAAAGAAGGGATAGTTTTATACATACTATATATATATCCCGTCAAGCAAAAGCTTGTTTATCTTAAATCACCCTGCTGCCGAAGAAGATATGCTTTGTAAAAAAATTTAAAACTACTCTTAGATTTATTGTTAATATCAGTCGGAATGCTATTGATCAAATTAGGTATACTATATGAAAAACATCGTTCAAAAATTTGCAATCTATGTTGGGGTATAGACAAGGAAGAACGACGACGGATGTTGATGTTATGCACGTCAGAGCGGTATCTCAATTTATTTAACAAGTAGGGAGGCTTTTGGTTGAAAATAATTCTTCGATAGAAACAAGCAGAGTGCAATTTACGACGCCGAGACATATTTAACCACCCAACCCAGTTTAAGGTATGGGATATTTTTTCTCGCTTTCGAATGCCAAATATAAAGCGTAAGCATGCATTTTGCACACGTTGAACACGCAACGACTCGGCAACATCTAAACAGGAGCCATATAGAACATCCCCATAATTAAAAATGCTTAACACCAGTGCATCACAAAGCTGCGCTCTCAGACGCTGATTAAGCAGTTGTCTATTGCCATATAGTAGCTTCAACGTGGCATAAGCACGCTGGAGAAGAGAAGCGACATGTTTACGAAATCTAAGAGTAGAATCAATAGTGATTCCCAGGTTTCGCGACTCATCAGTAATATTTAGCTTAACGCCATTCAATTTTAGATCCACAGATGCCTTGACTTCTCCAACGGCTCTCCGCCCCCCAAAGACCATAACCGACGATTTATCCGGGTTTAATTGAAGACAAAGTTTTGAAGATTCCTCAACCAATCTTGTTAAATCAGAATTTATACAATTTTGTGCATCAGCAAGGTCATTGATGTTAAAAGAATAGTAAAGTTGCGTATCGTCAGCATACATGTGAGCCTTACAACTTCTCAGTACATTATATAAATTGCAAGTGTAAATTAAATAGAGAATTGGACCAAGAACTGATCCCTGAGGAACTCCAGACGATACAGCACATTCAGTAGAGAAGTTGCCATTTAGAGCTACCATTTGCTTACGACCAGTTAAATAGTTACAGAAAAACAAAATGGAATCATCAGAAAGTCCAATGTAATGAAGCATAGATAAAAGAGTTTTATGATGAACGGTATCAAAAGCCTTTGAATAATCCAGTAAAATTAAAATAGTGACATTTTTCTGGTCAATCTCACGAACAATGTCGTCGGTCACATCCAATAGGGCAGCAGTACAGCTGTATCCTTTACGAAAGCCAGATTGCCGCATAGGTAGAATATTGAACTTATCTAAGTGCTCTCGCAACCTGTCAGCAATAATTTTTTCCAGAATTTTAGATATAACCGGCAAAATACTAATCGGTCTCAAATCTTTTAATTGGCTGGGATTGCTAGATTTTGGAATTGGCGTAATTAGAGCAGTTTTCCAACAGTCAGGAAACACAGAGCCCTGAATGCAATAGTTAATTATATGACAAATATAAGGCAAAATCAACGGGCAACACAGCAACAACATCTTTATACCAATACCATCAGTACCAATAGCATTTGATTTGAGATTGAGTAGTACGTCATAAATCTCTTCTTTAGTTGCAAGCGTTAATGTCAGCTTCTCAGTAACACCAGGTACTATGTTTAAGTTATAATAATTAATAGTGTCCATATCACCCGTAGCAACTATTTGAGAAGTTTGGAAGTAGTCGTTAATAGCATCAACACTCGCTAAAAAGTCCGGAATAGAACGCTGTTTACTATTAATAATGCCCATCGCCCTAAAACCGGTCCAAAGTTCCCGACATCCCCTAGTGCTCAGCATATGCTCAAGATACGCTTTTTTTTCCCTCCGAATAGATAAATTAGTAAAGTTCCGAAGTTCTTTATAAGAAGTAAAATCAACAGGACTTTTTGTTTTTTTAAATTTAGCAAACGCATTATCACGAAGCGTCATAAGCAGCTTCACATTGTCAGTAACCCAGGGACGGTAATTTTTTCTCATCAAGGAGACCTTAATAGGAGCATGTATGTCGAAAAGCGTAAGAACATTTGTATTAAAAAAGGTCATTTTATCATTTACATTATTATAACACAGGATTTCCTGCCAAGGTATTTCCGCAAGATCACGATTAAAACTGTTTTTATCAAATTGTTTAAAGTCCCTGTAGCTTATGAGACGAGGTTGGGACTTCGGAGTGTCAAATAATTTTAATGTTACAAAAATTAGAGAGTGATCGGCTATGCTATGCACCGGGACAACGCCCTTTTGTTGGATAGTTGCATCCTGATTAGTTATAATATGATCAATTACAGTGGCTGAAGTAGAAGTAATACGAGTGGCATTATCAATAATCTGACAGAGATTGAAATTTTCAAGAATAGGCAAATAACTATACCCGTACACCCCGGATATGTCATGAGCATCAATATTAAAGTCACCCAAACACACTAACTCCTCCGAGCGAGGCAGCATTACAGAGAGCGAATCCTCAAAATTCCTTAAAAAATTTGAAATACTTACTTGAGGTCTATACACAACTCCAAGGGTCAACGATCGTTTTTTAAAACGCACCTCTATCCACAGTTGTTCAACGTACGGAAGAATTTCGTCAAAGATTATTTGATAACTATAGGTATCCCTTACATACACACCAACACCGCCGCCCGCTCGTCCCTCTCGACCCACAAAACTGTGACAGTAGTTATCTATAGAAAAGAGTGAATGGTTAGAATTAGAATAGATCCATGTTTCAGTGATGGCAAATATGTCATAAGAACCATTAACTATGATATCCTTCAAAGCAGCAAAGTGAGCAGGCAGTGATCGCACATTTAAATGACCAATCTTCATAATTATATATTGAGATACAGTAGGCAAATTTAAAAATAAAAATAAAACACGCCCAAGTAAAGGAAGAGAAAAGAGAAAAAAAACTAAGAAAAACAGAGAAAAAAAAAAGAGAAAAGAAAAGCAGAGGAGAGATAATATGCTCTTAATTACAAATCAGTTTTTGATTACAATCCTAACACAAATCCGCAACAACAAAAAAAAAGAAACAATTTAATCATTTACAATCTTTCAATCGAATCGGGTATCTCGACAAGGGCCCATCCCGGTTCCCCTTTATGCATCTTTTAAAGTAAAAAGAGTAAAAACAATAATAAAAAAGTAGCAACAATAATAATAACAAAATAATAAGTTTGAGAGACGGGTCCCCCCCGAAACCCACGACTCAACTGTTTCCAAATTAAGACCTATTTAATTATAGAAAAGAAAAAAAAAAAAAGAAATATTTTTATTAATTTGTTTTATCTATTATTTAGTCAAGCAGGAAACTTCCCTTTGGAGCTGCTGAGAACGCGTTTTGACACCAGAATGTCGCCTCCCCTTGTCAACTGCTAGTTCCTCTAGTTCTAGAATTCCTTTAATAACCACGGCCTTATTTCTTGAATTGACTACAAAAATTTTTCCATCTCTAGTCCATGTATTTTTCGGACCCACAGCATCCATGGCAGATTGATACAATTCCATACGTTTTCTGGTGAGAGATTCAGTTACAAAAAATTTGCTACCTTTAAGATTTTTCTTGTTCAACCATATCAGCTGCCTGGTGGCGTATGACACGAATTTTACAATTAATGTACGAGGTTTATGCGATGCTTTTGCTTTTCCTTGCTGAGAAGAACCCATAATGCTCCTACTCCTCGTCCCAAGCCTGTGAGCACGATCCACCATAGATATATCAAAGTTAAAGTTAGGAATTTTCAATGTGTTACAAATAAAATGAGTTACGACGTCCGAAACATTTTCTCCGTCTAATTCTTCAATCCCATGGAACAAAAGGCAATTGCGCCTGGAGTATTGTTCTAAACTGTCTAGACGTTCGTCCATATTCATAACTGCATGCTTTATATCAGAAATAGCGCCCTGAATGTTCAACTTGAACATTTCAAACTCTTTACTGAGCCGTTCAAGACTACTGAATTCCTCATTAGTACCTTTATTAGAAACACGTCATAGACGTCATAGAGATACACGTCAAGAGCAAATCTTAGTGAAACGTATAAAGAAAATTTTGATTTAGAAGCTCATGTTTGTACAATAGAAAAGAAAATTAAAATAGACGATTCAAAACTACAAAAATTGGTAGAAGACACTGATAACGATGATGAATTAAAAATTATTAAACACTATATTAAAAAAGGTTGGCCAAATTCAATAAATAAAATTCCAAGCAATCTTAAACAATATTATAAACTAAAATCTGACATTACCTTAGGATCAAATAATCTAGTATACATGAATCAAAGAATTATCATACCTTCAAAATGGAGATCAAAAATTTTAGATGATATTCATACAGGACACTTTGGTATTACTAAATGTATATTAAAAGCAAAAAATTGTGTTTATTGGCCTAAAATAAATGAACAAATTGAAAATTTAATAAATAGATGCTTAATTTGTAGTAAGTATGGGAATTCAAACGAACGTGAAAAAATGATTCCTCATGAAATCTATAATAAACCATGGCACAAGGTTGGTATTGACATTTATGAGTTGAAAGGACAAAGTTACATACTGATAGTTGATTATTACTCGAAGTATCCTGAAGTTATGAGTTTAAACAAGGATATTACTGCCAGAAATATAATAAATAAAATGAAATCTGTTTTTTCACGTCATGGTATACCTAAAATAGTTGTGTCAGATAGTGCCAAACAATTTACTAGTACAGAATATAAACATTTTGCAAATAGTTGGAATTTTCAAATAAGATTATCATCTCCACATCATCAACAATGCAATGGACAAGCCGAGAGAACAATTCAAACTATAAAGAAAATGATAAAAAAATCTGAAGAAGGTGAAGAGGATATTTATTTATCATTGTTGGCATACAGAAACATACCAATAAATAAGACAGGATATACACCAGCACTAGCACCAGCAATAGTAAGGAAAGTAGGTGTAAGAAGTTACGAAATTGTAAGTGAAGATGGAAGAAGTTTGATTAGAAATAAACTGTATTTAAAAAAGTATTGGCATAAAGATGATCAGCCTCTTCCACATTCACATTCTAAGTTTGTTCATATACCGAAAACCGTTGATAACAACATTAGTAACGAAAATCGTATTGTAAGAAATGAAACGAGTAATGAAATAAAAACAAGACGAATTACTAAAACTCCTATTAGGTTTAATGATTATTTAATGACTTAGGTAGTTAAGATAATGTATTTGTATTAATCTCGACAACCGGGATGTAGTATGTGGATAGACAACCACATGGACACGACCGTTATATGTGAGGAGACGCGTGATTGAGCTTGGTGAATAAAGACGTTATAAAGTTATCACGTATAATTGTAGTTTTAATTCAACAAATACCACACTGTCTATGTTCGGAAGCACTTATTTATGCGAGCAACTATTTTCTATACTGAAAAATAACAAAACTTCAGAAAGGTCAAGATTAACCGATCAACACGTATCATCAATATAATTTCATTATTAGTCAAAAATAATATCCCCAACGTTTTTGGCCGAAAAAATTTTTGTACCACCATAAAGCGCCCGTTGTGCGCTCAGCGAACGCTCGACAGGTTGAAACTTGAAACTAGTTTCAAATCACTGACTCCTCACATTGCCTTCGCGTTGCCTAGTTTAGCAGCCTTTAATTGTATACATGACGTAGTAATAATATTTGTTTCTGCATCTTTTGTTGTGAACGACGCTGTCTATACAGTTAAAAATTTCTCTTCTAACTGAATATTTCTCGAAATTTCAACCATGTGTGATACAAATGTTGTGTATTCTGGAAAAAAAGGTACCAGAGAGTCTAGCTGGCATTCTCATCGAAGACGTATAGGAAAACATCGACCGAAAAATCGTTATGAAGCGGAGAAAGTCAACGTCAGGGGTAAGCACGTCTGCCAAAAAATTGAAGAGTGCACGTGAAAGTGATTTTAATGTTCATCCATCATTTGGTTACTGCTTCGTTAATTTTGTTGCCGTGTTCAATGCTATCTCTAGCGTTGTAGTATGCCATAAGTGCCATTCTAGAGTGACTTTTAGTCATACTTCAATGTGCGGCTTGGGCTTAAAAATAAATGTTACATGTGAAAAGTGTGACAATATTAGTTGTGTTCCGAACAGTCCATTTGTTAGAAATGCGCATGAACTGAATAGACGGATAGTATTAGCAATGCGTTTATTGGGAATCGGTATGAATGGATTGAACAAGTTCTGTGCCTTCACGAGATGGTAATGAACTGACTGTTTCTGGCGATTGGTCTTGGAGAAAACGATGTTTCACATCGCTTTTCGGCTTAGCTTCTTTAGTTGGCTGGCATACCGGAAAAATTGTCGACATCATCGTCAAATCTAAGTACTGCAAAAGTTGCAGGTGAGCAAGGTGACTTGGATTAGCTCTCAGACCTGATTGCAAACTTCCTTTTTCGAAATCAGAATCAGGTGGTGTGTATATGTTAGGGCAGCTTCGTTTTAAAAAATTATGAAGGACACAGCAAGCCAGTACCACTTTGTCTATTGATTCTAAGCGTAACCGGATAGGACTGTAAAAGATTTGAAATCGTGCTGCTAATATGCCAAATGTATTTTCAATTTTACTTCGTGCCCGTGCCAATCGGTAATTAAAAATTTTTTTGTCATGATTAAGATCTTTCTGCCCATAGGGCTTTAGGAAATCAGAACGTAATGCAAACGCTTCATCACCAATGAAAACGAATGGCAGTTGTCTTTGACTGTTCTGTGGATTTACTGAGTCTGGTAGATGCAAAGTTCCGTTTTTCAGTTTCTTATAAAACTTAGTATGTGCAATAACTCCTCCATCGGATATTCGACCATTGATACCAAAATCGCACATTATGAATTCGTAATTTGCATTACATATGGCCATAAGAACTAAACTGTTGTAGCCCTTGTAATTATAATAATATGCTCCGCTACCTGGTGGCGGTATTATTTGAACGTGTTTACCATCTACCGCCCCCAAGCAATTAGGAAAATTCCAAAGTTTCTCAAAGCCTTCAGCAATAGTTGTCCATTCCTCTTCTGTTGTAGGGAACTGAAAATGATACATGTTGGTTATAAATTATTTTGTTGTTACAGACAAACGATGAAAGTCATTTGGATGTGGATTTGCTTTCACCTCCATCTACAAGTACTAGTGACAGCACCCGACCTTCATCAGCATTATCAGTACTACCAAATAAAGCAATAAATGCATGATACATCGGCCAAAAGGAGATTAAGAAAAGAAATTCTACCTCACTTGTAGACAAAGCTGATCAAATTTTGAATGTTGTTAGTGCAAGATTGAATGATCCTGGCAACGACGAGTTTTCGATTATAGGGAAAAATGTTGCTGCGAAACTTCGGAAATTGTCAGCAGAGACCAAGATTTATACGGAAAAACTAATAAATGACCTATTATTCCAAGCAGAACTTTTTCTTTTTCTTACCTTCATGTATTCTGTATGCAGCACTTCATATATAGCTTCACATATTTCTGGAATTATTGTACATAAGGATTGTGCAGATATTGCAGTGGTAAATTTCAAATCTTGGTAGTTTCGTCCAGTCGCTAAATATCTTAGGGTTGCAGTTAATCGTTCGTGTACACTTATTGCCGGTCTCATGATTGTATTTTGACGTTGTATCAATGGAGTTACCATCTTCAACAGTAGCGAATAAGTATCTTCGTCCATTCTAAGATAATTACGCCAATCATCCGGTTCTATTGTCAATTCTGCCAATAGATTAATGTGAGAAAATCTTTGCCGTTGCAGAAGCCAATTTTTACACCACACGCGGCGAGTTTTATTTTTTTTATTCTTGGTTTTGAGCACATTAGCGCACGCCACTACTGCGAACGCTAAGTCAACCACTTCCTTGGACATCCGTCAGCCACTAAGCAAAACGGCGGATTTTGTACGTGCGTCTCACAGTGGTCCACAAGCGGTAAAATGTGAACGAAAATCAAATTTTCGAAATTTTTTTTTTCGTTTTTTTTTACATGTTATATGTACTTTAGGTACCAATAGACTGAGAGGTGAAAGGAATAAAGTCTTATGTACTTTCTAGTGCTAACTGTACGCAATAAAACAGTACTACAATTCTTGTGTATTAAATATCATAAAATGCTACAACTTTAGATGAAGAAAATATATTGTGTTCCACTTTTTCAAGACAATGCGTTGTTGCTATCTTGAACAGTATAGAAAGGTCTTCATTTGGCACTTTTCTAATTTTTAAAATATTTTTGCAGAAATACGTAATAAGCACTTCTTTTAAAGCTAATTAACACCTACTTGAAGTTACAACCAAATGTTTTAACATATATATCTCGCAGAAGACGCAAGAAGAACTTTTGTCGCTAGAATATTCTTATTCTTTGAGATGTGCTCTATATAACATGATAACCACATCTTGCTTTAACTTGCTCCTTTCCAAGATATTAACGATCAAAGATGATCAGTGACTGAGTGTGTTATTTGACCGTTTTCATATAAAATGCTTATATTCTTTTTCTTAAAAGATAAATCTCGTATATTTGGTGTATTATTGTACTTGCATAACAATAATAGAATACCAGACTTAAAGTTTCAGGCATATCTAACAACCGGAAGTGGTTGTTAGATACAGTGCGGCAAAAAACTGGAACACTTGAAATATCTCCTTTTTTTGTAAGTACGAACTAAAATTAAAACTAAAACTAGAACTAACACTAGAAACTTTCGGGTTTTGCCGTGCGTCTTTTAAGAAAAGGTTTGACGTTTCGGATGCCATGTTGCAACCTTCTTCAGAAACACTTCGAACCAGTTTTATTAAATAATATTTAAAAATTTTTTTTTAAATGTTTCGATAATTATACAAATGTAAATGTAAATTCTATATTACGTTGTAAGTGGGGGTTTGATGGTAGCGGATGTCATTCAACTTATAAACAAAAGTTCATCACAAATGCAGAGGGAAAAGATGATTCGCTATTTGTGTCTTCCTAGTCCCATTACAATTGGAAGACAATGATAACAATATTGTATTGTGGAAGAACCCCACACCATAATCTATACGGTTTTGTAGACCGATTAGATTACAATGGGTGCATGAAAATGCCGTTCTTATAAGAACCGATGAAAAATATATATTTCAAACCAAATAAGCTCCCTTCAGCCATATACCTCAAAATGTGTAAGTGTTAACTTTTCTCTTTATTTCACGATGGTGGATGGCAAGGTATAAAGTCTTCGTTTTCTTAAAACTTTATTTGAATTATTCATACATGTTGTAGGTCTGTAATTCTTTGATGGGAATTTGAAGGAATCATCTGGAATGGAATGTTATTTATGCAGAGCAAAAATTTCACAGATGAACGGTAGAGCTAGAAGGTTTTAAGTTTGGTTTGTCTGTTCTCCATGCATACATTCGGTTTTTTGTGTGTCTGCTTCACATTTCATATAGATTAGAAATTAGAACTTGGAAGGTGACTAGTTGATACGTAGTTTTAATAAATTATCATCAGAGATTACTGTTATGACAATTTTATAGTAAGCGCGCATGTACTAATCACTTTATACTTCATTTAAGGAATTGACGAGGAACTAATACAGCGATTTGGCGTTGTTTTGGCTGCAATAAACAGTGGGTACAATATTAATTACAATGAATTTGATAAATATTGTTTCAAAACTGCCGAAAAGTACGTCCATTTTATAGTTGGTACCATATGCCAACCAGCGTTCATAAAATTTTGATACATGGATCTGCAGTAATTAAAGAAGCTCTACTACCTATTGGAGAGTTGTCGGAAGAAGCGCAAGAAGCTAATAACAAAAAAATCCGAAAATTTAGAGAGAGCCACACAAGGAAATGTAGTAGATTGGATACGAATGAAGATCTATTTAAAAGACTGCTACTCAGCCCCATTTCACCCCCCCAGCTCACATCCATTTATAAGTAATTTTCAACAGCAGATTTCTAGAAAACATAAAAAGATGAGTATCGAGACTAAAAGATTACTTATAATAGACAATGTAGAAGACCAGGAAGAAGAAAAAGATGGCGAAAAAGAAGATGAATATGACGAAGAACAAGAGCTATATGAGGCAGGATGCAACGAAGATGAAGATGACGAAGAATGGTCTGAAACAGAACAAGAAGAAACACATATTGTTAAGCAACGTAGATAATTTATAGAGAATTAAAGTCCATTTCTGATTGACTAAAAAAGCATGGTTCGTTCCATTTAAAATTTTCTACTTTCTCGCCATTGAAAATGGAGAAACAATAATTCAATTTTTGACCATCCTGTATAAGATACTCCGATACAACAAATGACAATCTACTTGACAGCACTTGAAGAATAATCGTACCAATTTAGACCTTTTTTGAATGAATGTTGGCTGAGATATGGGGTTTTAAAGAGCATGGTGAAATTTACCAAAAAAAGTTTAGAACCAAAATAACTCGAAAACAAAAAACGCTAGGTACCAATAACTTTTATCAAAGTTGACCTATTTTTTACGTACAATCAAATGGTGTAATAAAAACTATAGCATTCCATTTAAAATAACGAAGTTATGGTCTACTTCCGTAGACCGGAAGAGGCAGCCATCTTGAAAATATTTTAGATTGAAAGTTCCGAATGAACAACCCATGCCGGCAAAATTTCAAAATTGTACGAATAGTGGAACCTGAAAAAGTTCTAACGAACCAGATATGTGAGACACTCTGTAGTTAAAGATTTATTTATAGAAACCTTAGGGCGATGACAGACACGGCGGTTTTCGTCGAATCGGCTGCCGACTCAACCACCGTCTCGGCGTATACTTCTAATGTTTCATATTAGTTAAGGCACACACAGCGTTGCCCACTGCCTCTCGGCTCTGTGGCCGACTCGACACGTCGTTGACTCGTTCTGCAGCGGCTGCTTCCCGAACAGAAAGCGGCTTGTTATTCCACGTGTTTATATCTACCCGGACACACAGAGCTGTCTTTCGTTCGGTTTTCCGATTTTAATTTCATGAAAATGGACGAAATAATTGATATAGAAAAACTCATTGTGGAAATTCAAAACCGTCCTGCATTATGGGACATGAAAACGAAAGAGTACAGCGATAGAGTAAAGAGGAATGAGTGCTGGGAAGAACTTGTGAATGTTTTTGCCGACCAAAACATGACAATAGATGCAAAAAAACAATTAGGTAAGTTCAAATATTTATTTATAATTACAAGTAAGTTAATATAATTATAAGTATTGAGTTTATTTTGATAAATATTGACAATATCGATCTCTAACAGCAGTGGCTCTAGAATTTCCTCTATGATATGAATCTGGTGGTAAACTCTGCATATTGGATTCAATTTCATTCATGTTCTCTTCAATAAATAGGTTTTCTCGCAATCCATCTCTTCTTCTAACAAAGTTATGTAGAACACAAGTGGCTCTAATAATAATTTCAATTAAATCTATGTCGACATCTAGTGATCGATGAAATATCCTCCATTTGTTAGCCAAAATTCCACATGTACATTCGATATATCTTCTGGCTCTGGATAGTTTGTAATTAAATATTTTCTTAGCATCTGTAAGATGTTTGCCTCCATATGGTGTAAGTAGATTTTCTGCTAGAGGAAATGCTTCATCGCCTATTATTACATAGGGATACGGTTCATTTGAATTGGGGAAAGATCGTGGTGGAGGCACGCTTAAGGAACCTTCAGTTAATTTACGAAAAAGTGCAGAATTCTTGAATATTCCAGCATCACTAGATTTTCCGTAAGATCCGACTTCTATATAGGTAAAACAAAAGTTGGCATCGCACATTCCAAACAATACAGTCGAAAAATAATTTTTGTAGTTATAGTACATAGAGCCACTGTTGGGCGGTTGCTTAGTTCTAATGTGTTTGCCATCTATGGCTCCAATGCAGTTTAGAAACTTGCGTTTTTTTCAAATCCTGCTGCTATCTCTAACCACTTTTTTGTACATAGTTTTGGTATGGTACTTTCAACTAAACAAAACCAAATTGCCTCGCATACTTCTTTAACAATAGAACTAGCAGTAGATCTTCCCACTCGGAAAGTATAATGAAGATCGGTTAGGGAGCACCCAGTTGCTAGATATCTAAAAAGATATTATTGTAAATGCAATATTCCATGAGAAAATTTTTTTAGAAGAGTGATCATGTAAGAAAAATTAAAAAAGTTTCTTTTTTATGATTCCAGTAATTTATTTCTTCTTTAGAGATACCCTATTTCGAAAGCTACGAACCATAAAAATGAAACTGTTCAAATTTTCCCTCACTGTTATGAAGATCTTTTCGTTGTATAATATAGTGACGACCGTAACTTTCTGTCGATATTCATTTTGTTTATTTTAGGTGAGTTGATACGAAAGAAATGGAAGAACATTAGAGATAGATTTGCGAGGGAATTGCAAGAAAGGAAAGGAAAGTCTGGGGATGGAGCAAGAACAAAAGCTCCGTATGTGTATACAAAGCATTTACAATTTTTAAAAGATATTTTGACACCAAAACAAACCATAAATTCTTTAGAACAAATTTCAAATACCGAACCAATAATATCTGAACAAGAACCTGGACAGAATGGAAGAGACTTGGGAAGAAAAGACTGTATCCTTTTGAGGACAAATTAATAAATTCGTTGGAAACTGTTCAGAAAAAAATGATGGAAGCAAAATCTACACCTCCAGATGATAATGACGACAACCGGCATTTCGTCCTGTCTTTGCAACCAAGTCTTTCAGCGTTACCAAGACACCTAAATACACTTTGCAGAATAGAATTATTGCAAGTCATGTCCAAGTACGAAACATACGGTCATTCACGTCAAAATCAATTACAAACAATACCCAGTTTCACGCAAAGTCAATTTAGCAATATGCAACAACACCATCAACAAAACAACAACCTCAAGTTCCAGTTCCATCGCCATCTCCAGCAAGTTCCTATACATCAACTTTTAGTACTGAAGAAGACTCATTCCCATACTAGGTTGTTAATATTATAATAAATATATTTTTGAATAAAAAGCTTGAGTAAATATGATTTTTTTTCTTGCTTACCTAAGAGTAATGACTAACTTTTCTTCAGGAGGAATACTACACCTCATACGAGTATTTGTTTTAGTAATATTTCCCTTTATAGTATTTAATAATTCATCAAAAGTAGTCATTGACATCCTCAAATAATTGAAAAATTTGTCTTCGTCACTTTTTAGTTCCGCAAATAAGGTTTGAAACTGACCTTTCTTTTCTCTTTCCATTACAATGGGATGCACCCACATTCTACGATTTTTTTTCTTTTTTCGTTTCCAAAGCACATATAGCATTGACAAATAAATAATATGATTTAAATAATCATTGTAATCATCCATCTTTGAATAACCGTTATACTTAACAGAAAACCGAGCGAATATTGCAACTGGTAAAAACCGTAATGTGTGCCAAATAGTCGCGGCAGCCGACTCGGCTGCCGATTCGGCGAAAACCGCCGTGTCTGTCATCGCCCTTACATCGAAGTAAACTATATAACCAATTTAGTTTAAACAATTTTGTATTTAGCTATCCTTCCCGATTTAATAGCGTTGTATAAAATTTTGTATTTATCCAATTCTAAGGACCTAAATTATATGAAAAAAATAGACTGTGGCCTCAAGTGAATTAGTACTTCCGGTTGACATATTTGATCCAAAAGTTCACAAAGTCTTTAGCATATAGTCCTATAGCCACATACCAAGTTTCAAAAAATTATCTCAACCCAAACTGCGTTAAAATATTTTTGTTCGGGTTTTTTCGAATTTAGACCACTGTTTTGGATGTGCAAACATCAACACGGGCATAAACGTCCGTCTGTAAGGGCCCAAAGATAACCTTTGAAAACAGGCGTCTATACTGATATTACCCCCAGTATTACCCCTTAAGGATGGACTTTAGCTGTCAAAACTCGTAACATGTATGGAGATTACCTATTCAGTGGATGAGGCGCAAATCAGTTCATTTTTAATTTTATGTAATGTTGGATGCATAACTGACTATTTCAATTTATTTGAAAATGCGAATATTTTGAAGGCGCGATATTAGTCGCGGCGCCTGGCTTTCGGCGCCGCGATGGCGATGACTTGCCGATCACAAACACATTGTTGTGGTACTACCCCTTTACGTAGTACTGCTCACGTAATATTTATGTTTATAATAATAGGAATATAATAAGTTTACAATATAATAATGTAGGTATCAAAAGTAATGATTCTGTAACCAAAAACCAAACAACCACCAGAGACATGTGTGAATAAACATATCAGGGGACGGAAACAGATGGGAACAACCCCTAATACTCTTTGTCTCTGTGTATATCAAGAAACAGATGGAAACATACTTAGTTATATGATATTTTCCGTGGAAAGCATAGTTGTAAAAACAGAGTTCACTAGGAACAGTCGTTATATAGGTCGAGTTCACTAGGAACAGTGGTTACGTCGAAAAGTACACTTCACTAAGAGCAGTCGAAAAGTTAAGTCAGTCACATTAAGTCAGTCGTTTCTATTAGATCGAGTCGATCAGTTAGTCTTAGAACAAATTGTTACCTGCCGTCATCGTCGTCTCATAAATAAAATTAAACTAAAATCAAGGACAGAAGGAAAGTTGTTTAATTTAATAAATTGCCCTTCACAACGAAGAAATAAATATATTCGTAAATATCGACGTTACATCTGAGTAAGAAATACACAACATCAGTGGCGGCGGTACACAACAAGAGTTTATTGACGACATTTGCAAATTTCCTTGCTCTTTGTTTTAATTTTTCAGTTTTTGCCGACAGGGAGAAAACAAAAACGATAGCTGTTTGGAGTTTTCGGCATTAGAAGTTTCTCGAAAAACGAAATCATAACATGTAAACTATTTTTTGTACTCATAGCATCTAGATACCTATTTCCCGCACAGAGAGGACGTGCGGGAAACGCGTTTTCCCGCACAAATGCTTTGTTTACCGCAACTAACAGGAATATTTAATGACCAAATGTGCATGTTTATAAGAAAAGGTTAATAAGAACGTTTTATACATTCGTGTGCAGATAACACAGTTTTAAAATATTTAAACAAATCTATAAAAATCAATTTGCAATCTATAAAATCAATGTTGACGTTTTGAATTTCGGTTGATTTTTTCCTGACAAAAACCCCACATGCAACTCATATCATCACACAGGGACGTTTTATTCGTTACAAAAAATATTGTACAATACTCATGCGGAAAGGGTTTTTCCAGCATTCGCACGCAAATGCAGAACTCACTCTCTTCGGTCGTTCGTTCTGCAAACTAGCGTGCTCATCTAGCATCTAGCGAGCCTTTCCGCATTTGTATCGTAAATAACTATTTTTTCTATTTCTTTTAGTTTCGGAGATAGCCTATGCGGACAACATAATTGGGACACCCTGTACATTTAAAGTAACCAAAAATATCTTTTCTCTGTGACCTTAAATTGACTTTTCTCACACAACCAATTCAAACTGAGAAATATGCAGCCAATAAATAACATATCTTGTCACGTGACACGCATTAAGATGGATATGGCTTGCTATAATTCCATATGATACAAAATACGACCATGATTTAGTAGCTAAATTTTATATTTTATAGCTATATTTTTTTTATGAATTATTCTATAGTACTATGAATCATGCACTAGACATAGAGGTGGATCACACTGAACAACCAGAAGCAGTAAATGGTTATCGTATTGTAGATCTACCATACGTGCTGCAGTAGGCTAAATCACTACAATATACCCATTCTAAAATTTGTACATGTGGATACCTCCGACCAGTATCAGAAGAACTTAATGATCTCGGTAGTACTATCACATTCGGTTGCAATATTTGCGATCGACTGTATAAATACAGTACTGAAGACCCAACTAAACAGAAAATTAACAGATTAACGGTTTGGGGTACTCTTATGTGTGGAAGTACTCACAACCAAACAGCAGAACTTCTATTAGCTATGAATATACCTCCTTTAAATGGAAATAAATTTATTGACATTGAAAATGAGTTAGGAAATCACATAAAAGCCGATGCCTTGCGGTCTATGGAGAAAGCAGGGAAAGCAGAAAAAGAAGTAGCTCTAGTAAAAGGACAAACAGACGATGATGGTGTTCCTTGGACTAACGTTTATTTGGATGGTGGTTAGAGCAAGCGTTCGTACGGCCATAATTATAATGCTTCGTGAGGTAAGTGTTTTCCAATACATATCTATATTTTTGCACAAGTAGCCTCATAATTGAATTTATCGTTCGCTCCAGCGGCCTAGAAATGTCAAAAATTATGAAAAAATAGCGTTTATTCTATTTTTGAACCCCTACCCGAAAATTAAAGCAACAATTATAAAATTAATAACATAATAGCAAGTAGAGAACATATTATTAATCCATTAATTTCTAGTTTTTAAACACTTGTGAAAATAATTTTATGTATACCTGGCCTGACAACTTCTCGGCCTTGGTATACAACCAATTATTAAAGCGTATAATATACAGGGTATTACCAATCGGCTGCTATTGTTGGAAACCACACGAAAAAAGTGTTATTCATTGGTGTTCGCAACAAGTATTGCTCCGTTTGTACAAAGGCATCAAATAAAGAAGTTACTGCACCGAGGCACGTGTGTTTTAAGAACTGGAGCGGCTCTTCTTCTTCTATGAAAGCCAATATTGTTGAAGCCATACTATGCAATGAGAAATTGTAACATAGTATCAGATAAATCAGCCACGAATGACCCAACTTCAAAGGAGTGGGATACGATATCACATTAACGGTGTGTGAATTGATGTTAATTACTGTGATGCAGTTTGTCTTTTACTTAGTTAATAATTTCAGGTGCTTTGGAAATTGTCCTAAGGAGAGCCCATAAAATTATTAAAAATGAAAATAATAATCCTGCAGAAACATTTATGGCCCTGTTATGTAAGTTTAACTGCGGAAAACGGTTAAATTCATCCAACATAGGCTCGTTCGAATTAAGAGCAAATATATCTGTTTTGAGATATAATGAAGGTTTGTGTTTCTTATTCAGTATTTTATCTGTTTTGCATTGTAATGCAGGGTTAGCCAGTGAAACGGGAAGATTGGAGATGGCCTTGACAGCTGGAATGTGAGTGGTAGGGGTATTGGCGGCCGGCTCCTTTCTAAATGCATGTTCCGCCATTTTGTTACGATGGATCGTTGGACTGGTGAACATCGCGGCTACGCGGTTAAAGCGTATTATACGAATGGTGAGAGTTTGGTGAAAACGCGACGTACTTTTCGACGCCGTTTCAATATACCGCGTAACAGGCCGGTTCCTTCGGATAACGCCATTCGTTCGTGGATAAACAACCTTGAACAAACAGGATCAACGTCTAAAAAACGAGGTGGGAGTGCAAAAACCGTTCGAACCCCTGAAAACATCGCTGCTGTTTAACAGGCAATGCTCAGAAGTCCACGCCGATCTGCCAAACAACATGCTCTCCGTCTTGGAATAAGTAACACTTCGGTGAGAAGGATTCTTCGTCAAGATTTACATTTCCACCCATACAAAATACAGATTGTGCAATCTCTCAAACCAAGTGACTATCAGAAACGATTACAATTTTGTGAGCAAATGGCCAGAAGACTTGAAGAAAATGACGACCAAATAAACCATTTATGGATGAGCGATAAGGCGCATTTCCACCTATCTGGTTTTGTTAATAAACAAAACTTCAGATACTGGTCAGAGAAAAACTCTGGCGTACTTCATGAAACGCCTCTTCATGTTTCAAAGGTGACGGTTTGGTGCGCCATGTCGGCAAGAGGAATAATAGGCCCATTTTTTTTTCGAGGATGTCAATGGAAGTGCTGTGACTGTTAACTCTGTGCGTTACGTTGAAATGATCCAGAACTTTCTTACGCCAGAACTCGCCCGTTTTCCTGCGAATGAACACAGAATATTCCAACAAGATGGGGCAACAAGCCACACCGCTAGAGTTGCTATGAATGCTGTGAATGCTTTATTTCCAAGCGGCGTCATTTCCCGAAACGGGGATATCCCTTGGCCCCCTCGCTCTCCAGATTTGTCAACCTGCGACTTCTTTTTATGGGGTTTCTTAAAAACAAGAGTTTTTCAGAACGATCCACCCAGAACTATCCCAGCCCTAAAACAACGAATTCGGGACGAAATTGAAGGAATACCAGTCAATATGCTGCAAAATGTCATGGGAAACTTCCAGACCCGGCTGCAGAAGTGCATAGATTCCAATGGAAGACATATGGCAGATGTTATCTTCAAAAAATAAAATTTTCTTTTATAGTACAGTAAACGGCTATCTTTGTACTCTATGTTTATAACCATTAAATTAAAAAAATAAATTTTCTTAAAGAATTAGTTACTTTAAGTATGAAGGCTTTCACGGCCGGAGTGAATTAAACTAAGATTAGAACTAAAACTAGAACTAACACTAGAAACTTTCGGGTTTTGCCGTGCGTCTTTTAATAAAAGGTTTGACGTTTCGGATGCCATGTTGCAACCTTCTTCAGAACTTCGAACCAGTTTCTGAAGAAGGTTGCAACATGGCATCCGAAACGTCAAACCTTTTATTAAAAGACGCACGGCAAAACCCGAAAGTTTCTAGTGTTAGTTCTAGTTTTAGTTCTAATCTTAGTTTAATTAGTTACTTATTTAAATCTTAAATCCGACACGCAGAGAGAGAAAAGCACAAGCAAGCTTGTCGAGGGAAACTCAAGCAGAGATCCTTAAGAGATATGATGTCTGCCGAACTCGACACTCAAGTAAAAGATGCTGAATTAAAATTGGCGGCCTTTGTGGTTGAACATAATTTGCCCTTGGTATTAATGGATCATATCCCCGACTTGCTACGATCGGTATGTCCTGACTCAAAAATTGCTGCAGGTATCAAATCTGCGCGAACTAAAACAACAAATATAATAAAAAATGTCATTGGCGCCTATTCATCCCAAACATTAATTCAGTTATTAAAAAATAATAAATTTAGTTTAATTATCGATGAAACAACAGACAGAACAACAATGAAACATTTATGCTTGGTTGCAAGATTAATGTTTGATAATAATATTCAAGATTGCTTTTTAACCCTTCTTCCAGTAGAAAATGCTCAAGCAGAAGTTTTATTTGAACAAATTATTTCTTTTTTTACTCAAAATAACATTCCCTATACGTCAAATCTCATTGGCTTTGCTGCGGATGGGACTTTCAATATGATGGGGCGGCATAATTCAGTAGCATCAAGATTCATTAAGGCAGTTCCCAATATTTTTATTTTAAAATGCATTTGTCATAGTTTTGCATTGTGTGCGTCAAATGCATGTAGTAAACTACCAAATTTTGTAGAAGCTATCACTCGAGATATTCACAATTATTTCAGCAATAGTCCCAAATGGATTTCAGAATTCAAAGCATTCCAAGACTTCTGTAATATTAAAGGCCATAAAATTTTGCACCCGTGTCAGACTCGTTGGCTATCTCCCACATAACTGGCGCCTCTAGCGACTTGCGTTTATAACCGATTTATATTTCAATATAAATTATTGCTTAAAAACAAAAATATGAATTAAAAAAAAATTAACTCTATTAAACTTCAGGCTTACGATTTTTACAACTTAAATGTGGCCCACTCTGTTTTTAACAACTCAAGCCAATAGATGGCGCTGATGAACGGATTCTACCGCTATTTAAGGCAAGATTTTACCGCTGTGAGAAAAATTTATCTGACAACACTGTCTTCTACGACTGAAGATATCGTCGGTATACAAGAGAAAGTGACTAAGTCCACAGATAGTGGTTTTGAGTTATTAGTATTCTAATTTTTGCTTCTTATTATAAAATCAATTATTTTACGTGAGATTAGTTTATAATGATTTTTATAAATAATATAGTTTTTAGAATATGTATTTTAAATTAAAAAAGTCTATAATTAATTTAAGCAAATACTAAACCAGTAACTCATTTCAACTGCATAAAATGCATTTCGGTTTGTAATAGTTTCTATGAACAATGCAAATTCTAGAATATGTATTTAAACTTAAAAAAGACTATAATTAAACAAGTAGTAGTAACTAGTTTCAACTTCATATGTCTTCATCACTATATTCATTGTGTGAGGATTCTGGACACTTGTCTTTCAAGGAATTGTCACTCGGTATGTAAAAGTACCAACCATGGTATTCGATCGGAATTACCCCCTTACGGCAAAGTTGAATTAAATCGTTTTTCTTCTTGATCGATATAGGCAAGGGTTCAGTATAACATTTCTTTAACTCAGTTTCTTTTGGAATATTATTACTAGGCCTACCTTTTGCTTTGCCTTTAATGTTAAATATTTTATACTCTTCATCATAGTTGTATCGGAACATTATAAACTTTTTTTTCTCTTTTTCGTACCTTAATTGTTTGATCTTTAACCATTCTATTTTTTCTCCCCCTTCATCCCGAATTGTATTTTGTAGTATAGATGTATTGAGTGCTTTCAAGTCAATAATGTCACGGTAAGTCATTTGCTCTACAATGTAGACATCAGAAGTTTTATTTTTGCCTCTCTTGGATCTTGCTAGTGTCATAATTGTCTTCCAATCATTAAGACAAAATACAGGAATGTATTTTTTTTGCACTTTCAATTGCACTATGCATCGAATCGGCCTCCATGTGCGAGTGACCTTTTTCTAAAAAGTTGTGAGTAATATCTCTATAGGTAACTGGTTGACTACAAACAACAAAAGAGCCGCAATGTATTTATTTCGGTTTTGGCCGCCACATGTGTCGCTAAAGAGTGACACTTCTTTGACAGTATCAGGTAAAGTTTTAAACCACTTCAATAAAGCTGTACCTATTTCACAACTTCCTCGTTGGCCATCAACTTCGGACCAAAGGTAACAATATCCCTTATTTGGTGGAGCTGCTTCATAAATTGCTAAATTGTATGCACATAGCTTTCGACTGTAGTAAAGAGGTGATACATCGGAGCATGGAATTTGCAGGACACTCTGTAAGTCAAAACTTACTGATACAAAAGTTTTGTCATGAATTGCTCTTTGTTTATCTAAATCTTTTGCTCTATTAGCATCATCCCTTCGCTTTATGTGAGAAAGAAATTCTTCTGATTTTTCAATAGATTTAGCTTCTTTAACACACAGCAAACATTGATCTTTCTTTGGTTTGAAGAAAGATAAGTTATACTGCGTACAAAACACCCTCCTATATGTTATTGGAGAAACAAAATCCTTTTGATTGCAGATATGTAAATCTTTGTACAATTCATACATTTTAAGAATGGATAAGGTAGAGTCAAGATACTTCCGTGTAGTTCCATGTCTACAATAGTGTGATTACATCACAGGAAATGATTCTATATGTCTCTTCACCTCATTCAAAATGACAGGTTTAGTCTTATTTCCTGGGAAACTTTTTCCTCGTCGATCTTGAATTGAATGATTTATTCCATTTGTGTCTATGTTCATTATAGCAGAATCAACCGGTCCATGACTTATCGACAAGGTTTTTAAGTAAAAATTTTTACAAACTCTTTTCTTTTCTCCGTTTTTAACAAATGTATAAATTTTAGAGACATTTTTTGCAGGTCTACTAGAGTCCCTCGTTCGTTTTCTTCGGCATTCAGAAGTTGCAACGGTATTAATTATAAAGTCCTTTTGTCTGTCATAGGATAGACTGTGATACTGTTTACAGATATCTTGTCGACGATCTGCAGGAAATACGTCTGTACATTTGTAGCGGCAATTGTCACAATTTACATTTCTAGGGGACTTTGCAGGCATTTGTTTGCCTTTAGTATTAATATACGCTAAACACGATTTTTTTAATAACTTTTTTTTCTCACGTTTTGTTCCTTGAGGATTTTTTATTACCCATCTGCGTTTTTCTATAACTTGCGTAGGATTTACTAGTGGTTCATTTATTATTAAAGTCGTAGGGCTTGTATTACTAGAATTAGTAGCAAATTCTATCGGATCATCCCCAAGATCATTAATAATTTCTTGTGCGTTGTTATAATAATTTTTCGAACAACTCATTTTGCCACTAAAATAAGGTATTATTGCATTAGCTTACTATTTTTTAAAACTAAATATCCGAAAAACAAAATTATTGTAATACGTGTAGATAGTTACCAAAGATTAAGTCTAATAACATAGAACACAATTTTATTTTGATTTAAGTAATAATTGTTATGATAAACTGTTTAAACTTCAAACGTCACTCTCTTTTCCCTGTCTGTCACATCATATTTCTGTATCTCTTCTCTCGTTTTTTTTTCGTTAAGCATAATGCATGGCTATCTTAATTTAAGTCAAATCCTAGAGATAAAAATATTGACAAGAAAACATGACTAAGGGTCGGTTGTACCAACTCCTGATAAATTTATCCGATAGATAAATTGGCGCACTTAGCCAATGAGAGCGCTTAAAACCGCTGTATCCATGGTAATTATTCGTTAGATAGTTGCTATGGTTACGGCGGTTTTAAGCGCTCTCATTGGCTAAGAACTGGATTTATCTATCGGATAAATTTATCAGGAGGTGGTAAAAGTGGGCCTTAGTCATTTTCTCCTGTACAGGTTTTTACAAAATGGACTTGGTCATTATGGAATTTGAAATTATAAGCATTATTATGGCATTTTTGGACTTGTTCATTTTTTCCAAAAAGTAATATTGAATTTCCGGTACATGAGCATTGAAACCTAAAAATGTAAAATTTTGGACTTGGTCACATTCTCTTGTATACCGACGATATAGTTTTAAAACAAAAGTTATGCAACCGTACTTATATTATGTAATCATTACATGCTGCCTATTTAATACTATTTTTCGTTTAACTATTTTACAACCAGGTACAGTTATAACAATAAACTAATAATATACGAGTCGAGGGAGATGCTAAAGGGTCTTCAACTGCTTCTAAACTTTAGCATTACCATCTATGATGCATGTTAGATTTCCATGATGCTACTTATACTAGCAATAAATTACAGATCCAAGACCAACTCAATACTTGCAATAGAGATTATGCATATTTCGTAATTTTGTAATAATTCGGGAATTATTTAATGGTTTTTGGGAATGAACCATACGAATTATATATTTCTGGCGTGCAACCTTTTTCTCTTAAGGTCCGTATTCACCAAAAAAGCGAACATGAACAAGCAAGAGCGAGCGAGCATTCGTTACTAATAATCGCTGTGTGAGTACCAGTAAGCGAGCGAGCAAACATTTGTTCGTTATTGTTTTCGAAAGATCGAGCCGGTGTCGGTACATCAAAGAGAAGCCGTATTCTGGTTTGTTTGGTGTGGACGAGAATATTTACTCCACTGAGCGGTTGGTGACCGACGGGTGTGATTTGATTTAAAAAAAATTTATATCAATACTTGGATTAACCTATTTCACAATGGAATGGTCTAATGACAACGTGTTAAAATTAATTGAAGGTTATAGGGAACGGCCTGTTTTATGGGATCAGTCAAATAATTTATACAAAAATAAAAATTGAAAGGAGGATTGTTGGACCGAATTAGCTGAAATGTTTGGGACTGATAGCTCCGAAATTAAAAAAAAGGTGCAGTCGCTTTTGGCCTCATTTAGGAGGGAAAAACAAAAAATTAAAACCAAATCAGGAATGGGGACAGAGGAAACATATAACACGAAATGGTTTGCGTTTAGTAGTTTACTGTTTTTGAAAGATAAAAATACACCCCATCAAACGCAGGATACAGAAAGTGTGGTACGTAAGTTTTGTCTTATATTATTTTTTATTTGAGAACGAATTAAAGAATTAAAGAACATACAACAGGCCTTTTAAAGATTATGCATAAAAATCTTGCCATGGTACACGTCCTGCAGTTGCAAAATATTCTGCAAACTGTTGTCTATTCTCTTTCGTCACGGATGAGGTCTTACGGGCAACTTTTCTTATGGGGATGAGTGATGATGTTGTTCCGCTGTCTTGCCTCCAGCTACCATTTGCAAGTACTCCCTTAACTTCAGAGTCTAAACTTCCTTGGTGTGTGTAGATATAGCGAGAGGATTTACTTTTTCTTAAATAATTATGCAAATGAACACAAGCTAACACAATTTTTTGAACTTTTTGTGGTTCTAGCAAAATCGGCTTTCTCAAAACTCTAAAGACTGCTGTCATAATACCGAATACGTTTCCGACTATCCTTCTAGCCTTTGACAATCGATAATTGTATATTCGCGCAATAGAGCCTTTCTCATTAACACCAGGGTATGGTTTCAAAATATGGTTGTGCAGAGGAAATGCATCATCTGCAACAAATACGAAAGGTAGTGATAGGTCGGTATTTGGTAAAACATTGTTTGCAGGTAAATGTAGAGTGCCTTCTTACAACTTTTTGAAAAATCATGTATTTCTTATAACACCGCCATCTGATATTCTTCCCTGGCACCCGACATCAGCAAAAGTAAAGCAATAATCTGCGTCAACAACAGCCATTAAAACTATACTAAAGGTACTTTTATAATTATAAAATTCACTTCCACTCTTTCTTGGTGCTTGTATTACTACATGTTTACCATCTTGAGCGCCGACACAATTAGGAAAATTCCATAATTCCTCAAACTGCTTTGCAATATGCAACCAATCTTCTTCAGTTTGTGGCAACTGTAAAAAATAAATCGAATTATTTAGGTACACATGCCTTTTGTATTGTTGATAAATGCGGTCGTGGATAATACACGACAAGTAAACGACAGTGAAGAAACAACAAACAATGATGCAGAGTAAATTGGCACCGGTGATACTGCTGAAGAGAAGGCTGAGGAGCCAATTTTTGCAGAAACGGCTAAACGGCGTAAACTATTTGTAGCTCCGAAAAGCACCCCCAAAAAATCAAAAGAAGATCCCCGAGTGACTGAGGCATATTCCGTGCTGTCCAGTTTAAAACAAAAAATGTTTGAAAACCCTAGGGACGACTGTTGTGTGTATGGCGAACATATAGCTTTAAAGCTACGCTGTTATGATACCACGACTCGCGCAATTGTACAGCATCACATGAACAATATCCTTTTTAATGCGGATATGGGGCAATACGCCCAATTTTATCACCACCAGAGGTCATCTCCTGCGTCATCTTATGAAGTACTCTCCCAAAGCACCACACCTTCTCCTGCTCCCTCAGTGCCTTCAGAGAGGGATTTGCACTCCACCTGTGATGCAAGGTCAAATTCCAATCGAGATGGAATAATGTTTCCAACAGAGGAAACTTATGGAAGTACACTTTCAACTTTTTTTTCAAATTACGATAATAATTAAATTGATTCATTAAATTGACAAAGTGTTTCACTTACCTTTACATTATCTTGTAATACCTCAACAATAGCGTTACAAACTTCTGGTACTATTTTTGATATAGCCTGTTTAGATATCTTAAAGGTGTACATGAGAGAAGTGTAGGAATCTCCTGTAGCCAGGGATCGTAGTGTTACGGCTAGTCGCTCTATTGCAGGAATTGCTCTTCGATAGTTCATATCACTTTTCATTATTTTTAATTCAACAAGTTGTAGTAAATTTACAAAATCCTCTCTAGATATTCTGCAGAAATTTTTAAACAGACCATAATCTTCCTCGATTGATAGCTCTCTTAATAAATTACTACCGCTATATGCACTTCTGTTTCTCAACAAAGTTACTTGCCACCACCTCTTCGGCATCTTTTTTTTACGTTTTAACAAATCATGTAATATAATGAATGCCGCACTTGCACAAATTAACTCGTCGTTTTGGTCAACCATATTTGTAGTACCTGCTCGCCACTGCCAATCGATCAACTGCGAACAAGAACATATTCGGGCTGGTGTGGACACAAAGCGAGCATTTATATATATCCGCGAACACGAGCAAACGTTTGCTCATGTTTGTTTTTAACGGTATTATATTAGAAGCCTATGGTGGAAAAAAGTATAAACCGATCGGAATTGTAAACATGAACTGTAGATTTAAACACATTGTTAAAAATATTAGCTTTGTAATAGTAGATATAAAAAGCAGGGGTGTGGAGTCGTCGCAAAAATACAGCGACTCCGACTCCGCATCCGACTCCTAATTTTTTTTTTGCTTCGACTTCGACTCCGACTCCTGATTTTTTTTTTGTTTTAATACGACTCCGACTCCTCAATTTCTTGTTAATTCGACTCCGACTTACTGAATTTTTTATTTAACGGGAAAATTCAAAATTCGGTACATTGAACGGTAAAACGGGCGCCATCCAGTGGTACGTATATTTACTAACGACTCGATAATACAGTTCCGGGCCGGGTTCCGGGGAACCACGGCTCTGTTGGATTAAAAAAAAAACTTCATCTAACCGATTCTAACCTATAAAAAACAACGAACTCTCTTTGGCATCCGTTAACAACTTTCGAACTTCTTCAAATACCATTACCTGATTAATTGGTTATCATATTAATTGGTTGTCGATACCAATCTAATCTATTCCTCTAATATTAAGTATGTGTGTATTTAATATTGACTATTTTATTCATTATTATTTATTATACGATACGCAGAAGTTTGCTAATAAAGAGACACAGTGAATTCTTTATGTTATTACGATTTAACCAATATACTTGATACTTTTATAGCAATGTCGCTAATTTAGGAGATACAGGTTATTCAAGAAAGTATTTGTTTAAATTTATCGTTTGTTGATTGTAAAGGGTGGTACTTTTTTTTATAAACTGAATTAGGGTCTGTGGAAGTTATGCATCTGAAAAAGCATTAAATTTTACATAAAAAGGATGTTTTTATTTAGTTTATTTATTTAGCATAGCAATGATTATGTTTCAAGTATTTATCTTCATTGTTAATTTTTCCTTACTTTTCTGAATGATAAATAATAACAATAAAAATTTTCAAAATTATAAAAAGGAAATATACAAAGTCTTTCAAAACATGTATCTCGGAAAGGGTGCGTTTGTGGAACCACGTTTAATGGGAACTTTTTTTCTTACAATTAGGCAAGAAATCCCACCTTTATTTTCCGACACATGTTTTGAAACACCCTATATTAAAAATACTTTTTTGTACAGCATGTATGTCCAAAGGGCAAAGACGATAGATACATAAATAGATCACTGCTGCTCTGTTGTCCATTAACAACGGACGCGGATCACTCTGTCTAAAGTCTCTCTGTCTCTACATGCATTATGCATTATATAAGTGACATGCATTATGGACGGCGCTAGTGGCGCTACTAGTGAGACTATTTGTGGAACAAAAATAAGCGCGTTTACCACCAATGACTCAAAAAATACTCCTACAAGAGCTTTTAATTTAAAACGTCATATAGACCGTTATCATATCAACTTATTAAAAGCGATTAATGAAAACGAAAATAACATACAAGAAGCAAAGGTTTTAAAACGATCTGCAAGTCCTCTTCAATATCCGATAGCCAAATATTTTAAAAGTGATAAAATAATAATAACAATGACACAAGAAACGTTCAAAGAATGCATAATCAACATGGTTGTACAAAACTCTGTGCCTTTGTCATTCTTTGAAAGTACAGCCTTTTTGCAATTAAATGGAGAAATTGCTAAAAAACTTGATGTACAATTAGGAAGAGAAAATATAAGAACACTAATAATAAACGCAGCAAATATTAAAAAACTATCGCTTAAAAACAAATTGGATTCAAAATTAATACATTTAAAAATGGATGCATGCACTCGACAAAGGACAAATTATTTTGGTATTAACGTGCAATTCGTGGACGATAACGATAAAATATGTATAAATACAATTGCAGTTAAAGATACAAAAGCTCAACATGGTAGTGATTTTTTAAAAACACTAATAATTGACGTTTTACGTGAATATGATATTAAATTCCAACAAATTTTAAGTATTGTGACAGATAATGCTAGCAATATGAAGACGACTATTGATAAATTAAATCTAGATGAATCACTCCAAAATCATAAAAGTAACGAAGACAATGTTGATGACGTAGAAATTGTAATTGATTTAGAAACGGAAGAAACGGAATATATTGCACTTGCTAGTCAACTCAAAATAAATCACATGCGCTGTGCTGCTCATACTTTACAGCTCGCAATAAGAGATGGTTTAAAAGAGGTTCATGCAACACAATTGATTGGCAAAATACGAAATATTGTAGTAATATTACGGAATCCGAAAATTGATGGCTTACTTAAACGGAAAGCAGGGAAAGGAGCAATTATTGATCAACCTACACGATGGGGTAGTACATTTGTAATGATTAAGCGTCTTTTGGAGTTGAAACCATTCATATCGGATTTGGTTCATCCTGACATTGTGTTGACCGAAGATATGTGAATCCAAATTATGGAATTGAAAACATTATTACGCCAACCCCACATTGTAACCGTATAATTGCAATCGGCAGATTTAACTCCAGGTGTATTTTTAAAGGAGTGGAAAAATTTAATTTTTAATCTTTCTAAAATTGAAGGATCGATAGCAGAAGGGATTAGAAGTTCTATGATTCGGAGAGAAAGTCTCCTGTTAGATAACGATATTCTTCTGGCAGCAATATATACATTGATCCTATGTATCGAATATTACTTTCAGAGGAACAGACGATAAGAGGAGAAAATGCATTAACATTGGTGGAGAGATTTAACAGATATAGTAAATTAACTGTAAAAGAAGCTATTCCAAAATATCCCAAAATAGTTCAAAATAGTGCATGGGCTGTAACCGCTTTGCCACCAACACAAGTCAGTGTGGAACGGTTATTTTCCGCATTGAAAATAATAAAATCTGATCTGAGAGCATCACTCAAAGATGACATTTTAGAAGCTATACTATTTTTACGAACTTCAGTAATTTATAATTAATATTTATTTTATTTTGTGTTTAAAAATATTTTATAAAAACATTACATTTAATAAATATTGTGTATCAATTAGTATTTAGTCGTGTGTAATTATGTTTGTATCATTTCTTTTGTTTGTGTTTTTATATCTTCTCTATTTATTTAAGTTAAGAAGTCGAGGTCGGAGTCGGATTAATTATAGTCGACTCCGATTCCGACTCCACAGTCCTAAATTGATTAAAGACGACTCCGACTCCGACACCTCACAAATTCACAGACTCCACGACTCCGAACTCCGACTCTGACTCCACACCCCTGATAAAAAGTAAACCAATGAAACCAATATTAGGATTGGAGGCTTGTGAGTTGTTCGAATTAGTTATGTTAGCTAGTATAAACATAATAGATAAGATTAAATCAAAAGAAATGTTTGTAAAGGCTATTAAGACTCTTTTTCTCGTCGATGTTAATTATCAGAAAATTGTACGACTTCTTCAATATGATAATGTTTATTAACAATTTTATTAATTACAATCTTATATTGACATTTTTCATATTATTTATATTTTTCGTTAATCATTTTTTTTATTATAAAAATACAATAGTCGTAGCCCACTTTTTATAATTAGTTTCTTTTTTAATATTTTGATTCACAACAAGGCATATCCTAAGTTGTTTGAAGGGTTGGGAAGAATTAAATCAAAAGTAGGATTCAAGATTATTCCAGAGGTTCCAAAAGTAATAAGACCACCACGAAGAGTACCATTAGCAATAAGAAAACCATTGAAGAACAAGCTAGATGAACTGTGTAAAAGAGAAATTATACAAGAAGTTGAAGAAAACAATTGTGATTGGGTAAGCAACTTAGTAATTGTTGAAAAACCTGATGGTACAATTAGATTGTGTATTGATCCAATGGATCTAAATAAAGCTATAGTAAGAGAGCATTTCTTAATTCCAACATTAGATGAAATTACTGCTAAATTGTCCGGTAAAAACATATATACTGTATTAGATTTTAAAGATGGATACTATCAGTTGGAATTAAACGATGAATGTAGTAATGTCTGTGCATTCAATACGCCATTTGGAACTTATAAATTTAAAAGATTGCCTTTTGGTTTGGCATGTGCACCGGAAATTTTTCAAAAAATTAATTATAAGCTTTTTGGACAAATAGAAGGTGTTGTGGTTTATTTTGACGATTTGAAATTTTAAATAAAGTAATGAAAATAGCTACTGAAAATGAGATTAAATTCAATAAAAATAAAATTCAGTTTAAACAGACAAATGTGAAATATTTAGGACATCATTTTAATAAAGATGGTATGAGCATCGATAAAGATAAAATAGAAGCGATATCTAAGTTAGACATTCCAAACAATAAAAAACAGTTACAGGGGCTGTTAGGATTAGTGGGATATCATAGGTCTTTTATTCCAAATTTATTAGAATTAACTTCAAATTTAAGAAATTTGCTAAAAAAAGGAGTAGAATTTAAGTGGAGTGACAGACACACAGAAACTTTAAATAAAATAAAAGAAAAAATAACAAATGCTCCAATATTGAAAACATTTGATGAAAAACTGGATATTCAAATTCAAACAGAGGCGTTGCAGGATGGGTTAGGTTGCGTATTGTTACAGGAGAAAAAACCTGTTGCGTTTGCTTCTAGAGCACTGACGGAAGCAGAGAGGAAGTATCCTCAAATAGAGAAAGAATTCTTAGCCATCGTTTTTGCTTGTATAAAATTTCATCAATACATATATGGCAGACAGGTGGAAGTAATCAGTGACCATAAACCTCTCGAAGTGATTATAAACCAAAATATTGACAAAATAAAATCGATTAGAATTCAACGTTTGAGACTTAAATTATTGAAATATAGTATAACTGTAAAGTATGTTCCTGGAAAAGAGTTGTTAATTGCAGATTATTTATCGAGAAATTATTTGAAACATAAAGGTAAAGAGGAATTAGATGAGGTAAAAAATATAGTTCACAGAATTATTCATAATATTAGTATATCCGATGAACGAAAAGAGTTAATTAGACAAGTGATTAAAGACGAAAAAACATTGAAACAAGTTAAAAGTTTTAATAGATTTGGTTGGCCAAAGGAACAAAAACAATTTTCAACAGAACTACAACAATACTTTGCGGTTAGAAACAAAATATATGAAAACGATGAGTTATTATTTATTTTTAATGAAAGATTGATTATACCTAAAAAATTGAGAAATGAAATGATAGTAAGATTGCATGAAGGTCATTTTGGAATTAGTAGAATGTTGGAAAAGGCTAAAGAAACAATTTATTGGCCAAATATGACGAAAGATGTTAAAAATCATATTAGGAAATGTGAAAAATGCGAATTAGCACAGAAAGCTAATACAAAACAAAAACTAAGACCTTTAGAAATCCCGAATGGACCGTTTGAAGCATTATCGATGGATGTATTATACTATCACGGAAAAAATTACTTAATTGTAATAGATCAGTTTTCAAAATGGTTAGACATTATAAAGTTGGAAAGAAAAACGGCAATGGGAATTATCGAAAAGCTAAAGGAATTATTCGCGATACATGGTATTCCGAGGAAAATAGTGGCAGATAATATGCTATTTGGATCATTTGAATTCAAAAGATTTGGCAAAGAGTGGGATATAAATATAGTAACAACAAGTCCGTATCATCATCAAGCGAATGGAATGGCCGAGCGCGCTTTTCAAACAGCAAGAAATATTTTGAGAAAGAATGAAGATATTAATAGTGCGTTAATGATGTATAGAAGTACAAAATTGAAAGAGTTAAATCTAGCACCAGCAGAAATATTATTTGGGAGACAAATTCGTACAAGATTGCCAATTTCTGGCAAACAATTACAATCAAAACAAATAAGTAACGACAAAATTAAACAACAACTAAGATTAAAACAGGAATATTATAAATCATATTATGACAAAACAGCGAGAGATTATGGAGAGTTAAAGAAGGATGACAAGGTGTTAGTGAAGACTGAAAATAAAGATGTACGATGGGGAAAAGGATTGATAATAGAAAAGGACAGATCACCACGTTCATATTGGATGCAAAAGGAAAATGGAGAGGTGATTGGAAGAAATAGAGTGCAGCTAAAGAAGACAGAGTTGGAGCCTGAAATTAAGTTTAACAATGATTTGGACATAGACTTGAATGTAAAGAATAAAGACCAGGGAGAGCAAGTAAATCAACAAATACAACAAACAAGGACAAGAAGCGAAATAAGAAGACCATGTAGATTTAAGGATTATATAATGTAGAAAAAAAAAGGGGGATATTGTATACGGTGTTAGGTAGATGGCGTTAGTAGTAAGGTCGATAAAGACGAGACTGATAAAATGTAGTAAAATGTAATGGACGCTGAATGACGCTTAATAAAAAGTTAGATAGTATAATAAAACGGTAGTGTTTTAATTAATGAACATAACACAGGTATAATTGAGGACAGAAGTTGTCATTTTCATAGCTTCCCTTGATAGAAATTATTAGCGTATGGTGTTTATAACTACCGTCATGCCGTGGCATTAAATGCCGTAATTAGGTAAGTCAAGGTACATAGTGTTATTAAACCAACAAATAATTTCATTGCCCCAACGTATAATGTTCATGTACTTGATGAATAATATTTATTGGATAAAGGAATATTTTATGAAGTAGCTAGACTAACCCACAAAAGTTTTAAAACCGCTTTTTTTGCAAAATCGTAATCGCCACATCGGCATTTATCAGCTCCAGAGTGGATTAACCGACCTTATGCTTTTTGTTACATGGCAGCATTTAACCAGTTTTGACGCTTTATATGCGGTGGGAATACAGAGAAGCAAAGTGGATTAAGCGCAGTTAGTCCACTGTGGTGCTGCTAACAGTAGTTGTTTGTATACAGAGCTAAACATTATTCTGCAGATTATTTCGTATTTTAGTTGTTTATATTTAGTGAATTAGCTGTGGTGAATTAGTAATATGGATATCAATCAAGATGTTACAAGTGAAGGTAAGTACTATTTTAGTATTTGTTGGTTTTAAATTTGTAGGTTAAGTGAGATTTTTTATTGGGTTAATAAAAAGTTAAATTTTTTTTCTCTATTTCTTTCTACAGATACCTCAAAACCGGAGCCATTTGAGGATTCTGGACCAACAACATCAAAAAGCTCTAAGCCGAAAAAGCGAGTCCGTAACCCTAAAAATTGGAAGAGAAATGTGAACAAAAGAAAAAAATGTGCTGGACAAGAATATAAGACCAAATCTCGTAAAACCGTTTTATCAAAAGATTTCCAGCCTTTCAACTGCACTTGTAAAAGTAAGTGCTCACTATTGATTCCAGCAGAACGTCAAATGGAGCTGCATAAAAATGTCTATGCCCTAGAAAGCTTCAACTTATTTATTTGCTTATTTATTTATTTTATACACTAAAATCCCGGAATCTAAGAGAGAAAAGACCAGGCTTTACTATTTGCCTGATGGGCATGGTGTGGAGCATAAAGTATGCAAATCTTTATTTCAAGCTGTTTTTCAAGTTTCCGCTGGTAGACTAGATAGACTACTAAAAAACAAATCATTTGGAACACCACCACCATGTGACAAACGCAGCAAACATCCGCCACACAACAAAACACTTGACGCAAAGAAAAATGAACTTAAGCAATTCATTGAAAAGTTTCCCTGCTATGAGTCTCATTATGCCCGAGAAAAAAGCAATCACAGGAAATATCTTTCTCCGGACTTGAGTCTTGGTAAAATGTACCAGTTATACAAAGAAGAGACGAATAATCCTCTGTCTTATTTTGTTTTTCGTGAAACTTTTAATAAAGAATTTAACTTGCACTTTCATCCCCCAATTACAGACTCATGCAAGAAGTGTGACTTATTTAACGTTCAAATAAAAGCAGCGGATGAAAACAAAAGAAAACTACTTGAAACTGAAAAAGAACTTCATCAAAGGAAGGCTCAGAGTGCTAGGGATAGCTTAAAATATGATAACGAATTAGCAAAAAGAGGGGAAGCTTCGGTCATTACTTTCGACTTGATGAGGACTCTACCTACGCCCGTACTGACTACTGGAATTTGCTATTATAAAAGGCAGTTATGGACGTATTGCTTTAATATTCATGACATGGGTACCGATAATTCATTTATGTTTGTGTGGGATGAAACCGTTGCCAATAGAGGTCCTCAAGAAGTGGGATCTTGCATTTTATTTTATATAATTCAAAAAAGTTCATCATGTATTCCGACCAATGCGGAGGACAGAATCGCAATATAAAGCTTTCATTGTTATGTAATTACATAACTGCCTCTCCGTATTTTAGTGTGGAAGAAATAGATCACTTACCAAGAAGTGGTCATTCGTACCTACCCTGTGATCAAGATTTTGGGCTCATAGAGAAGGAAAAAAGATTTCATTCGCATATCTTCATACCAGAAGATTGGCACAAAGTTATAAAACATGCTAGGAAAAGGAATCCTTTTAAAGTAATAGAAATGAAAAAATTTGATTTCTTTTCTACCAGAATACTTGAGAATAACATAACTAACAGAAAAGTTTCGGAAACCAAAAGCAAAGTGGAGTGGCTTCGAATTCAATGGTTAAGATTTAAGAAAGACTCTCCCTACACTATTCAGTATAAATATTCAAACAATGAAGACGTTCATTTTGAAACAGTTGATATTGGTAAAAGAAATTCTTCTTCCAAGGAAGTAATAGAACTTCCACTTCTTTACCCAAATGGTAATACTATAAATGAAGCTAAGAAGAAGGATCTTCTCGAGTTAATGAAATTTATTCCTCCCATTCACCAGGACTTCTATAAAAATCTCAAATCGTCAGCACAAGCAACTGGAGTAGATGTAATTGGGCCAGTTGACAATGAAAAGGATTAGAAATTATTTTGTTAAATTTTGTTTATTTTTTCGGTAATTTATTAAGAAATTTTGTAATGAAATATTATAGTGTAAAATTTATAACAGTACACAAATAACTAAAAATATTCTTAATGCAGAGTGGACCAACCCACATTCAAAATACGAAAATAAGTCTCTTAGTCAAATTTTATATAATATTTATGAAATATAAGTGACACGTAACAAACCTTAGTTGATTTAAGTCGAAATCGTTTAAAATAAGGTAACTGTCGATGAATTCATTTTCATCATTTTTTCAATCTTATATTCTGACATTTCTTAAATTTGGGGTTAGTCCGTTATTGCGCTCATAGCCTCATATGTACATTATAAGAACGTATGATGTTATTGGCTCAATGAACAGCTTTAATTGATACTGTAAACTAGCATCGTTAAAAAGATAAACCTGTACATAATTACATTGTACACTATTCATTCATGCAATAAATTTACATTAAGAATGAACGAGTTCATCCTTTTGTGCAAAATGTTCATTGTGTCATCCTACTTTTTCATCGGACTGATTTTATCGTTATTTTTATTGTTACAACGAAAAAATTCGTTGTATATACGTCACTTTTTCTCTCAGTGTACGTATTGTTTTTGCTATTTGTTTACTTACTTTGTTTGATTTTCGATTTATTTTTTTTATTTCGGTTAATTAGAGTGACGCCCGAGGAGCTGACCATTCTGAAATTCTTCAACATCAAAAACATTCTATAATAAACTTTAAAATCATAGATATTATACATAGTAGGTACATTGTTCAGATTTAGTACATCTTTCCATCTGTTTAATACAAATTCGGGAAAATGCGGCCATTTGCTTGACCCTCCCCCCTTAAAAAAAAGTGAAGATACGCGAAATAATGGGGCCAGTAAGAAAAATTGAAAAATATTCTTAAACAAAATGAAGGCTCATTGAAAATAAATTATTCAAAGATATTGTTCATTGAAGACCTACAAAAAGAAGCCAACAAAAAGTGTTTGCACATACACAAATGTTTTATATGTCTTTCTTACATAACATTTGTGTATACAATCGCACACCACATATGTAAAAATGCAACTAAATAAAAATGAAACTAGTAATAACAATTCAATAGAGGCTCATTGAAAATAAATTATTGTATAAAAAATGTATGTTCAACGAAGACCTACAAAAAGACACGAACAAAAAAGTTTGCACATACAGAAATGTTTGATATCCAAAGAAATGGGTAAATTCAAAAAGAACCCATCTCTTTATTACAAAACATTTGTGTATCTAATCGCAGACGACATCTAAAAAATCAAAGTTGTAGTGGTGTAAGAATAAAACACTTAAATAAAGTCGTTGTCTTATTCGAGCCAAACAGTCTTAACTCAAACATAACATGATGACAGCGGTAAAGAAACCAAGAATAAAATAACGGTGCAACCAGAAGAAGATTCCAGCGTCAAAACTTTCGTCGTGTCACCTCTAAAACTTTTAGTTAGAATTCAATTAAAGGATTCATTAATAAGAGGTGGTTATGATTCTCGTAGGAATGCGGGATAGAAAAACAGTCAACGCTTACAACGTGAAAAACAATTATCCCTTGTGGGTGCAATTTTCGCAGCTCGACAGGCGGAATTGCAAGATCAATAAAGCTTGGTTTATTGGTCAGAAAGCAAAGAAAAATTTAATACCAATGCAGTAAGATCAAGATAGGCTTCCCGAAAAAAAATGTTCATTCCAGAATCAACAAGAAGCATCAAAAACCAAATGCGATTATTGTGGAAATGCAATCCTGGAAACAAGTGCCCTGCGAGTAATTCAGCTTGCAATAAATGTGGCAATCGAAGGCATGCAGAGCGAACAATCAATGAAAGGTACACAACGTTGAGGTAGAAGAGAATGGGAAAAGAGAGCTTTATTTGTTGGCACTGCACTACTCTGCACGACATGGCACTCGTATGACGTCATAGTGCAATGAAGTGTAAGTAAGTGCAATGTCATGCCAACTTAGTGCAGGTCAGAAAAGTGTATAAACCGTGATCGCAACGAACAGATTTTTATAAAAAAAAGTGTATATTGAAATGGACGAACAGGAGATTGTCAGCGAAATACTCCTGGAAAATGAAATCATCACAGAATGTTTTTTTAGTAACGATTCATCAATTATTATTATTATTATTATTTTATATTATTTTATATTTTTTTAAATTATTAGCGAAATATATTTTCTACACCAAACTACTAACCCTTATCAGTTCCTTCAAAAGTACTACTTAACGTATAAAGAAATCACATACTAAATTGCACCAAAATCGACAAGCAGTACTTGCAAAAAAAAGAATTTGAGGTGGTGAGGGTAGTTAACCCCAGCCACCCCTAAATGAGAAAAAACACATAATTAATATTTTTAAATGTACTATAAGTGTATTTAATGCCGCCAAAATCGACAAGGTAGTTTTTAAATTATTCCAAAAAAGTAGGGGTAGTTTTCTACTGCCTCTACTGGGATTGAATATACTGTGTTCTCTAATACAACAAATATTAACCCCTTACCGCATAGAGTGCCATATATGGGACGGTTTATGTTTGCCTGTGATTTTTACGTACAAACGTGTTTCTTACTGTTAATTCAATTCGTGACATATTTGGGACACTCGCTTCCAAGTTTTACGAGTCAAACCGTCATTTGTCTTTAATAAGATCTAGGAGGCATTGCAATTTTTGTAGCACCAAACAATTGAAAGCGAGTTTTTATAAAAACTGAATGTTTAGTTCATTGTAAACAGTGAAAGAAAGTAATTTATCGCGCTGTAATAAATATTAGATCAAAGGTAAGTATCTATTGAATGAATTGGTAGCTTCATACTCCATATTTTGGGTATAATTTTTCAGTTAGAGTTATTAGTAGACGCGTGCCATATATGGGACAATTTACGATAATAGCAATTTTTTTTTGTCTTTTATATTATTTTTTTAGATGGATTCAAGTCTATTTTATGGTACTAAACGTGTGTTAGTACCGAATGGAGATGAAAGTGAAGACGAAAATCTGTCTGATGATGATTCTCCTCAAAATTTCAACTGTAAGGTTCATGTGCCCAGAAGTTTTGAAAAACCTCTGAATTTAGAAGAAGAACAATGGGATAGTGAAGACGATTTGCCCCTAATAAATATACTGGTTCGTAGAAATAATACCAGGCGAGATAGAAAAAATATCCAATGGTCTGAAGCCTTTTTGAATGTACCTGCAGAATCTACACTTTTCAACGGTAATCAAGATTTGCCGGAAGAAATAATAAACATGGAAGAGCCTTATGATTTCTTCAAATACCTTCTCACAACGGAGATGGTAAAGTATATTACAGAAGAATCAAATTTATACTCAGTTCAGTGTAGACCGGAGAAACCAGCAAATATAACACCACAAGAAATTTGTGGATTTTTAGGTATTTCTATTTATATGTCTATTATACAGTTGCCTTCTACAAGAAGCTATTGGAAATCTTCAATGGCTATTCCTGCAATTTGTGACGTTATGTCTTGCAACAGATTTGAAGAAATCAAAAAATTTCTTCATTTCAACGACAACAATAATCAAGTAAATCAAGGAGAACGACATGATAAATTATACAAAATTCGACCTTTTCTTTCTAAAGTTAGGGAAAGATTGCTTACTATTCCCAAAGAAGAACATATGGCCGTAGATGAGCAAATCATACCTACAAAAGCTAGATCCCATCTTAAACAATATAACCCTAAGAAACCCCACAAGTGGGGTTACAAAGTATTCGTTCTAAGCGGTGTATCGGGATTTAGTTATGATTTCGATATTTACGCAGGAGCGACTGAATTACCACCAAATCAACCAGATCTCGGAATGAGCAGCAATGTTGTCGTAAATCTATCGCAAACGATACCAAGAAACCAGAATTATAAGTTATTTTTCGACAACTGGTTTACAAGTATAGACCTACTCATATACTTGTCAAAACGTGGTATCTTACCTCTTGGTACAGTTAGAAGAAATCGAGTACCGAACTGTAATCTGCCTCCAGATAATGTTCTGAAGAAGAAGGGAAGGGGTACCATAATCGAAAAAGTTGCAAATGTAGATGGCGTAGACATATCACTTGTCGCTTGGTATGACAATAAGGTAGTCACCACCATATCAACCTATGTCGGAAGTCAAAACGTGTCTGAAGTTCAAAGATTTTGTCGAAAACAGAGAAATTATATAAATATACCACGCCCGAGAAGTGTAAGCATTTACAACTCCTACATGGGAGGAGTTGATCTCTTGGACTCCATGCTAGGCTACTACCGAATACATATTAGATCCAAAAAATGGTATTTGAGAATTTTCTTTCATTTCATAGATCTAATATGTGTAAATGCTTGGCTTTTATGGAGAAGGAGATTTGCTGATTCAGAAATGTACATGCCACTTTCTGAATTCAAACTAGGAATAGCTGAAGTGCTAACAAAATCAAGTACAATTCCCAAAAAGCGCGGCAGACCAAGCAATCATTTGCAGCCTAAACTGGATCTAAAAAAAAAGAAATACCCGTTCTCAGAAATTCCGGCTCAACACGTTCGCAGGGACAATCTAAATCACCTACCAAAATGGACTTCTGATGAACGCCAACGGTGTAAATATCCAGAATGTACAGGAAAATCCTTTGTAATGTGCACAAAATGTAATGTTCACCTTTGTTTCAATAAAGATCGAAATTGTTTTTTAAATTTTCATGTAGAATAAATTTAGTTCTAAAATGTTATATTTCTTATAATGCAATTAAAACCAAATATTATAGTAAATGTCTTGTTATTAGTTTTTGCTTATACTTCAAATCGTCCCATATATGGCACATAAAGCTTTTTTTGAAATACTTTGAAAAAAAACCAATTGTATATATATTTTCAATGGTTTGTAAACTTCTGAGTAGGTGAGTAGTGTAATAGATTTTTTAAAATTAAATCTAAAAAATCATGCAGTAAGGGGTTAATTATTATAAGGTTTTATTTCTTAATATTTAATACAAATATTAATTATTACAAAACACGCTTTCAAATATTCTGCCATTTTAGTTACATTAAATTACACTGCACTTATTGAATTTAATCGAAAGCAGGTGCAACAAAATCTGCACTAACTTGCACCCGCTGCACGAAATTGCACCGCGCATGGCCCAACGAGTGCAACTGCATTAAACTACACTATCCCTAACGAACACACAACATCTGCACTAAACTGCTTAGTGCAAGTAGTGCAGTCCCAACGAACAAAGCTAAGGTAACAGGATCAGCATTTCTTAGGATGTCTTATAGTAAAAATAATCAAACTTTAGTTACAATTAAAATCAACAAAATAAATCAGGTTATAGTGGTTTTAGTAGATGTTAATTTTTTACCTAGTAAGTAAGGAAGTTTATAGAAAACAATGTAAAGGAAATGTAAAGAAATAGGCACAGGTCCAGATAATTGTCGTTTAGAGACAGTTGGAAAATTAGGTCTAACTCTCTGTGTAGATCAAAAACTCACAGCTTTTCTGTGTATATTATAAACGATCTGGAAGTACCAATATTGGGGTTACCTGCTATTCTTAAATTTGAAATGTTAAATCTTAAAAGGTCTTGTATGTCTATAAAGTCTGATAATGTAAGAGAATCAATGATAGAAATCCCTAGGATTGTGCCATGCCCACAAACAAATTGTATCAGACATGCGAAAAATATATGCAACTAAATAAGAATGAAAGTAGTAATAAAAATTCAATAGAGGCTCATTGAAAATAAATTGTATACAAAATTTATGTTCAATGAAGACCTACAAAAAGTTGTGAACAAAAAAAGTTTGCATATACACAAATGTTTGATAACCAAAGAAAAGAGTAGACTCAAAAACTCTCTTTGTCATAAAACATTTGTGTATCTAATCACAGACGACATATAAAAATGCAAGTTGTACAGTCAGTGAAGTTTGAAAACTAAAGGCTAGCAACAGTGAGGGCACGTGAGGGGGTTACAATAAGAAAGACGATGACTCTAGACGTATTCAAAGCGTGACAGTAAGTTTTGTATAGCAGTTTAATCAAATCTAAAAAAAACAAAACACTTAAATAAAGTTCAACACTACTCTACTTTTTCTGTACTATTCTGAATTGTAAAATTGTCATGTTTAATTATACAATACTATAAAAATGAACCACAAGAAGGTGTAAAGTGTGAAACTGTGTAAAGTAGGAACAAAACAACATTTTCTACACTTTTCCTCACTTTGTTGTAAAGATGAAACTTACAATATTAGAAAATCACACAAAAATGCTGATACTTCTTTCCAATTAATAAATTATGAATCAATCAGTTTATCATTACTTGATACAACCATCTTGAATCTCTTCACATGTTGTAATTCTTAAAAATAGTTCATCTAAAAATAGTACTTCCAAAGATATTGATGCTTAACAGTCCCGTTTCTTATGCCCTTTGACAAAACATTAATCAATGGCTTATGATTAAGATTAACCCTAGAACGCTAAGCTTCGTAAATTTTACGACGGCGATTTTGCTTTCCGATTACCATCGTGCGGATTAGTGGGGTATCGAGTTCTGCGTCTTGCTATTCTCTTCGACAGTGTTGATTATTAAACCGCGGGTGTTGGTTGATTTAAGTGTAATATATTGGCAGTTTTAAGAAGCACGTCGTAAATTTTACGAAAGGTTAGTCTTAACGTAATTTTTGTTAGTGTTGCACCATTCAAAAATAAACATTTTTTTTTAGATAACTATATTGTAAATATTACTTGTAGGTCTTACAAGTTATTTCTAAAGAATATGTCTAAACAATGGGAAGACAACAAGCCTATTACTCAAGCCGAACTTGAGGAAATTGCAAAAAAACCTAATTCTAGAATCAGAGGACGACAGCACCCAGGAAAGTGGGAGTGAAACTGAGGATGCCGTAGAGATTGACGATTTAGAAGACAGTGGAAGTGAATACGTTCTTTCAAAGGATAATAGCGAAGACGAATATGACTCCCCTAGAGCAAAAAAATTAAGACTTACCTGAAGAATCAAATACAGAAACACATGCAGATGATCAAATATCGGTGGACAATTCATTTCCTGGACCACCCAGAAATAATAAACCTAAACAACTAAAAGAGCATGAAGCACCCGAAACAGAGACATGTTCACAAAGAAGAATCGTAGGGGTTAATAAAACAATTCGATCACAAGTAAGACTTGTACAAAAAATGGTCATCGATGGAGTGCAGTTATCAAATCAGCATCGAAAACTCCACAACGAAATATACTTAATATTTTTTCGGGTCAAGTAACAAATTTTCAAAATGATCGCCTTGCAAACGAATTTTTCAAGGTATTTATAACGGATTCTATGATTGATAAAATTGTATTGCATACAAACTCTACGATTGAAAAAAAATCTGCTAGATATAAAACAAAAGCAGCTACAATATCTGTCTTCTAGTCCCAACGAGATAAAAGCATTGTTTGGATTACTGGTATTGTCAGCTTATTTGAAAAGTAACCATTTGTCATCCACAGAGTTATTTGATGACAAGTTAAGTGGAGCTGTGTTCAAGGCAGTTATGAGTCGTGAAAGGTTTAAGTTTTTATTGGATTGTTTACGTTTTGATGATAAAGACACGAGGGACGAAAGAAAAAAATCGGATGCATTGGCGGCTATCCGAGATATTTGGGACGAATTTATAAATCAGTGCAGAAATTTGTATAGACCAAGCTCTTACGTCACTATTGACGAACAACTATTAGGTTTTCGAGGAAGATGTCCCTTTCGAATGTACATACCAAATAAGCCGTCAAAATATGGGATAAAAATAGTTTTCATATGTGATGTTTCATCAAAATACATGTTCGACGCCATGCCCTACTTGGGCAAAAGCACAAACACGAATGGAATGCCTTTGGGCGAATATTATGTAAAAACATTGTGTGAAACAATTTTAGGATCAAATAGAAATATCACAATGGACAATTGGTTTACGTCCGTCAAACTAGCTGATGATTTATTAGCTCCACCTCACAAGCTTACTATGGTTAGTACTGTAAGAAAAAATAAACGGGAGATTCCAGCAGAAATGTTAGCAACTAAGAATCGCGATCCAGGTAGCTCTAGAGTTTGTGTTGACGAACAAAAAGTGCTTGTCTCCTATACACCCAGACAGAAGAAAAACGTTCTACTTTTATCAACAAAGCGCGAAGGATGTAGTATCTCAAAAACTTTAGGAATACCAAAAATTATTGAGACATACAATAGACAAAAGGGTCAGTGGATATATTGGACCAAATGTGTTCAAATATCAGTACTTCTAGGAAAACTAAAAGATAGTCCCTCTAGTTTTTCTATGGTATACTAAATATTGCCTGTGTAAACAGCTACATTTTATACAATGCCCATAGAAAAAACGTCGACAAAAACTGATCTCCAGAAAAGGATACATGTTGGAGTTGTATAAGCTTTTAGTGATGCCATGGCTAGAAGAACGAGTCAAAACAACAACTTTGCAGCGCTCACTCCGTGAAAGTATAAGTCAACTTCTAGGAGAGACAGTGACAGAGGATGGACAGGCAGTTCTGGAGGAAAGAACAGTACCTAACAAGTCCACCAGAACCATTTGTGCTAGGTGTCCATCAAAAAAGAGAGGAAAGAGACAACTCATTTTTGTTTAAAATGTAAAAAACCATTTTGCAATGAACATAGTGGCGAAATTTGTAAAACATGTACCTAAATATTATATAATCGTTAATTCACCATCGTTATGTACAATAAATAATGCCTTTGTTGGTTAAAGTTTGTTTTAATATAAGGAAAAAAACATGAAAAAATAAAGTTGTAAAATTTATGAATGCTTAGCCTCAAGTGGTGTTAGAAATATGCTTAGCGTTCTAGGGTTAAAAATATTATTGATGTGATAATTACCTACATCATTTTATTATTATTAAATTAAGACATCACTATATTCTTTTAAAGTATCTCTTTGATGATCAGCACCAATTATACGTTTTTGACTTGATTATTTTACCTATCAGTGTTCATAATAATGGAAAAATATAAGGTGTCATATCGCCCTATTACTGCCAAAATTCACTTACTGACATTTTTAAGAAAATCGAAATAACTTAACCACTAACTAGCATTTTGTACTAACAAGGGAAGTGTCACAACTGTGTCTCACCGATTTCGATGCAATTTGGTACAGTCATAGAATGGGCCAAAATAAGGTTCGTACATTTTTTTATACGTGCGGTAAAAGCCCCTGGGGCGAGTTATAGGGGTTGAAAGTTTGGAGAAAAAGTACGTTTTCACTTATATTTTAAAAATGAAAAGTGCTATCAAAATTTGGTAAATTGTAACTGATATTCATTTTAAAAGAGCTTTCTTTTGATGTATCACACATATACCAGAGGGTTAAGAAGGGCGAACTACCCCTATTTTTTTGGAATTATTTAAAAACCACCCTATCGATTTTGGCGGCATTAAGTATACTTCCAGCACGTTCAAAAATATTAGTTAAGGGTTTTTTCCCATTCGCTCTAGATCATCCCCAGCGAAGTTACGGGGGTTAACATGTAACCACTTTTCGTAAGAATGATGTGATAAAATTGTCAGGTATTTTGAAAATACTTTAACAAAACCGTAAATTAGTCGCACAATAAAATGTTTAATGTAAAATAAGGCATAATACACCATTTAGGGGTGGTTGGGGTTAACCACCCCCTTAAAAATTAATTCTATCCCGGGCATTACTTGTTGATTACGGCGAAATTTGGTACTGTGTTTGTTTTATATAGTTTATTAGTTTATTTTTATTCTACATAATGTTGCCAAAAATACACCTACCAAAAAAATTTTGGCACAATATTTGTTTTTCTAGTGCCGCTTGCTAAAGGTCATTTCTCAAAATAGTTTTTTCTAGTATAAAAGAACGTGTGCCCAGTGGGTAGATTTTAGTTTCAGAGCAACTGACAGAAGCAATGGTTACAATAAACCCAATAAACGTTTTAAATTTGCTAATGACAGTTTTTACTGTTATGAATATTCCCCAGACTCCTGTAAATGAAGCAGAAGTTAGTTTAAAAGAAAATATACAGAGTATTTTAATGGAAAGTATGGAAGACTACAATATGCAAATTGAAGACGAAACTGTATTAATTTTCGATTCATCCAATGGCATCAATGACGGTCAGCAAATTATTGAAGACCAGGATACAACTGACAGGTTTGTAGAAGATACTGATGCTCATTGTCCATTGAAGGATGACATCGACTACGAGTACAAATTAGAGGCGGTAAATTACTGGACAAGTGGGAAGAAAGGTTATTTGAAACTAGAAACCGTAAAAAACAAATACCGAAAAGTAACGTCAAAGACCCAATTGCACAGATGGTCTAAATATATTGAAGAAAGAGGGACATACAAAGAAAAATTAGCAGAAATTACCGAATTTGTAATTAATCAAGCGAGAGCCGCCGTAGATAATAAATTGCCACTACATGATATTGATATACGCAGATGGGCTATACAAGCTAGAAATGAAAAGAATTTATCTCCTCAACTGTTCAAAGCATCTCATAGCTGGGTGCAACGTTTTAAGAAAGCAAATCGGTTAGTAAGCCGAAAAATAACAAAATTTCTATCCCAAAAACAAATTGGAAATGTTGATCGAGTAAAAACTTTAGCAAAAGATTTCGTTAAAGAGGCAAAGCTACAAATCCAAATATATGGACCTGAAAACACCTACAATTCGGATCAGAGCGGTTTTAACTTGGAATTCCATTCGGGAAGAACATTAAGCGATTTAGGAGTTAAAACCGTAGAAAGTGTGGTCCAGTCGGTGTCATCTACAACGCACAGTTACACAATTCAACCCGTAATATCTGCTGATGGGAAACTTCTTTCTCCACTTTTTATTGTTTTAAAAGAACCCTCTGGCAGCTTTGGACCGAGGGTAGCAAATACAATGTTTAAAGCAGACAATATATACGTTTTGGCATCAAAATCTGGAAAGTTAACTTCAGAACACATGAAAAATTGGCTCCAAAATGTATATTTTCCAAATACTGGTTCTAAATCATTATTATTATTAGATTCTTGGAGTGGCCATTGTCCTGAAGTTATTAGTGAAATAACTCCATCAGGTACTAATTTTAAACATTTATCTATACCTGCAGGGACAACAGGTCAAATACAGCCCCTAGATGTATTTGGTTTCAGAATATGGAAAAATTTTATTAGAAGATTCTCTGATCAGATTATTCTTTACCAGTATGATGTCAATTTACATCAGAGGGATAACATATTAAAATTGCAATCGTTGACGCATAACCAGTTGGCTTCCCCTCGGTTTATAAATGTTTTTAAATACGCATGGTTTGAACGTAGAATAAAAATAAATTTAATATTGAAAATTAATATAATACATAAAAAACGTCAATTAGTAATGTAGAATAAACTTCTTTGGTATATTGAACTATTTTTTTAACTCTTATTAACGCTTTTTAACTCATAAATAAATAAAATATCTTATTTATCTAGTAGTTTTATATTTATTATTTAAAGAAAATGAGGGTAGTTTACCTCGTGGAACATCGATAGATAGATTTTTAAAAAACAATACCACAGTTACGATGGCAGTTTTCATCTTCGAGGTATAAACAAAAAACTACCCCTAATTTGTAACCCTTATAACCATTTTCAAAAATTTTTACTTCAAATATAAAACAAACACAGTACCAAATTTCGCCGTAATCGACAAATAACGCCCGGGATAGAATTAATTTTTAAGGGGGTGGATAACCCCAACAACCCCTATATGGTGTATTATGCCTTATTTTACACTAAACATTTTATTGTGCGACTAATTTACGGTTTTGTTTAAAGTATTTTCAAAATACCTGACAATTTTATCACATCATTCTTACGAAAAGTGCTTACATGTTAACCCCCGTAACTTCGCTGGGGTTGATCTAGGGCGAATGGGAAAAAACCCTTAACTAATATTTTTGAACGCACTAGAAGTATACTTAATGCCGCCAAAATCGATAGGGTGGTTTTTAAATAATTCCAAAAAAATAGGGGTAGTTCGCCCTTTTTAACCCTCTGCTATATGTGTGACACATCAAAAGAAAGCTCTTTTAAAATGAATATCAGTTACAATTTACCAAATTTTGATAGCACTTTTCGTTTTCAAAATATAAGTGAAAACGTACTTTTTCTCCAAACTTTCAACCCCTATAACTCGCCCCAGGGGCTTTTACCGCACGTATAAAAAAATGTGCGAACCTTATTTTGGCCCATTCTATGACTGTACCAAATTGCATCGAAATCGGTGAGACACAGTTGTGACACTTCCCTTGTAAGTGAAATTCTCGAAAATTATTTTAAAAGCTAAACTAATAAATTGAGTTAGTGAGCTTCGCTTAAAGCAAGTTTCGTAGGTATTGGGTAAATCGTAAATGCAAAAATTCACTAACACTTAGTGTTTCTCGATTTTACAAGAAATGTATTTGATACACTTTGTTTACATACCAGTTACAGATTTTGCCTTGATCAGTTAACCTCGTGGTGTAAATTTTCTGCAAGTATTTTGTGAATTAAGCGTGAATTAAACGTAGCGTTAGACTTTAAAACGTACGACTAGTTACTTAAATATTTCAAGTGTGTAAACATGCTTGGAACTAATGGATTTAGAGGACAGCGTATGATGAAAATGCAATAGGAACAGGTAAGTAAAAACATAACCTCAAACATAATATTTGAACATTTATAAAATTAGAAGGTTTCATGTGTTCCTATGATTATTTTTAATTAGAGTATGTATATCTATTTTTCACAACAAAGTGACGAGAATAAGGGTCCCCTATGCGTGTCACTCCTTATGCGAAATATCGATCGTTAATCGAGACGATTTATTTTACTCGGTGTGCGAAATATTCGTTATGAGAGGTACTTGTTAAGCGAGGTTCCACCATATACCTTATTGTACATACAGATATGCAAATAATTTCTTAAAATAGTTTATGAGCAATAAACAAAACGTCGCCTTTTAATTAACCGACTATCACAGTTTGAAATAAAATAGACAATTTTTATATTATTCTTGAGAATATTAAACGTTAATTATTTTTTAGGAAGAATCTGGCGATGACTCTGTGAAGAACAAGACGTGGGCTCAAAATCTACAAACAAACAACAGAATTTTAGTAGCTCTGATTCTGAAGTATCAGATTTGGTACCACACTTTGACAAAATTGTAGAAAATTCACCTTCATCTAATACGAGGGAACAAAAACAAAAGCAAAAACGATCACGTTGGTCGAAATCTAATCCTTCCAATTGGGCTAAAAATGTTGCAAACCGGAGACGTTATGATTGCTTGCCTTATAAATCCCAAAAAGTCATACGTGAGGCTAAGTTACACCGACCAGTAGACTGTACAAAATGTAAATTTAAATGTGTAGAAAACTCTAATGAGGACAGTAGGGCAGAAATTTGTAAAATGTTTTGGGGTTTATCAAACTACCACCAACGTCAGAAAGACTTTATTTTAAAATACGTTCATTCGAGTATACCACGTCGTCCTAACGCAAACGTTTCGCTCAATAAAAGACAACAGTGTGGCCGTTCCTTTCATTTTCGTAAAAATGATATTAAAATACGGGTTTTCCAAAAGTTTTTTCAAACAACACTATGCATAAGCAATGGACCAATCATAACAGCCTCTAAAGGACAAATAGGTGGAGCTTTTCTGGAAGAGGATAAACGGGACAAAAAATCTCCATCAAACCAAACAAAACCTGAGGATGTAGACTTAATCAAGCAACATATCTGTGGTATGTTCTGCATGGTGTGGTATGGTCAGAATTAAACGGTAAAAAGGGCAGAATTATACCGCAGGAACTACACCTGTGGTATGAAGCTCTACCTGTAGATAACAAACTAAAAGAGACAACTACTGAACCAGCAATAGGTGAAGAGTACGATGAATCTGAAGATCAATAAAACTATATTCTTTTTTTGTTCTGTATCATATTTCGTTTTTGTTAATTAGATTTTGTTTATTTTACGTTGCCTTTGTATGCTTAACACAGAGAGATCGAAAAGTCGCGCACATCAAAATAAATTTATGTTTAATAGTATTTTCAATGAAATATTTCTATCACCTACCGCGTGATAGCATCATAGGTATTGCCGACAACAGATCTAGATGACATCGAAACATAAATTTGTCATTTCACATCGGTAGTATTGCGGTTTTCACTTATTTACAAAGATGCCATTTTCCCAAGAGCAGCGACTTTTCGTTGTTGAACGATATTTTTCAATCCAGATGTTGGAGTACCTAATAACTCAACAATAACGAGATTAATAGCCCGTTTTCGTGAATGTGGATCAGTTGCTAACAAGAAGAAAACCGGGAGACCAGCCATTCTAACCGACGAGAAATTGAATGAAATTCTAAATGTGATACTACGTTCGCCTTCAAAAAGTTCGAGGAGACTCTCAGCACACACTCAGATTTCATATGGTAGTGCTCAAAAAGCGACGAAAAAATTAAAATTTCGTGCATATCATGTTCGCAGTGTACAGGAATTGAAAGACCTGGATAAACAAAAGCGCATAGAATATAGTAGATTTTTGAAGATTTTTACGATTGAAGAACTTGATCGTGTTTTCTTCACCGACGAGGCATGGTTTCACCTTAGTGGATACGTGAATAGCCAAAACACAAGAATTTGGGCAACCAAAAATCCTCACGTCTTTCATGAAAACCCTTTGCACTCCCAGAAGATTGGAGTGTCGTGTGCTATATCTCGTCGTCGAATAGTAGGCCCTTTATTCTTTGAAACAAAAGTGAACAGTATTGTATACCAAGACATCTTTACACAATTTATTGCGTTGCTTGAAAACGATGAACGTTACTATTGGTTGCAGCAGGACGGGGACACATGTCACACATCTAACGCGACGATTCGCTTCTTACGCCAGTTTTTTGGCGAACGTAAAATCTCTAAAGGATTATGGCCCCCACGTTCTCCCGACTTAACGTCTCCAGATTATTTCCTTTGGGGATACCTTAAAGGAAAGGTTTACAAAAGCAGGCAGCACACGCTGGATGAACTGAAGGGGAATATAAGAACGGAGATTAATAACATCAGTTTAAGCGTGCTGCATAAAATGGCCTCAAACATGATAAAAGATTTATTTATTTTTTTTTTGTTATTGAATTCGGACATTTTTGCATTTAATACGAAAACGGTGGTGTTTATCAATATTATCTAAGAGTAATAAAAGTTTCTAAACTAAATTTGCTATTAGAAACTGCAAAAATAAATGTAGGGTTATAAAAGAATAAAAAAGTTCTGAGCAAACAAACTTTAGGAACAACCTGTATAGCATTGTTCCCGCGGACCGATCCAACTCATAAATTGCCAGCATTATTTTTTTCCACATTTTTTTGTTTGAAAAATTTACTCTACTATACTATAAACAACTACTGCTAGAAACTGCCTAAAATATTAAAAAAAAAAAATTAAACTAGTAGTATGTAGGCAAGACATACTTATTTTTGGTACGCCCTTTACTATTCTAAGCTGTTCCTCGTTTTAGATTATTTTGGTTTCAATGTCATGACTCGAGAAGGCATATATAATCTTACAAAACAATGTAATGGAAGAGATTTTGTGAAGAAATTGGATATAGTGGAAAGAAACATCATAAAACGGCGAACGTTCGCGGATAAGGAAAAGCAACAATTTTTGCGAACATTTTCGCGAGTTAAATCTGAGATGAAAACTAAATGGCAAGCTGCTAATCGTACAGAAAAAGCGTTCTTAGAAAAAAATCGTAATTGGTTGCAAGGGACTGTTAAAATAACGCAGAAATGTATGTCGAATATAGGTGGTCGTCCGGAAAGCGCTTTTGAAGATTTAAGCGATTGCAGTAAACGCCGTAAAACAAAATTACAACATTTTTGAGGAAGGAGAATGAAGCTGAAGCTCTCTTGTTTGCTGGTCAAATGGCTCTTCGAAAATTTGGAAATGTGAGTGGAGCACAAGTGGTAAAGGACATCATGTCATTGCCGTCACGTGGTAATAAATATAAGAAAGCTTTTAGAAAGAGTGAGACGTCTGAGCCCGAAAATTTAACACCAACACAAGCGTTATCTATATTTGTAGAAGCTTCATTGACACGAAAACAATATGAAATTATTAGAGAAAGCTCAAGAAAACTATATCCCTCTTATTCACTTCTACAGAAAGCAAAACAAGATTGTTATCCAGACTCGAATGCTTATCGTGTTACTGAAACGTGTGCGGAAATTAAATTACAAGCATTAGCAGATCATACCGCAAAGCGATTTATTATTTACCTAGAAGAAGTTTTGATATCTCTCACACGAAAAGAATTGGCATCCTTGGAGCTGACGTATAAATGGAGTTGTGACAAGCACAATTCAAACAAACATTTTCAAATAGCAGCGATTTCAATTCCAACATTTTCCAGTCGTCACTAGTACCTCTTCAGCTTATTTGTAAGAAAAATAAGAAAGTAATTTGGCAAAACCCAACGCCCTCCTCACCACGTTTTTGCCGACCAATGAGAATCAGATTTATCAGGGAATGGAAAGATGTGACAACTGAGGAAATTAATTATCACAAAGAGCAGGTAAAACATTTAAGTACAACCGAAAGTAATATCGGAGACAAAGAAGTGACGGTCAACCATAAAATGTTATTTACCATGGTAGATGGTAAAGTCTGTAATGCCGCTACCAATACAGGCTCGACCATGCGATGTTACATATGTACGCTTACGTCAAAAGATTTCAATGATTTGGAAAAATCTGAAAAAGCACCTATAAACTCAGAAAACTTGGAGTTTGGATTGTCGATTTTACATGCACGAATAAGATTCTTCGAAACATTACTGGATATTTCGTATAAAATTACAATAAAAAAGTGGCAAACAAGAACAGAATCAGAAAAGAATATTATAAAAGAACGGAAGCAAATTATTCAAGAAAAGTTTAGAAAAGAACTTGGCCTAATCGTTGACGTACCTAAAGCCAACTACGGCAACAGCAACGATGGAAATACCAGCAGAAGATTCTTCTCTAACGTAGAAACCTCGGCAAGTATAACAGGAATTGACCAAACCCTCATTGAAAGATTGGCTACAATTCTGGAAGTAATATCCATTGGTCATAAAATTGACGTAAATAAATTTTCAGAGTACTGTCGATATACGGCTAAGCTCTACATCCAGTTGTATTACTGGTACCCCATGTCACCAACCCTCCATAAAATTTTGATACATGGCCCAACAGTAATAGAAAAAGCACTGTTGCCTATAGGAGCTCTATCAGAAGAGGCGGCAGAGAGCAGAAATAAACATTTCCGTCAGTACAGGGAAAAATATTCACGTAAATTTTGCCGGGTCCAGTGCAACCTGGATATCATGAATCGCCTTTTGTTAACATCAGATGCATTTTTAAGCTGCAGTAGACCTAAATCCATTAAAAAGTCAAAACCGTTCAGGCCGGAGACAATTAAAATGTTACTTCCATGGGATGCGGATGACAAAGATGAAACTAGCGAAGGTGACGAAGAGTTAGATGAAGAAGAGCGAGATGCGACTTAATTTTCGTCTTATTAAAAAAATACAATATATTAATTACTTTTTTACTACATAAAAAATACTAATAAAATTATTAATTACCTATTAAATATTTTTGTTTCATTTTTCCATTTTTAGATAATTACCAACCCAATATCAATAAGCTTTGCTTTTGATGACAATAATTTATCACTAATTCAAGCGCATATAATTTTGATCGACAATTTGGGTCAAATACTCCACTGTGCGGGGTTGGATATTAACTTATTATCAGTACGTAAATTAGAAATGAGTAATTTTACTGTAGTATTTGAAAAAGGAACAGGAAAAGTTATTAAAAATAATAAAATAGTTGTTATGGCAACCAGAACGAATAAGTTGTATGAACTTGATTTTATAAGTGAAAAAGAATATGGTTTAGTAACGATGCTGAATGAATCTGAAGTTGAACTGTGGCACAGAAGGTTGGGACATATTAGCAATTCAAATTTAGAGAAATTGAACAAGTTGGTAAATATTGTAAACCGAATGCAAAACTAAGTTTCTGTGAGACATGCGTAAAAGGTAAACAAACAAAACTGCCTCATAAACAAGAAAGGTATAGAGCAAAAAGACCGTTGCAATTGATTCACAGTGATTTATTTGGTCCAATAAAAGAGTCACACGATAATAAGAAATATGTATTAACATTTATAGATGATTTCACTCATTTTACTGTAGCGTATGCATTGAAAGCTAAAAGTAAAACGTTTAATTATTTCAAGAAGTATGAGTCAATGGCTAAAGCGCATTTTAATTCTTCAATTAGCCGTTTTCGTTGTGACAATGGTAGAGAATACATATCAAATGAAATGAAAGAACATTTTGAAAAGCAAGGTATTCAGTTTGAATTTACGGTAAGGTATACACCAGAACAGAATGGTGTTGCAGAGCGGATGAACCGCACAATTATAGAAAAAGCGAGATGTATGTTGCTGGATACTGATTTGGAAAAGGGTTTTTGGACTGAAGCGGTTTGCTCAGCAGTTTATTTGATAAATAGATCGCCTACAACTGCATTAGAAAAGGTTGTACCATCTGAATTGTGGTATGGACATAAGCCAAATCTAGACAAACTTAAGGTATTTGGTTGCACTGGTTATTTAAAAATCCCATCTGAATTAGTAGAGAGTAAATTTGCAAGTAAATCCCTGAAAGTATTTATGATGGGTTACTGTCCAAATGGATATCGGTTATATTGTCCGAGTAACAAGAAAATATATACTGGAAGAGATGTAATATTAAATGAATTTAAATACAATTTTGATACACAAAAATTAATTGTAAATGTTGACAAAGATGAAGTAAGTTCAGATGATGGCGAACAGGAAAGAATAATAGAAGAAAACATAGAACAGAAGATCGCAATAAAAGAGAACACCGAAACAGAAACAGAAGAAATTACAAGAGAGGAAGAACGAAAAGAAGCACGCCAAAGGAGATGACCTAAATATCTAGATGACTATGCAGTGTACGCATTGAATGCTGAAACATTTGTACATGAAGCTCCACAAGATTATGAAGAGATCGAAAATAGAGAAGATAAGAAACATTGGTTGGAAGCTGTTGATGAAGAGTTAAAATCTTTAAAAACAAACAATACTTGGACGTTACAAGCATTACCAGATAATAAGAGAGTAATTGAAAGTAAATGGGTGTTTAAAGTAAAGAAGAATGAAAAGGATGAACTAGTAAGACGCAAGGCTAGACTCGTTATCAAGGGATGTTCTCAACGCAAGGGATATGATTACAATCGAACATATGCGCCTGTTGCACGTTTGATAACCGTTAGAACATTATTGTCAATAATTAATACTCATAATCTGTTTGCATACCAATTGGATGTGAGAAATGCGTTTCTGCATGGCGATTTGAAGAAGAAATTTATATGAAAATTCCACAAGGAATAACTGAAAATTCGAATATGGTATGCAAACTTAACAAGACGTTGTATGGGTTAAAGCAGGTACCGAGAGCCTGGAATGAGAAGTTTAATAATTTTATAGTGACACAGGGATTTAAAAGATCTCAAAACGATTTCTGTTTGTACACAAACTTAAAAGAAAAGGTTTATTTATTGTTGTATGTGGATGACATTATAATTGCAGGTCACAAGAAAGATTTTATACAACAAACAATAAAAAATTTGAAAGACAATTTACAAATGACAGATTTGGGAAAATTAAACTTCTTCTTGGGAATAAAAATACAAGAAACAACGAGAGGGTTGTTTTTGTCATTCAAGGTCACTTTTAAGAAAATTTAATATGGAAGAGTGCAAACCATCAAAAACGCCAATTGACGCAAAATTGTATGGTGAAAATACTGAAGGTACGTGTATTGTGGATGAAAAGCCTTATAGGCAATTGATTGGCTGTCTGATGTATTAATGCTAACAACAAGACCTGACTTGAGTGTAGCGGTAAATTATTATAGCCGCTACCAAAGTAATGCAACTGAAGAACAATGGCGGGGATTGAAACGAATACTTCGATACATAAAGGGAACATTGGATTATGGATTGTTTTACAAACGATCAAGTAAAAAGGAAGTGTTGGTTTCATATGCAGATGCCAATTGGGCGACTGATAGGAATAGAAAGTCAACGAGTGGATATATAATTGAAGTTTATAGCGCAGTGGTTCACTGGACAACTAGAAAACAAACGTCGGTGGCTTTGTCGTCGACAAAAGCCGAATATGTGGCCCTGGCTACGGCTGCTACTGAACTTATTTGGTTGAAAGAATTGTTAGACGACATGGGGGTTAAGATTGAGATTCCTGTTGTAATGTTTGAAGATAATCAGTCTGTTATCTACTTGTTGGACAAATGGGAGCATAAGCGATTGAAGCATGTTGATGTTAAGTACAATTTTGTGCGGGATTTGTGTATGAATGGGATTGTTGATGTAAAATATGTTTCCAACAGATAATCAAAAGGCGGACATTATGACAAAAGGAGTGAGTCACGGTAAATTTGTAGAATTCCGAACGTCTTTAAATATTGTAAATTCTTTTTGAATATATAAGTTGTGGGGGGTGTTAGAAAAGTTAGGCAACTGAATATGCAAAAAAGAAATGTGTAACGAAAAAAAAAAAAGAGACGCCAAGTTTTTCTGTTAAAGTTCTTTTTAATAAATTAATGTAAAAACATTCTAGTAAGAATAAAGTGTTTAGTTCGAACGCCAAACTTTCATTTAGAAGCAAAGTCTCATCAAAAAATGTATTAAAACAAAATAATCTATTTAACCCAAATATGCCTACTGTCCTTTTAAAAGGACATCCAGTGTAGAAATCTTTAAATATATTTATTTAGCATTTAGACTTTTTACAGATAGATGGTGCAGGTTTATTTGACTTTATGAAGACATTGTTTACTTGTTTTGGTATTTAGTTGATATTAAAACGTGATAGTACGAGTGTATACAGTGAAAATTTTGAAAAAATGGATAGGCCGATAGATTTAAAGTTGGTTGGGTGAGTAATAGTGGTAATAGTTATGGATGCCCATTTTGATATTTGATTTGGGTGTCCTTTTAAAAGGACAGTAGGCAAATACAAATACTTTTTTTTAGAGGCCTTACGTTGGATGAATTCCTTCATTCGTTGGAGGATACGGGTACCGATTTTCCAGAGGGTACAGAAATTGCTGTTTTACCACCCATAAATGCGTGTGATCCAGTCACGGATGAAGATTCCGGTGACGAAGATTTTGTGAACGTAAATAATTTGCCCGGTTCCCAACTGCTTGCAGAAGCAGAAATATTCCATAATTTTGATCCTTTGCAAATAATATTTTCACCGAGACCTTCACCTACGCCAGTTAGAAGCCCCGAACCAGTAAAGGTCAATGATAATGAATATACCTCTGAAGACGATTTGACTTTGGCTGAAATAAGATCGCGAATGAAGAAAACGAAAAGCGCCAAGAGCGGACCAATAAAAAGGCATTATAAATGGAAAAAGAGAGACATTGAGCCACCTAATATAGAAATACCACTTGTTCATAATGTTGTAAATAACAATTCGCCACTTGAGCTTTTTGATTTTTTTTGGGATGAAGAAATAATAAACATGTTCTTAGGATGTTCTAATCTTTACGCAAGCCAACACAACAAACCTGCCAATATCACCAAAGAAGAAATACTAAATTTCTTTGCTGTTCTATTAATCAGTGGATATGTTCATGTTCCACGTCGCAGGATGTTTTGGGAAAATACAGCAGATGCCCATAATAATTTGGTTTCTAATGCCATTTCCAGGGATCGATTTGAATACATTTTTAGAAATATACATTGCTGTGATAACGCTTCTTTGGATAAAACTGATAAATTTACGAAGGTAAGACCGTTGATAAAGAAAATAAATTACTCGTTCCAAAGGTTTGCTCCGTTACAAGAAAATCACAGCGTCGATGAAGCTATGATACCTTATTTTGGCCGTCACGGAGCAAAGCAATTTATACGTGGAAAACCCATTCGTTATGGCTATAAATTTTGGACCGGTGCTATTGATTCAGGATACGTGGTATGGATTGAACCATATCAGGGCGCCAAGAGCGAAATAAAAGTTCAGTATAGGGAACTTGGGTTAGGACCATCAGTAGTTCTTCAATATGCAGAGACCCTTTTATCAATTAGAAGTTATCCCTATCATATTTTCTGTGACAATTTTTTTACAACAATTCCTCTTACTGATGAACTAAAAAAAATGAATATAAGACTAACGGGGACCATAAGAGAAAACCGGACATCAAATTGTAATTTGGTTAGTACAGCCGAGATGAAGAAAAAGGAGCGAGGTAACCTAGACTATAAATCCAATGAAAATGGGACAGTAGTTGTAAAGTGGCATGACAATAGTTGTGTTTCGTTGGCATCCAATGGAGTACCTGTTTATCCTTTATATTCGGTAAATCGATTTTCTGTAAAAGAGCACAAAAAATAAAAGTTGGTCAACCCAAAAATATATATGAATATAACCGTCACATGGGTGGTGTTGATAGAGGTGACCAAAATATAAGTCTTATAGGGTAGGTTTCAGAGGAAAGAAATGGTACATTCCTATAATATTCCACATGCTTGATTTGTCTGTACATAATGCCTGGCAACTCCACAGACAACAAAATGGTAAGCTGGACCATCTGACCTTTCACAGAAGGATCGCATTGGCAATTTTGGAAGGTCACCAAAGGAAATTTGCAAAAAGATCAAGACGATCATTATTAGAAAACGCTGATTCTAGGTATGATCAAATGGACCATTTGATCATACCCCAAGAAAAACAAACTAGATGTAGGCTTTGCCACAAAAAAGTTTCTACTAAATGTGAAAAATGTGATACAGCTTTACATATTGCATGTTTTAAGCCATATCATACCCCACAAACATAATGTATTTTTTTGTTACTATATGAATTATTACACAAGTTGTTTAAAAGTTCTTTAAAACTCTGTATAATAATCCTGTTTAAATACATTTTTTGTACATATATATGCCTACCGTCCTTTTAAAAGAACATTATTTTTTTCATACTTCCCATGGTCAGAATTTCAAAAACTTCTCAAAACATAATAAATATAATCCAAATAACTCGTTGATGCAAAAAAAGATTGAAAAAATTTTTTAAAAAATTTCAGGCATATCTGGGTTAATTGTTGTTAATTACATATAAATTCTATTATGTCCCAATATATAGTTGTTAGGGCTCGTAATACCTAACAATATAACATAATTCAAAATATAAGAAATAAAATATTACATTTGAATACTGATTTACAAGCTATCAATAATCTTTAGAAGTGTTTTTCTCCAAAATATCACTTAGTGAGTTTTGGCAGTAATAGGACGATATAAAAAAAGGAAAACTTGACAATAATATATACTAACATAATAACGCCACAGTTATAGTGACTTTATTCTACCTTTTTCACATACAACTTCACTTATACCAAATTAAAAAGATCTGTACATACCGTACTTCCTTATTACGAAGAGATAAAACTTGTTAAACAAAATAATGAAAATTATAGAAATAAGAATGATTATTTTTAAAGAATTATAATCCTTTGGATTACCATTGTTAATTCTCCTTTCTGGAATTTGACAAGCACTTTGCTTGCAATAACACCTTGATCTTGAGCTTCATAATTTTCTTGTTCTTCTCACTGATGAAAACAAATTTTTTACGAAGAAAAAAGATTAAATCTACATAGATGTTATTGAAATTTAACTTTAATTTAATAGTATTAACAAAAAAGATTCATACTTACATTTGTTAGGAATCAAAATGCCATTTACCTTTTTATCCATTTCATCCTTTTCGTGATTTCATATTTATCGGTTAAATTATACCTTCCCATGAAACTTAAGACATTTCTGTTAATTTGATATTTCAAAATTGTTAACATTATTAAAAAATGTATCCTAAAGCTTCCACAAAACGACTTCTTTAAAAAAAACCACAGCAACGCGTTCTACGTCAACTTCAACGGATAATGGAAACAACAAACAGCGGAGCGTCACTACATTCATTCTAGTTTAGTTGTAGGTTTTCAATAACAGATGGCACGCCAATATTAGAAAGGAATTTATTTATACTTATAGATTTTGTTGAGTATATTAATAGCCTTGTTTATAGATATACATAGTTATTCAACCGATGTTAGTTTGTGCACATGATACCCAGATGGCAGGGTAATTTATGTGTCGCCATTCATAAAAATTTAAATTTTACTATACGCGCCCTAACGTATTACTACGAAAAACGTAAAATAAGTTGCATATATTTTAGTATTTCTTGCATAGAAAAAAATCAATAATGTGTCCTTCGAGAATAACACCGAATTGTAAAAGACTATTCGTCGGTTGGTACCGATTTGTAGACGCCAAATTTTTGTAAGTAGGTGTATGAACAGGTTTTATGAGAGGAAACCAACTGCGTTGAATCTTTTTAAGAAGTTTGTTTAAAAGACTATATTTTATATACCTAGTAAGGCATTCAAATTGAGACTACCTAATAACTCATAAAACATCAATTTTATCAAAAAAGTTTCAGATAAAACTTTCATCGTATAAAGGCGGAAAGTATTCTGAATGATTTTTAATGCATATTAGAAGCGCCATCAATATTTTTCAATTGTTAAGTATGCTTTTCAAAGGGTACATGTTTTTTGATATGCATGGTTTTTCGAAGTAAGGGCCAATTGAAAAGTTACCTATAATCCCACACAATATATTAACTGCCCAATGTCGTTACTCATTCATTTCACGTAACCAATAAAAATTTTCTAGTAACCAATAAAGCATACTTGTATCTAATAACAAAATTAAATTGGCTTTTGGATATCATTCTCCTAAAGCTCTTGATGCAAAGTCGTTTGTCAAGTTGGCACTACATCTTGCGATTTCAATAAAAAAAATATTGCATTGATTGTCGTTTAATTAGTTGTAATTTGTCGTAAAGTTTACAAATTTGTCGCTTCCTTTTTTATAAACAATACTTGAAGTATTGCATTTTTGAGGTAGTGTTAACTTGACAGTGGGAATCTATAGTAAAGAGTGGAGATAACAAAAAACTAATGACGTCATTCATTGTTGCTTAATTTGTTGTAATTTGTCGTAAAGTTTACAAATTTGTCGCGTCTTTTTTTAAATATATGGATTATTACGAACAGCAGCTTAAACATTGAATTTCTTGTAGCGCCTTTTTCTCTACTGAAGATCTTACACAAGATAGGATGTTTCTGTCTAGAAATCTTTGTTCGAATAAATTTTGGGCATAATTAGTATCTCTGCCTGCTTCATAAACAAAAGTCATTTTAGTTGTTTCAGCAATCGTGTCCCTTTCCGTGCATAATTAAAATAAGCAATAAAGTTACTATTTTACAACATAAGGAATTTGTAATTTGCAATTATAAGTAGTTAGCAGGATTTGTTATGTTTTTTGTTGTTATGTATTAATGATTTTCATTATGTTCAGTCAACACAATAAAGTCAACCTTAAAAAAGTTCATTAATATACGGGCTGTATCTAAATTGCGATATCAAGGAGTGATTTTTCAACAAAAATTAAGGAGAGTCTTTCATATAACTTTTTGTTCAAAACCCCTTCCCCACCGAGTTACAGCACTCTAAAATTAGGGGAAAAAATTGTTTTTATTTAACAAATCCACTATGGAGGAATTTAGAAGATTGAAATTTTGCAGGTAACTGTTGTTAATAAAATGACACTTTATGACGATTTCTATAACCCGAAAATGTTATTACAAGAGGCTGAACAAATCAACCCCATAATAGTTTGCATTAGAACTTTTTAATACGTCTACATTTTTCTATTTAAAAACTTGATTTAAATAGTGGCATTCAATACGCAACTTTTTTGTCTCTTGACGTTTTCTCCTACAATTGTTAGTTTGATCACAAAAAAATAAAATAATACATAGGCTCAAGTGAATTAATTCAGAGATTAATTATTATTAGTCAAAGAAATGAAGTTATGTCAAATTGATCTCGGCATTATTTTATTTTTTATGATCAAATTAACAATTTGTTAGTTGTAAAATGTCAAGAGATAAGAAAGTTACACATTTTTCCCTTAATTTTAGAGGGCTATAACTTGGAGGAGAAGGGGTTTTGAACAAAAAGTTATATGAAAGACACCCCGTAATTTTCGCTGAAAAATCATCCTTGAAATCTTTCATATCAATTTAGAAACACTGGTATAATAAAATCAGAAATACTTTATTTTTATTTATTTAATTGATTCTAATTAATATTTCTTAATTTTCGTATTTGTATTTTAACCAAAGAATTCTTAATGACGAAATAATAAAGAAGGAATTTGTATACGTGAAGTCGTTTATCCAAACTCGGGTAGTAGCAAAAAAACTTTGTTTATACTACATACTCGTTTGATATGTGTGATCCATTAAACTGTCGGTCGGCCAATTGCTCAAAGGAACGCTCGGCGCTACCACGTCTGGAATTAAGTCTGCAATAGGACGAACAAAAATCAAAACTGACTTTTTATATTTTTACTACAATTTAAACCGAAAATAATTATTGTTTTTTTTTATTCTATCCGAGAAAAGTACTAATTGATTTATTTAATTAGCAAGTTAATTTTTGGTTCTCTATTATAAAAAAAGGACAAATATTTTTTAAAATATTTAGATGTAATGCTTAAAGTAATTAAATATTTTATATGTTAAACAATTTCGTGTTCAATCACATAATAGTTATTTAACCAACAAGTCTATTAATGAAGGCGATTAATTATCGAGATATTTTAACGCGTAAGCGTGCGAAGCGAAGCGAACGCGTTAATTATTGAGATAATTAATCGCATTTTAATATACGAGTTAGTTACAATATTTTTCCGTTGACCGTCTTTTCAACAAAATACAGAAAATCCATCGTTGAAAAATCTCCCAATTCTGTCACTGGCAAAATAACCTCACTTTTAATGTGTCATAATTTATTTTTGTAGTCTTACCGAATAGATATAGTGGTCGGTTGGGTCGCTATTACAAATTTCATTGGAGAATATTTATTAAATTGACTACTATATTAGTTCGGTCGGACTTTCTTAAAATCGTTTATTAATAGGTGTCATTAATGAATGATTTTGTATACATTTATAAATCATATAAATACACGGTCGACGGAAAATTCAATTAATCTTTTATTCTGAGTATGCAACTTCTACTACAAGTTGGATTTTCAATTTTATTCAATTCATTCATAAATGATGTTTTTCTCGTTCGCCGTTAGAGGCAGCACGAGATAGAGCAACCCAACTCGATCGGTTGAATAACTATGTATGTATATCTATAAACAAGGTTAATAGTAACAGATTTCATTTATTAGCAGAAATTCTATTTCCCATTTAAATGTCGCGTAATGTAATTGATATTATTTTTAACATGTCTAATGGCTACAGCAAGGTCCGTTAACGCAAAGGCCTTGGTGTGACATCATTGGAAGAATTGACATTTCTATGTTTTTATTTATACAGTGTATTTCACTTAAATCCAAATTTACTGAACCAATTGACTTTATACAGGTGTATCTGAATGACTGCAACAAACTTGAAGCGGTGATTCTTTAGTGAATTTTAAGGGTACTTTGATATATGAACCATGGGCGAGTTCGGCTCCCCTAAGGAGATACACCCCTCCAAAAATGGCGGAAAATTTTGGTTTAATTTCTTTTTCTCAAAAACCATAAACGCTAGGAAAATGAAATTTAGGGAATATGTTTAACTCATAATAAGGCACGTTTTGACCCTATTTGTACTTTCAATCTACCCTTCTAAACTACTAAACGTAACCACCTTCATTCAATTTATGCCTAGATTTTTTTTATGAAGATGATAAATACATTGGAAAAATTTCAGTTAGATAGATAAAACTATTCTAAAACGTTTTTGTCTCTCTGATGTTCTTCTAAAAATTAATAATTTCTGAGAAAAAAAATAATTAAGCAAACACTAACTGTTAAGCTGTAGGGTTGTTAATCGAAAGTTGGAATGAATTTTTAATGGAAAAATCTTAGTAAGCTTTGCAATCTTTATCAGAAATATTTTTGACGTTTAAATATTAATGCTTTTTTTACTTTATTATTGTTTTATTTAAAATTTTGAAACGTCGAGTGAACGAGCGTAAATGCGATAGAATTTTATTCAAAAATTAATTTGAAAAACAATAATAATAGTAAGAAAAACTGACATTTAAACGTTAAAAATATTTCTGGCAAAGATTGTATTTATCATCTACATAAAAAAAATTTTAGCAAAAATGCAAAGGGGGTGGTTACTTTTAGTAGTTTAGAAGGGTAGGTTGAAAGTACAAATATGGTCAAAACGCGCCCTATTATGAGTTAAACATATTCCCCAAATTTCATTTTCCGAGCGTTTATGGTTTTTGAGAAAAAAAATTAAACCAAAATTTTCCGCCATTTTTGGAGGGGTGTAGCTCCTTAGGGGAACGGAAGTCGTCCATGGTTTATGTATCAAAGTACCCTTAAAATTCACTAAAGAATCATCCCTTGAAGTTTGTTGCAGTCATTCAGATATTCGGCAAGAAGTATCTTCGACCGATAACCGTGGTAGGCAAATTTAAAACGATCTATTCGGGGTGAACGGTCAAATACGCACAGGAACAACTTTTTACAATTTGCTAATATATTTCGGTTGTCGAATTACAACCTTCATCAGAGCGAATTACATTTGCTGTTAAAGAGAAAAAAAAATTTTCTTAAAATGGTAGAAGTTTTACAAAATAAGTTTAAAAACTTACTTGTTTATGAAGCGGATAAACCAAAAACATTTTTGAACACATTACGTAGATATTATTACGTTTAATTAAATTAAAACTTGGAATTAAAAGTTAAAATCATTGGGACGAACGAGATACAAGTTAAAATTTTACTTTCGTTTTTTCTTTTTTTTGATTCTGAAATTCTAGTTTTATTTGAACAAAACTGGAACAATACGCCCAGCGCATGCGTTAAAATATAAAGAGAACACTGTAATTGAAATTCAAAACTTAAAGTTAACATTTTTAAAATATTAATTTGTTAAAAAGTTAAACATTAAGTGTAGGAAAATTTTATGTAAACGGACAAACAAAATGTCTAGGGAGCCAGCCTATTCTTGCTTTTGTCATTAGAAATGATGTAAGCAACATTTATTGCTTAAGGATTGTGTATCCGTTTTGAAGTTAATTGAGTCATCAGTGTAGTTAATGTAAAGAACTTCTAAGAGGTTTCTGTTATGATAGTTCTTTTCAATGTCCAAAACTTTGACATTATCAAAGTCGAATTTATGTCCTGTGTCTGTGGTATGTTGTGATAGAGCACAGGAGGTTTTTAATAACCTACAATCGCTTTTGTTCGAAATCCTACTTTTTAGCCACTGATTGGTTTGCCCAATGTATTTGCCATTGCATTCCCCACACGAAATGCAATAGATAACACCTGATTTTAATAGTGGATCAGTGCTGTCCTTGACTTTAGTGAAATATTTTTGTAATTTGTTATCGTAACAATCCACAACTTTGATGTTGTCAATATTCTTAAAGACTTTTTTAATTTTACCCGTAAGTTCATTTACGTAAGGAATTTTACGATATTTAACAATCTGTTCAGTTGTGTTTGTTGTTGTATTCACTAATATGCATTATTCTATGTTTCATTGTCAAAACTGTTGCTATCTTGTGGCCAAAAGTGTGGTTTGAATGAAAGTTTAAATATCTTCCAGAATAAGTAGGCTTTCTATACCAATCAAAAACGATCGAGTTATCCAAGTTTCTGATGACTTTAGTGTCAAGAAAGGGTAACCCTCCGTCGACTTCGTGATCAAGTGTGAATTGTATGCTAGGGTGGAAACTGTTAAATTGATTTAAAATTGCCTCTGCATCGTCTTTGTGAACACCCAAAATTAGATCGTCTACATATCTTTTGATGAAATTAATTCTGAAGTTTATGTTATTTTTCTTTAAAATGTTATCAATGACGTGGTCCATCACTATCAGAGCCAGTATCGGAGAGATTTTGGAGCCCATAGGGGTTCCTTCAATTTGACGGTAGATTGTTCCATTAAAAGTAAAGACTGAAGCTTCAAAGATTAATTTCAAACCCAACAAAAACGTGTCCTTATCCCAACCACACTGGTCCGCTACTAAATCCCATTTTTCCTCTATAATTTTATTGACCAAGTCCAAAGGAATCACCGTAAATAAGCTGATAACGTCAAGGGAAATCAATATGTAATCCCGTGGCAGCTTGTAACCATTATAATCATTAACAAATTGAAAAGTGTTTTTGATATTATAATCAGTTCTGTCGTTAAAAGCTAAGCTTAGTATGTTTGCTATGTAACCAGACAATTCATAGGAAGGGGTGCCCACAGAAGAAATAATAGGTCTTAAAGGGTTATCTTCCTTATGGATTTTTGGAAGAAAATACGCTTTGGCCAAGACTGAATTATATGTTTTTAATTTTTTAGCTTCGATGTCATTAATGAATTTTTGTGATTGTATACATTTAATAAAGGTGTTAATTTGTTTTTGAATGTTATTCAATGGGTCTTTTTCAATAACTTTGTATACTGCATTATCACTAAGCATTGCGATAGCTTTATTTATATAATCAGTTACCGTCATTCAGATACACCCTGTATAGGTACCTGTTATATTCCGAAATTTTTATGTTGTGTTGGTGACTTGTTTATGTGTAATGGGTTATGAGTTGCATACATTCGGAAACTTATTATTTTTATTTTTAAGATTTATTTACATTTTGTTTGTTTATAACTTTTATTTTATTATTCTTTTCAGCAACAGATTCTGAGTATTCCATTCATTTTAAAATCTCTTTTAACCCTTTAACCCACTAACAATAAGTTTTATGTAATTCCTATATCTCCCAGAAAAGAAATCGTCGCGAAAGTGTTAACTCCTATTGTATTAAAAATTCTTCTTGTCCTTCTGAGAGGGTGTTGTAAGTTCAAGATGTTATTTTGCGCAGATGTAATTTTTTTGATGTTTTCGATTTTTGGTATAAAAGACCGTTCAAGGCTCTTCTCGAGCTCTCTTTCTTATTATATTACCAGAGGTAATACGTATTTTCGGGTGATAAAGAAATTTTTGGTTGATTCGCCATTTTTGGTTTTTGTGTAAAAATTTTTCTAATCCATTTTTGTGGGATTCATCAGCCGAAATAAAATTTTGGAAAAGTGTTCTTCTTTTACCAAATTGTACGGAGATTCTGGATTTCAACGTATTTTATAAAGTTTTCTTCTATCTTCTGTTTAAACCTCGAACATCAGAGGTAAGCATTTTTGTAAGGTCTTTATTAAATATCAGATATGTATGCTGAAGAATTTGGATATAATAATTTTTTTTATATCTGATTTTCCTTAAAAAAATCTTTATATAATTTTTTTTTAACTTTTCATATATTATTTCAATTTTTTTTTGTAAATTCTTGTTTGGCGAGTGTTCATTTTTTAATTGTAGTTTTGGTGTTAATTTTTTTTATTTAATTTTGATTTCACTGTGTGGCGCCATATAAATACCCCTCCTTTCTTCACTGAGCCGGTTGAAGACTCGCGTACATCTCAAGGTGATAAAACTAGTTTGTCCTTCTTGAAAATTTCGTTACCATATTTTTGTTTTGTTAAATTTAAAATCGTTTGATAAAATTTGGCGTCATATGCCCTCCTATACCATTTATCTTAATTTTATTACGGTTATCTATGTTTTAATTTTATAATTTATCTGGAAATACAACGCTTACTGATGCTCCTGTATTTATTAAAAATTTCAAGTCAAATTAATTATAATTTAATGTTATCATATTAACTCCATTTAAACTAAAAATTGATAAATAATGACTTGAATTTGATTCATTGTTCACGAAAAAACGTATTTAAATTTTGTTGTGTGTTATTTTCAATTTCCTGTGGCAAAGTATTTGCTACGTAAGCTCTAGATTGATTATTATTATTGATTTAAAGATTGATTATCTTTAAGTGTCTCATAATTTCCAGCGTTTATAATCGTTCTTCGTTCCGTACTACGTAAACCATTGGCAACTTGTTTCCCATAATCATTAATTGATTAGAATATAAACAATTATAAAAACCAAATGGGTTTCAAAGTCTCAATTTATTTAAAATTTTTTTTTTCTTTTTAAAATATATTTAAATTTACATGGTACATGTTTCGACTTTCGTCATCATCAGCCAAATAGTCAAAGGTGTAAAAAGGTAAAATACATCAAAGAATAAACACGTTCAACACATAATCACAATCGAAAATACTTATAAAGTATAGCGAAGCGAAATTTTCTTTTATTTTAAAAATAAACCACTTCTAAACAAAATAAAATTATAGAACGAACGACCAAAACAAGAAAGGAAACATTTTTAAATAAATTGAGACTTTGATGCCCATTTGGTTTTTATAATTATTGTTTATATTCTAATACTATAACAGTCTCATATGGATTTCTTACAATTAATTGATTTGCTATTTTGTTTGATACTATGTAATTCAACAGAGAGCGTTGTAGCAGATTTTTGTGAGAGGAAATGAAGTTTCATATCTGTAACCAAATCATTTATAGAATTGTATGTGTTATCCAATCGCAATTTTGCACTAAGAGAGAGCCGTGTTTTTAAAATATATTGAATCAACAACTTTTGACCAGCTTCATCCAGCATTTGTGAATATAGGTCAATTCCATCAATTAATTGAATAGTTACGCTTTCAGAATTTGTCATAACAGGTAACAGTGAAGCTGCTGTTTTAAGATCAAATTTTTCAGTCATTATTACAGATTATCTAACTTAACTGATTCTTTTCTTTCTAATAAAGTTACTATACAATTATCTATATTTTTTCTAATTTCCCCTTCACATTCTAAAATTACATCTGATTTCTTACTTCCTATTAAATTAAATTTTAATTTTAATTTGTTAAAATTTTCTTCTAACTTATCTAATTCTCTACTTTTCTTAATCGTTAATTCTAAATTTAACCTTCTACTCTGAGTATCTGTCAACAAATTGGTTTTAAATCTATCTACCTGTTCCAAAATATAATTGACATCTGTTAACATCCTACACATTCCACAGAGCACTAAATTGCACACCGCTGACTAGTTACGACGCAATTCTTCAAAACTTTTGTTCAAAACCACTTCTCTTCTTACTTGTATACACGTAATGCTTTTCTACTTTTTACACATGCACACCACAAGATGAAAACAATGCAGAATCCCACAACTATGATGCCAATAACCTCCGTCAGGTGGTACTTCGATGTGTCGTTGCTAACTCCGCCACTATTGCCCGCTTGTGTAATAATTATTTCTTCTTTAGAATATCCTTTTCCTATTTTCATTGTACTTCTTCTAATTAATAATTAATAAATAAATCCACTGCTTTACTCGACTGGCAGGATCGCCATGCGATGGATCAGGATATTTTAAATTTAAACATGATGTAAAATTAAAGAATAGGTGTTTATTATATACGATTATATATATGTTACTTATTAATATATTGATTGCTGCTACTCATCCTTCGCAATCATGAAGGCTTTTTAATAACGAAAAGTAATTACGTTACATTATGGTCTATTACGAAGAATTTGCAATAGCGCACAAAAGAATACTTAAACTACTTAACAATTAAATTAATATTATATTATTTATAATTAATTACTACACTACAGCGGTATAAAATTAAGATGTAATGTTTAAGCTCTTCTTTTGCCTGTCTGTATGATTACTTTATGGGTTTGGAGCGTAATTTATTTAAAATAACTTATTTCTTTACTTTCTTTGTTAATTTAATCTTACGACGACTACATTACAGTTCTAAGTTTAACTTACTTTTAATTACCAATATAAAATCAAACACAGTTTCTTTGTTGAATTGGCGAATATCGCACTCTTCGCACAAGTATGCCTACTCGTGCGTTTTTTGAGTTTAGTGACTTGATTAATTATTGTGCAATATTCGCCAACTACAAATACTTTGTTTTCTATTACAAAGAGCTCGACAGAGGTTATGCTCAGTCTAATATTAATCTTAAATGGTATTGTATTCATTCGTCAAAGAGCGTATTTCACTTTAAAACTGTTATACTCTAATAAGCACATTTTAAGCACTAAACTACAAATTCAATTCTCTATATTTAATTACGGAGCTCTTATATATTATTCTTGTTTGGACAGTATAACTACTGATAAAATTCAAAAGTTACAAAATTCATGTTTGCGATTTATTTACGGAATAAAAGGATGGGAGCATATATCTCACTCGCTTGGTTGGGTGGGTTGGTTAAACATGGCTCGTAGAAGATCTTTTCACTCGTTATGCTTGTACCATAGAGTTATTATGTTTCGGAGTCCGCCTTACCTATATAATAAAATACGCTACAGAACTGATGTTCACAATGTCAATGTTAGGCATCGGCATGCTTTAACAATACCAAGGCACAATTATGAAATTTATAAAAGATCGTTCTCTTATTGTGTGTCTAACATGTACAACCCTCTGCCGGATTCTTTAAAACGTTTATCTTGTAAAAGAGTCAAGATAGAACTAAAAAAAACTTTTGCTTAACCAACAAAATGGCTTTGAGTAGACGGAATAGCGCCAGTTCCTTTCCCCCTTTTCTTCTTTTTTCTTATTCTCTCTTCTCTTCTATTCTCTCTGTTTTTCTTTTGATTCTGTGACGTACATCGTTTGTGTCATTTAGTTTAATTTCTAGTAGTAGTAATTTAATTTGACGATTGATGAAAAACAGACCACCATTGACTGGTGCTAGCCAAACTGACTCAATTCTCTTTGGTTAATTGTTTCGAATTTAATTTGTTTGTTTCCAATGTATTTACTGTTATTATTATTTATGTGAACCAATAAATATTGTTTATTATTATTATTCAGTGTACTTTTTGTGTTCAAGTTTTATAATAAATAAACAAGATAAGCTAACTTAACTTTTACAGTTAACTCATACATAGGATGTTCCACGCAATCAAGAGGGGTTGAAAAGTCGAGTCCCTGGCATTTTGAATTCGGAATTGGAAACCGAATCTTAAAAAACCAGAAAATTAAGGAGGAACGGTAAATATTTTCTGTTTCGTGATTACCGAGTTTTCATTATTCATTACTTTAAAAAAAATGTTGGGATTCTTTACGAATTACTTACTTATTTTGATGATAATTACTGGACATAATCAAATTTCCTGTGAGGGTATGTTAAACGGGGAATAATTTGGTTTTGAATGTCTTATATAAATAATAATAATTTTTAGATGTAGATTTATATTGGAGAGATTATAATGGAACAATTCCCTCAGATGCGTACCCTGCAGGGAACGATATTTATATAGGCCAAACACTTAATTTGCCACATATGCAAGAAGGAGGTCTTCTTCCTGGAGGGTTGTATCCAGACCGACGTAAGCTTATAGTTGAAGCACATGGTAAAAGACAAGAACATAACAATAATATTAAAGTAATAGGTATATATCGTTCAGTTGCTTGTTTAATTATTAAAAAAGATCTTTGTATGCATTTGTAGGTTTTATGTACTTCTACACCATATTTACTAAAATGGAGATGGATCAATACGCGTGACTTGAAATCAAAATTGTGTGAGAATTGCATTGTAGGTGGATATGAAGTTGAACGTTTGCTGTTTATCGGAAAAATTTTTCACGACGGTGAATGGAAAATTGGAAAAGTATTCCCACCCTCAAACGAGGGCCCTAGTCGCAATGGATTGAGAATCTGGACTAAAGATGGAATAGCATTTAGCGCAGAAGATTTTCAGATATTAATGAGCGTTAATCAAACAGAATTATGTAATGAATGTCATATTTAGTATTAATTTCATTTTAAACAATACGTGCATTTATTTAAAAGAAAATAAAATTTGTATCAATTATTAATTTACTTTAGTGCGAATTCTCATCAAAATATTATTAAAAATATTTTAATTAATGATGGGTTTTTGATGTTTTAGCGAATCACAAGCAAAGAAACAAGTTTTGCACCAAATTAAAGTTTAAATCTTCTATCAGAATATACAAAAGTTATTAAAAAGACTTTACTAAAACATTTTTTATTAATAATGCGTTTTTATTGGTTTTTGTTTATTTTTTGTGAAACTCATCAATCGCACAAAAAAATGATAAAATTGAAAAAGCGTCCATGTTATATTTACGAAAACTACAAATACTATTTATTAGAACATACAGTATGTCCCCGGGTCGAGTTACAAAGAGGAAAAAAAATTTATTACTGATTTTTCAAACTTATCTCAGCATAAATAATGCGTCGGATATGTTCAAACCACTAAATCGCACGAACTTTATATTCTAGCTATAGAAGTTAACTAATTATTCCCATTTTTATGTAAAAATTATACTTTTCCTAAATTAAAAATTTTTCAAGTTCAATTTACGATATGTAACCACAGAAACCAATAAAATAAAATAAAAGTTACAACTTATGTTAGTGAAAAATATACGGACAAATCAAATTAAAATATAGCTAATTGAATAAAATATTTTGTCCACGACTACCTTATAATATATACCTTATGAATGAGTTTTCTAAAACAAAATGGTAGTCATTTTTCACGGAGTGAATAATAGCGGTGAATAATAATCATTATTCACGGGTAGCCATCTTGACCATAATAATTATTTGAAACGTTAAAAGTTCAAAAAACGTCAATTTAATTCAATTTTTTAGGAGTTTCTAAATGTTTGACATTAAAAAAACCTAAACAAATTCCTTTTTCGTATGATTTAAGCATAAATTAATTAATTTTCGTAAAGAAAACGACGTTTTATAAAACTGACACTTAATTTTGACAAATTGTTGTGAAGTTGGTTACAGTTAGTAACATTGAATTTGTGTCACATTGACGTTTAACCTTTATTCAAAAATTTATTTAAAAAATAAATTTATGGAATCAATTTCAATAGTCGTGGACAAAGTATAGTATTCTACTCGCATACAATGAGCTATGAACTTAACCTTCGTGAATAATAGCCCTCATTATATGCTCATATAATAATATACTATTATCTACAACTATTCAATTATCTATTCGTTATACATTTGATTTTTGACGGGTAATAGCACGCATTGCCCATGACTGACAAAGTGTTGAATAATGAAGCCATTATTCCACAGTTCTCACACGGCCTACTAATAAAAAAATAAAACATTAACAGAAATGACAGCTTTCTTATATTGAGGTTATGTCTGAAATGTCTATCAAGTTTATTTTTTTTCGTTTTTTTGATTTTTTTTTCAAAATTAAATTGTTGTAGATAAAGTATAGTATTCAACTTACGTATAATGGATGTTACCCACTCAGATTACAACACTCGCTCGCTTCGCTTGCTCGTGTTGCACCTTCATCTTCGTGGGTAACAGCCGTCATTATACGCTTGTTGAATAATATACTATTAAATGTAAATTTATATAATAACACACTATGTAAGTAATAATAGTTATTTATATTACAAGTGGGTTAGAAACATAATTACAGTACGAGTGTGGAGAATTGCACGACGAGGTCGTAGACCGAGTCGTGTAATCACACGAGTACTGTAATTATGCTCTAGCCCACGTGTGATATACAGCATTTTATCTACGACTGCTAAAAATTACTAAAAAATCAATTTCTTTAAAAAAGTCTATTTGACATTTATAAAAATATTTTGAAATGATTGTTAACAATTTTGAATTGTCAGTTTCAACAACATGTTTACTCATCTGGAATAAGTGTTTGGAAATGTAAAAACATAACAATTAATGTTTATAATAAATAGTATTGTTTCTCTGTAAGTAAATAGCACATTTTCTTTTGTATTGTTGCTGGTTTCAATAAATTGAGTCTGTTCTGATTAGGCTAAAAATGCGTTACGTAATGAAACCAGTGCGGTAATGAACTTCATTACGTAACTCAAATCACCTCAAATGAGTGCGGTAATGATGACTTATCCAAGCAGTCGTAGATAAAAATATTTTGAAATGATTGTTGTCAATTTCGAATTGTCAGTTTCAACATGTTTACTCATCTGGAATAAGTGTTTTGAAGTGTAAAAACATAACAATTAATGTTTATAATAAATAGTATTGTTTCTCTGTAAGTAGATAGCACTTTTTCTTTTGTATTGTTGCTCGTTTCAATAAATTAAGTCTGTTGTGATTAGGTTAAAAATGCGTTACGTAATGAAACCAGTGCGGTAATGAACTTCATTACGTAACTCAAATCACCTCAAATGAGTGCGGTAATGATGACTTATCCAAGCAGTCGTAGATAAATATTATTTATTTGTAAGTGAACAAATCCTCATTCAAACAAATTCCCTCCCAATTCGGCACACATTTGAAGACGAGGTCTAAATTCTTTATAAGAAGTACGAATTTCCGCCAGTGGTAGAGATTCTATCGCTTTAATTATTCTTAGTTTTAATAGTTCTGCATCAGCTTGTAATGGTTCACTGTAAACAATTTGTTTCAATCGTCCCCAAAAATAAAAATCCATAATTGTAAGATCAGGACTACGTGCTGGCCATCAAATAGGACTATTTCGTTCAATCCATTTTTGACGAAATTATAAATTTAACCATTTGGCGCAATGTGTGAATGGTAAGCTAATAAAATTTAAGGGTAAGTGGATTTACATCACTACAATAACGACAATGCTGGGAAGAAACAATGTCATTTGTTGAAAAGCTATCTGAAAAGCAGCGTCTTTCTCATTTAGTCTCTTTATCAGCCTCTTTATGGATAATACAGAACCCGTTTCCAAAAATTTTTTCATAAGTTTGCGAGCCCCAACATGAGATATTTTTGTGTCCGGATATTTTTCCTGGAATTTTTGTATAACCACACGAAAACATGATTCACTAGTACCATAGCACAGTACTAAATAAATTCTCTCTTTCACGGTTAACATCGCATGAAAAGACTTAATCTCACCAACATAAGTTGTAACATTTATGGTTTCTATGGTTGTATATCATAAATTGAACTTCAATTTCAATTTTCAATTTAGAAAAAAGTCCAATTTTTACAGAAAATTCCTCTTTATAACTCGATCCGGGGACATACTGTACATATAAAAGTTATTATTTTAGCGTTAAAAAGATTTTAATAAACAAATTTTAAGTAAAAATGCGTTATAGTATTTTTGTTTTGTCCTTTTTGAATAAATTAATAATAAAAATCGACCATGAAAGTAAATCCGTTTTATCAGTGTTAAATATATGCGGTGAAGATATGATCATTCCTAAGGGAATTAAGTTAACCAGAGCAGAACAATGCTTTGAAGAACATAGTATGTCAACCTGGGAAGTTAACAAAAAAGAAGTAATTGAAGATTCTATAAATACAGAAATTGACTGCGAAGTTAAAAAAATGCTAAAAATGTTATTGGATGATTATAGGGATTTGATTGCAAAGGATATTCACCAATTGGGTTGCACTAACAAAATACAAATAGATATTCAGGTGATTGGCTATACTGCTATATCGGCCGTATAGACTTCCACACAGCGAACGACAACAAGTGAAAGACATAGTTGAGAAGCTTAAACCCGCAAAAGTAATAGAAGACGCGAAGTCGCCTTTTGCCAACCCTGAGATTTTGGCCAAGAAGAAAACCAAAATATGTACGACTCTGTATTGACTACAGAGCTTTAAATAAAATTACTGTCTGGAATATGTCTGGAATATGATGAGTTGGCGGCTAAGACAAGTACTCAGGCCTTCTGAGAATTTGGATGAACTTCGACACCATCTTAATAGACCACTTAATAGAGAACATGGGTACAAAAGTTAATGCATGCATAGCTGCGCGTGAGGATGCAACTCACTACTAGCTTTTTCTTGAAAATGTGGCAAAATTTCAGCGACTTCGCACTGGGGACATTACAAGGCATCTACTTGACAGTTTGACAATCAAATAAACTGACATTTTATGGGCAGAAATGCATTAATTGCTAGGAAGAAAATATTGAAAGTTGGAGATAACAATGGTACAGGAAACATAACAGTTGAGTTTTTTCGGCGGAAACTTTCATCGTTTCTTAGTTGATAATAAAGCATTATTTTACCGAAGTTTCAAAATTGTAGTTTGAATTTTAGTGGGCGATGGATTTCATATGAAAGTGAGTATATTTCTTTATTAAGAAGATCGAATACCTTGGCTATGAGATAACAGAAGCAGGAATACAACCAGGGTCCAGAAAATCGGAGAGCCTTGCAGTGTTTTCTATACCAAAAATTACTGTAAAGGACCACTATCCTCTACCGTTAATAGATGGCAGCTAGGCTTACTAACAATAAGAAGTAAGCGATATATTTGCAGTCTCGATTAACGCAGTGGTTATTACCAAGTACCATTGATGGATGGAGCTTTCAAAAAACTGCTTTCATTACGCCTGGTGGTCATAATCAGTTCAATAGAATGAGTTTTGGTTTATGTAACGCCCCAGCAGTGTTCCAGACACACGGTACTTGGATCTCTAAGGTACGATGTAGCATCGAGGAAGGAATGGATAAGCTACGTATAGTTTTAGAAGTACTGCGAGATGCAGGTCTTATACTTAAGCTGGAAGAAATCTAATCTCACTTTCGCATAAAATACACCACCCATTAAGAATTAGACTACAATTTGGAAACTTCAGTAAAATAATTCTTTATTATCAACTAAGAAACGATGAAAGTTTAGTTGAAAAAAACAAAACAAAAACTAACATTTTCAAGAAAAAGCTAGTAGTGAGTTGCATCCTCACGCGCAGCTATGCATGCATTAACTTTTGTACCCATGTTCTCTATTAAGTGGTCTATTAAGATGGTGTCGAAGTTCATCCAAATTCTCAGAAGGCCTGAGTACTTGTCTTAGCCGCCAACTCATCATATTCCAGACATGTTCAATCGGCGACAAGTCTGGTGACCGTGCGGATCAGGGCAAAATCTGCAATTCAACCTGCTTCAGGACCCTTCTTGTAACCACAGCAGTATGAGGTCTTGCATTATCCTGTTGGAAAGTGGCATTCTGCAACGTCTGCATGAAAAGTACTAACATCGGTTCCAGAACGTTGTTGATGTAACGACGTGCGTTTAATGTGCCTGGAATGAACGTAACTAGTGACCTTCGTCCAGCACATATCGCCCCCCAAACCATAACCGCAGGTGTAAAGGCTGTGTGTCGTCTTTGAACGAACTCCAAATTCCGTCTTTCCCCTCGATGTCGCCGCACCCTTCTACGACCATCATTTACTCATAAACAATACCTTCATTCATCACTGAAGACGATGTCATTCCATTGATGATGTCATTTCTTGCCGTTCTTGACAACAGGCAAGTCTGCTTTATGGGGAGGTGTTAATGGAAGCCGAAGGTAAGGACGGTATGAATGAAGCCCAAAGGAAAAATTCTTCTGTAAACAGTTGCCATCGCCAAGTGTCGGTTCGAAGCTCTCGTCCAATCCACAGCAATCGACCTTGTTGTTTAAAATCGATCCCTGGTAGCCATCCGCCTAACGAGTCGGTCTTCACGTGTGTTGCTTCTTCGGGTGGATCTTCCAGCAGGACGGCGCCTCTGAATACCTTCCGCGGACCATAAAGACCATATCCGAGCAACTGTAGTGTGGTTCCGATTCAGGCTTCTCCCAATTTCTCGGAATGAGAGATCCGCCTCTTTCATACCGATAATTCGGCCTCTATCAAAGTCATTAATATGGGCAAAATTTCAACGACTTCGCACTGGGGACATTACAAGGCATCTACTTGACAGTTTGACAATCAAATAAACTGACATTTTATGGGCAGAAATGCATTAATTGCTAGGAAGAAAATATTGAAAGTTGGAGATAACAATGGTACAGGAAACATAACAGTTGAGTTTTTTCGGCGGAAACTTTCATCGTTTCTTAGTTGATAATAAAGCATTATTTTACCGAAGTTTCAAAATTGTAGTTTGAATTTTAGTGGGCGATGGATTTCATATGAAAGTGAGTATATTTCTTTATTAAGAAGATCGAATACCTTGGCTATGAGATAACAGAAGCAGGAATACAACCAGGGTCCAGAAAATCGGAGAGCCTTGCAGTGTTTTCTATACCAAAAGATGTACGAACTTTGAGAAGTTTCCTAGAATTGACGAGTTATTTCCGGCGTTTCGTTAGACATATCTCGATTATTATCCGACCGCTGACTGATTTACTATCGAAATCAGCTCAATTTTAATGGAAAGGACCTCAAGATAACGCATTCTGTAAGATCAAAGTGATGCTATCAAAGAAACCGGTATTATCGATCTACGATACCAAGGCTTGGACAGAAGTTCACACGGATGCAAGTTCACTAGGAATAGCTGGAGTGCTGTTTCAGACACAACCAGACGGACTACTGCATCTTACCTCGTATGTTAGTAGGAAGATGACCAAGGACGAATCTAAGTATCATGCGTTCGAGTTGGAAGTTTTGGCAGTAGTGTGCACTATGGAAAGATTTAGAGTGCATATCATAGGTACCCCATTTGTGATAGGTACTGACTGCAATAGTTTAAAAATGTTAGCTAATAAACGAGATTTGAATTCCAGAATCGGAAGATGGTTCGTAAAATTATCTGAATATAATTATACTAATTGAATACCACAAGGGGAGTAGCAACGTCGTAGCAGATGTTTTGAATAGGAATTCTGTGGAAGAGCCAGAAGACGTTGAAGTAAAAGGATTTCCAATAATGCGGACTTCTATAACCACAATTGGATTGCTGCAATGCAGAGGGATTGTAATGAAATTGCGAAGATTAGAGAAAAATTGGAACAAGGCGATAAACCCACCTATGATAAGTTCACGTTGATAGATTGTCGAGTATATCGATGCAAATCAGGAAGACTACGCTTGAGGAATGAACCACCTTGTTATCGAGAAAACATTATCGAAGTTAAAAGAGAATTATTACTTCCCTAGGTAATTTGTCATTATGGAAAGCCAGAACGAATAATCACTAATAGAGGTACAGCATTTACTTCGAAAAGTTTTGAGGAAATGTGTGATTTTTACGAAATACTGCATGAAGTACTGCAAGGATCAGGTTCTCCTCGAGCTAATGGACAGGTAGAAAGAGTGAACAGCATGATCATCTCTTGCTTAGCTACAGGTACAAGTACCGTAAGTGGTGAGGTTTGGAGTTTGAAGATGTATGAGGTTCAGTAGGCAGTAAACAATGCTAAACACAGTGTGACAAAATGAACACACTCTGAAATGATTTTTAAGTTTAAATCAAAGGGTCTAAACGAAAATCCTCTAACAATAGAAATCATCGCACTCAGCGAAAGAAAGAGAAGAAAGACCGGCTGAAGGATTATTGGAAGAGAATAGAAGCAAACTCAAGATAAGTGATCTAGTAGTACGTCGTGATGCCCCGTCAACAGGGACCAGTCGAAAGCTAGAACCGAAGTACAGAGGCCCATATGAAGTTGTGAAATCGCTAGATAAGGACAGATACGTAATTAAAGACATTGAGGGAGAACACCTAAGTGCGCGGTTATACGAGGGTATTGTGGCGGTAGGCAGACTAAAACCAGTGCTAGTCGCTAAAAACTAACAGTTTGTAATTACTAAATATGCCCACGTAACGACAAGGACGTCGATGAAAGTAGGATGGCCGAAACTGTTACTGCCCTATTTTTATTTGTATCGATTTTTCCTTCAGAAAACACGTTTGAGATATTAGTCGTAGTAGTCGTTGAGAGAGCACCGTACGCTAACGTTATCACATTGTTGTTGAAACGCCTTCATTGGAACAATAAAGTTGAATTGACTACTATTCAGTGGTACAAATTATTTAAGGCCCCGCTTGCTCTAACATTGATATTAGCGAGAGACCTGAAGAGATTTAAAGAAAAATTAAAATCAAAATACAAAAGAAAAGAAATTAATATAGATCCGCGCCTAGACTCCGTAGAGTTGAGCTCAACGTAAAGTCTTTGAAAGTAATGAAAATAATATCGATCACATAAAAAAATACTCGCTAACAAGAATTTATAGAAAACAAGAAACTCATCTCAGAAAGAAGTTGGTTCCAATAGAATAATGGTCTCCGAAGAGAATTTGGAATAAATGTATTCCCCAAGAATAAAATTGATAACAAAATCACGTCTGTGAAGTTAGCACCTCATTTTTTAAAACTTCAAATTTCTCTTGAGTTCCCATTGCACCCCATTGAGTTCTATAGTTCTCTACCATTTTTATTAAAAGTTCCGCAAAAATAAGCAAAAACATCGATATCGACTTTTTGGGGTGCTAAGTTCACAAAACGAGATCACAAAATTTGCAATAACTATTAAACGAATGCACGTATCTAAAAACTTTATTAAAATATCTTTTAGAACTCGTGAGCTGCTATTCAGAACTCCTGCCAGAACTCCCGGAACTTTTCAAAATTTTCACCCCTCCGAGACATTTACGAAATCTCAATGTGAACACTTGAAATTGCGCACAGTTTCTTAAATATTAGTATTACGGCTTCGGGCAAATCATCATATTTTGGGGTCTAGTATCTCCGGTATTCGGATTTCCCATTCTTTTTGACTCACCCTGTATAAATATTTAATTCTTAATATAGAAATTTTTGTTTTACTGAGATTCAAATTTTTTTAGTCGCATATATAAAACACCTCTTCTCAGTGGTAATTTGTTTTATTTTTTATAAAATTAAAACATTATTTCTTCGACGTTTCGAGCTTTATAATGCTCATTATCAAGAAATTATTATCGATAATAATAATAACTTACTTATTCCATCGATAATTTTGCAGTCAGCGACACGTGATATCATTAGAATAAAATTTACAATGTAAGATTGCGCTAAGAGGATAATAATTTCTTGATATTGAGCATTATAAAGCTCGAAACGTCGAAGAAATAATGTTTTAATTTTATAAAAAATAAAACAAATTACCACTGAGAAGAGGTGTTTTATATATACGACTATTTAATTCTTTTTATTTATTCGTACTTGCAGAAAAACTGTCTCCGATAATGTAACCACAGACCGTTCGTTAGATGAGATTTCTGTTGATTTAGGGTATGTATATATTATTTACCAAAATTTTAATGAATTAATCTCAAAGTCGGTAAATATCAAAGGCAATAAACATTATATTGTAAGGTTTTCTAAAAAGAATTAATTTTTTTCTAAATATCTTTAGTTTTTGGAAACGTATTTAATTCAACGTATATGTGCTTTACAACATGTGTCGAAAACTGAATTCAGATAAAATTTTGTAATGATAAATTATTCAATACTACGACTGTTTTTACAGAATGGAAGAACCATAAACACAAGCAGTACACTTTCAAAACTTTACTGGTAGAAGAATAATTAATATTGCATCATTTTGGAGGCAAATAAAAGATATTAAACACACACCCACTTTTAATTGCACGATAGATTTATGCGACATTGTAGCCGAACGCCAAATTGGTTATGAATCTATTTTTACAATTAAATGTCAAATGTGCGTAAATATTTTAATATTTCACATATTCTAACAGGAATAGTGTCAATTGGTGCAGGATATTCCCAGCTGAAAGATTTTTTTTTTATGTTAAATATTCCTCATATGACGCAGCGTCGGTATAACACTATCCATACAAACTTATTAGAGGTAGTTGAAACTGTTGTTTCAAAACAATTAAAGGACGCTTTAGAAGAGGAAGTTGCCATTGCAAAAGGAAAGAGTGATGTAGATGAACACGGCGTTGCTCTTGTTAGTGTTGTGTCCGATGGTGCCTGGTCAAAGCGTTCATATCGAACGAATTATAACGTAGCATCAGGCGTGAGTGTCATCATAGGAGAAGCAACAAAAGAAAATTCTGTACATAGGAATACGCAATAGATATTGCAGGATTTGCACAGAACCTTCTACCAACCGACGTACACACAAATGTTTTAAAAATTGGTCTGGCCCGTCCACCGTAATGGGATCGGGCATTATTTTTGAGGGATTTAAAAATAGCGTGGGTGTACATGGCCTGAAATATATAAAATTAATAGGCGCGGGGGACAGTAGTGTCACAAAAAAGTTAAATTCCATTAAACCCTACGGGACATGTTTAATAGAAAAAGTAGAATGCATCAATCATTTATTACGGAATTTTAGTAATAAATTGGTTGAACTTTCTAAAAAAGTGTGTAGCACTAGTGGAAGATTCGTTCCAATACAACTTCGAAGAAAGCTACAGTGCATTAAGATTTTGGGTAATTATAAAAAAATCTGCCTAATATAGAAATGGACAAAATTCCATATGAACAAAAACTTTTATTATTTCAAAAAGATTTATCAACTATTCAATCCCATATATTTGGAGATCACCAAAACTGTGCCCTGTACTTTCGTAATAAAGTAAATGGCGTAGATAATATATTTGCAAACGTAAAGGAATGCGGTTTAGAAGCAGATATCAACAACTGTTTGCAACGAATTATATCTAATTCTTCATCCTGTTTGCTGAATAAAAATAATAATAGCGCCGAGGAGTTCAATAGTTTAGTAAATAAATTTATTGGTGGTAAACGAGTATGTAAATATCATTACTATTTTCCTTTTTTAATGTTCAGTTTTGCAGGTCAATTTCTCTTTAGGGGGATCCTACCAACTACGGTGTCACATTGTAGCAATTCTCTTCAATTGTCGTGAGCATTATTTAAAGTAATTGCAGAAAATATGGGAAAGAAATTAGGACACTACACTGAAAAGTGTTGTGAACAAAAATATAAAACGTTGATGAAACGGCGAAAGACGCAGTAAGGGAAAAAACGTAATAGGGCCGACCAGTTGCACTACAAGCGGCCAGCGACTCTGGAGATGTTGTTGAATTACCACCACAAGAAGAAATTCATAGAAGAAAAGAAGTTATGTTCAATTTATTGAAAGAAACAAAAGAAGAAGCAGATATAATAGAAGTACGAACTAGAGGTCAATATAGTAATCCTTGTTGAAGACAAGAAAGGTTGTATAGATTAACAGCTTCAAGTTTTGGAGTAGTGTGCAAAAGAAAAGCATCAGCACCACCGAACAATCTTTTAAAATGCCTATTAGGAAATAGTTTTCGAGGAAACAAAGCCACCGAATATGGTTGTCAATATGAAAACGCAGCAATAGAAGCTTTTCAAAATGTTTCTGGCCTACATGTAGATCCATGTGGTTTATATGTAGGTCAAGGAAACTTTTATTTTTTAGGAGCCAGTCCAAATGGGGTAATCCATAGCAACAATTCCATCATAGAAGTTAAATGCCCATATAATTTAAGAAATATATCTATAGAGTATGTGAAAGAGATAACTTGAGGAAGGAGCAACACTTTCTACGAGGCGTACTGCAGAAGAACGCATACACTTCGAGGGACATCAACCGGGCCATCAAGCAACGAAAGCAGAGGGAGGATACGGTAAGTACGAAACCTTTTGGATTTATCTGTCTTCCCTATGTTTCAGGTGTAACGGAACGAATTGTCAGACACCTCAAGAAGAACGGCACCATAGTGTTGTACGGGACGGTCAGCAAAATCCGGAATACACTCCCGATAGCCAAGGACAAACTAACTCCATTAAAAGGAGCGGGAGTCTACCGACTATCGTGTAGTTTTGGGAAGGTTTACGTTGGCCAAACTGGACGTAACGTCGAGTGCCGCATCAAGGAGCATGAAAGGGATGTAAGGTTGAAGAAGATCCAGCAGTCGGCGGTTGCGGAACATTGCCATGCAGAGGGACACCGAATAGACTTCGAACAAAGGTGCTGGCAAGGACAGATATATATTACCAGCGACTGACAAGAGAAGCCATAGAGATCTACCGACATAGAAATAACGTCAACAGAGGGGATGGCTGGGAGCTTAGCAGAACATGGAAGATGGAGGTGAACACGAAGACCTCCTCCCGCCTCACACCGGACGCGACGCAATTAGTTAATAATTAGCTGGTAATTAGCTTTAATTGATTATTAATTAGTTTTCCGACTTATACCTCTTTCAGGGGCGGTGGATTAAAATTTGAACCACCAAATAAAACATCGTATAAGGGCGGTAGTGCAAATTTTAGACCACCTAGATTAAATTTCATGGCCGCAAACATAGTCGACACAATATAACAAAATCATCTGCGTAGAGTCCTCTAGTGGATAGTAGGCAAACTACAAATCGAATTTAAAAGTGGTACGTGAACATATAACATAACCTCACATTTTCAAATGTTTTTGTACCAAGTGCTTTCTGAATTTCTGAAAAGGTAAGTTATTTCCGCATTTTTGTTGTATAATACTGGTAATTTAGTTCATTTATAGTTTGATTATTATTAAAAAATACGAATTTACATATATTTTCGTCGTAAATAAATAACTCAGGATTTTTTTAAGGTGGTTTAAATTTTAGACCACCTTACAACTTTACTTAGAACTATCTTGACTTTTATCATGAAAATTTTAAGATTTTGAAGATTGACATTTTTATTGTTCTATACATTATTTTCGTTATTTTTTAAAAAGTTTAAATTGCAAAAGAGCATTTGTGACTTTTTTTTCCAGTGAAAGCTATGTCTTTGCCCTTCAATCTTGTCAATATGACTAAAGGAATTACATGAAGAGATGTTTAGATGAGGTAGCAGAAATACCATCTGATCGGGGTTCCATTATTTCAGATGATGATAGCGATCTAGATAATGATGAAGATTGTGAGATAGAAATTGTGGAAGATACTAAAGTGGGTTCTGACGATAATGGTGGTTTCGATTCTGAAGACGACATTCCACATTCTAGATGGGTAACAATCAGAAATGCACCAATAAAATGGTCAAAAACCGAAACCATCACTCATCCGCCTTGTTTTAATTCCCATTCTGGTGTGCCAGATTTTATCAAAGATATGGAAGATCCGACTCCGTACAAATTATTTCAACTATTTTTCACTGACGACTTAATTCAAAACCTTGTATTCCAAACAAATTTATATTGCCAGCAAGGTATAAGCAAATATTCACCAACTAATCTCTCAGAGATGAAGAGTTTTGTAGGGATAAATTTATTGATGGGAATAAAATCACTACCTACCCATAGAGACCACTGGTGCTCGAGTGCTCCTGATCTTCATGATCCCTACATAAGTCAATTAATGACTGTAAAAAGGTTCAGTTGGTTTCTTACCAATTTGCATATGAATGATAATACTTTGATGCCCAAAAAAAACCAAGATGGTTATGATAAATTGTACAAAGTACGACCGTTGCTAAGAGATATTTCAGAAAATTTTGCAAAATGTATGGCACCCACAAAAGAACTAGCTCTGGACGAATCTATGATCAAATTCAAGGGCAGAAGTTCTATAAAACAATATATGCCCAAAAAGCCCGTAAAAAGGGGCTACAAAGTTTGGATGTTGGCCGATAAAAGTGGGTACTGCCATAAATTTGAAATATATACTGGAAAATCGGAACATGGTATAGTACAGACAAATTTAGGCGAAAGGGTTGTATTAAATCTAACAAATGAGTTTACAGAAAAAAATCATTTGTCTGCTTTTTATTGCAGATAATGTTTAATTTTAAAGAAACCATATCATATAAGCTATATCTCGTTAAGGAGGCATTTGTAACCCCATGTATATTAAGACTATTCATCTTAATTTGTCATGTATTATCTACTCTAGAAGTCTGTCAGCGGTTTTTTGAATCACTCTGTATATTGTTCCCGATTTTCGAGTTCGTCACTTGGAACCAGTTTCTGAAGAAGGTTGCAACACGGCATAAGAAACGTCAAACCTTTTCTTAATAGACACAAGGAAAAACCCGAAAGTTTCTAGTGTTAGTTCTAGTTTTAGGTCTACATTTTAATTGTTAGGTGGCGCCCTAGCGGACGACCGTTAGAAAAACGCTTGCGATACAGTAAATGTAGGTAATTTTCAGAATGTTCTATTGCTTAATAGCATGTTAAATAAATTAGAAGGTAGAGCAGAAGAAGTAGTAGCTATTCAAAATTTCGGAGATCAACGCGATGAAAATTGTTTAAATCAAGATTTGGTTAATTTGAGGCAAAAACACCTTCTCAATTTCACGAACGAGTAACTCATTTAGTTAATACGATCTGTAATTACATTGACTTAAAATGTAACGCCGCAACAAAGAGGCAGTAAACGCGTTTTTTCTTAAATCAAGCTTTAAAGACATTTTAGCTAGTTTACGAGAACATTAGATATTACCAAAGATCGCAAACGTTTACAGCCCCAATTGTCGCTAAAAAACCACATACACATATGTTTCACAATTCACCCAACGTTCTTTCTAACGAACAGCAATATCGATCAAATCCGTCCAGGTTAGTAGAATCCTATACTTTATTAGCAAAGGAAAAAGAACTTCCGTATATTGAAATATCAGATCCCTGATATCCCTATAATATGAAACTTTTGATACATTCAGCTTCCAGAAGATCTTTATTTATTATTATCAAAATCGAATATTTTACGAGCCGTTTAAAGTTTCTTCAATTTATCAAACATCTCGACATAATTATTGTATGGTTATTATTTATTATTATTTTATGTTTAGTGTTGCAGGGTTAATTTAAGACATATTTTAATATAAATCTACTATTATTTTAAGACACCTATGTTATTATATACATTACGAATTAATGCTTTGTAATAATAATAACCTTAAGTTGGTTAAGAAGAATGTATTTTTTATAAAAGTAATTAAAACTATAATAATAACAAACAGCTTTATATGTTACTAAACTGGAAACATACGTGGTTTTTCATATCCGCGAAAATAATCTGAGGTGCTTGTTGTTAATTTGTTGTGCCTTGCATTTTGATAATCGCCTGTATAATAATAATAATAAACATTACTACGATTAAATAAACTAAACTATACTCACGTGTGCTTGGATATATAACGGTTTCATAAACATGTTCTGGCGAAGGACTACGATAGTTCGTTAACGGATGACTTTCCGGTACCGGTAAAGGCATTTTTGGTGCGGATATGTTTATCATGCCATAAGATTTTTCTTTTCTCTTACTACATTTGACATAACATATATACATTAATACGAATATCAGCAAAGAAATTACAATCAAGCCAACAACACACCAAAAATATTTTGCTGAAGAAAAAGCTTTCAAATCAGTAATATTCGATGGAGTTTCTTTCTCGACTTTATTGACAGAGTGTGAAAAATCGGTTGAATATATTTCTCTTCGATTAGTATTCAAAGGCGTTGTATCTGCAGATTGTTCTTCGGAAGAAGTATTCGACGATATTTCTTCATCGTTGTTTTTGTCGGCCTGAAACGTAGTGGTCCCGATTGTTTTCTTCCCATATAGTCTTTGTATGCCATTGATATCGTCCGAATGTAACTTGAAATAAGGTTGATAAGCTTGATAAAACGGATACATTACAGCTTCTTTTACATCCGAGTGAATTAAACCTAAATTATGCCCGATTTGGTGGACCGCTACTTGAAAGAAATTGTACCCGCTGTATGTGTTTACGGTCCAACTTTCAGAATCATCAAAGTGAATACCACCTCCAAATTTCTGGATATTAAAAACAAATTTATTTTTGTTTAAGTTCATAAAAAGATTGTTTGCTGTTTACTGGAAAGTAGGAGTGAGCCAGAGTTGCTCCAGGACCGTCGAAAGGAGCGCCATCACCATGATCTCCCTCCTCGAATCTGATCTCAATGTTGACCGGGCCAATTCTTATTTGCTTAAATGTCAGATCTGTATATTCGGACCAAACAGCAAATGCCCTATCTAATTCGTACTCCACATCATTTATACTAAGTTTTGATGAATATTTTGATATTCTATAAGTTAAATCTGTCTTGTTCCACATGCTTCCTAACACAAATTGAAATTGTGGATTTAATTGATAGAAATTAAATTAATATTACCTTCAAGAGCATATCTTTTCAATCGTGAATTATTGGACCCGCATCTAGGTAATTTTTTTATAGCTTGAGGTGATTCATTCATTTTATCTGTTACTGTAAACAATAAATAAATGCTATAAAGTTATTTGAATATGTCTCACAATAAGAGAGATGGGTAAAATGAGTTCCACACATACCTCTTATAAAAGCTGGCAAAATCTTTACCGTAAGACCTATAATATGCTTAATATGATTGGTTTTAATACGGATTCGTCATATAACTTACTAGAATTCATGAAATTCCGACTATGAATATATCCATATTGAGAAGGGTGAATCTAAACAGATACATTTATTATTAGATAGTTATTGAAACAATAACAAAATAAAAAAAGAAATAATAAAAGGACATAAGTACGAAGGCTTTCAAAGCCTGTAATAATTAAACTAAAACTAGATCTACAACTCGGGTTAAGCCGTGCGTCTTTTAAAGAAGTGTTCGGCAGATGCCATGTTGCAGTCTTCTTCAGAAACAAGTTCCAAGTCACTTTTTAGTTCTAGTGATAGTGCTAGTGTTAGTTCTAGTTTTAGTTTAATTAATAAGAGGGCACTCACCATAGTTACATCACTAGAACCTGAAGAAACGCTTTTTGAACCAAATAAGTGGTTAATATGGAAGAAAAGAATTGAAAAAGTTGCAATGACCCTCATTTTTAAATTTTAATGTAAAAATTTAAACGAATATTCAAGGTGATTGTGTATTTACACCAATTTATTCAAAAAAAATCAGCAAAAAATATATGTTTTACTTCGAATTAACACAATAATCTACAGTTTATTATTGAATTATCTGTTATCTCCAATATGCGTGATAAGATAGCATCCAGCATCCGACAACGATCCTGACTCAATGGATATTTGCATATCAAGATTGTCTACATAAAATATGAGTAAATGAATTTCTTTTTTATAATTTATTATTAAAGACACTCCATATATCTCCGTGGGGTTTTAAATATTTTACGTACATGAAGTGACGATATTACTCTAATGATAAGAAAATTGTGATTGACATTATGTAGAATTTTATTATTATTATTTGTATTTAAAAAATAAACATAAACATAATTAAATAAATTATCAGTGTTTCCGTCCTAGTTCAATTGTATTAATTCACTACTTATTGAGTGTTGTAATACAAAAGTACATATTTGGAAGAGAATTTTTTACAATTGTTTAGAGAAAATTAGAAATTTACAAGTAGACTCCCGGCTGGGAGGCGACTTGGAAAAGTTTAGCAATTGTTATAACCTTAAAATAGTGGTATTATATTATAATTAATTTCCATCAAAGGGAATGTAAGTTCTTAACAACAGTTTTTTGTTGTAATCTCTCTATATTCATCGTTTCTGATATGATTCAATAGGGTTTGACCTTCGACAAAAATAGCATACAGCAATTCACATCAGCTGCTTTAACATCTTCCAACATAATTCCTAACACGTGGGAGATATGTATATAATTATAGAGTTTGCTATTATTCAATGATAACTCCAGTATCCCTAAATACATCATTGCCCCCTCAACAACTTTCAACGATCTATTGTTATCTTCCAAAGTTGGCTTGGAAATAGTGAAAACCATTTTGGATGAAAAGATAGAAAATAAAGAAGACAGCAAAAACATATACAACCTATTCGACCTATGCATTAAACAGAATTTTTGCATAATTAATAACCAATGTTATTGCTACAATGAAGGTCTCCCAATGGGCTCGCCACTTAGTGGATTGTTAGCAGATATTTTTTTAAATAACATTGAGAATAACAAAATTATGAATGACAACAATCCATTTAAGAAAAATATAATTTTATGGCAACGATATGTTGACGACATTATCGTATTTATTAATACAAAAAACAACAACAACATCGACAATCTTCACACCTATCTAAATACATTGCATAAAAACATACAATTTACAGTAGAAATAGAAGAAAACAACAAAATTAATTTCCTGGATGTGACAATAGAAAAAACAAAAAACAAAATAAAATACAATATATACAGAAAGCCTACATAAACAGATATAATCATTCCTCAAAATTCACAACATGATTACACACAAAAAATGGCGGCATTCAGAGCTTATATTCATAGAGCCCTTAACACGAACCTACACAAGAATGAATTGAGCAAGAAACTTAACATAATAAAACAAATAGGTCAAAACAATGGATACAGAACTGAGATAATTGATAAAATGTTTGATAAACAGAAGAACAAAACCAATCGTAATAGACAAACAACACTCAACACTCCACAAGAAAATGACAACAAAATTTACAGGACACTGGAATACCAGGGTAATATAAATAATAAAATAAAAAAGATCCTCAAAAGATATAATATCACACTCACATCCAAAAATAAGAACACCATACGACAAATCCTTATAAACAACAAAGATAAAATAGACAAAATGGAAGATAATGGAGTATATAAACTGGAGTGCGACACATGTGGTGCAGTCTACATTGGAGAGACAGGAAGATCTTTAAAGACTAGAATTAAAGAACACAAAAATCAAAAAAGATCCAATTTCGGAAGACACCTTATCTTTAATGAAAACCACATATTCGACGATATAAAAAACTCCCAATTGATACACCGCATAAATAAAAATAACCTTATTGAGACCCTAGAAAACTACGAAATTAATAAGTTCAAACATAACCATCCAAATATAACGTGTTTAAACGACCAAATTACAACAACTGAAAGACCTCTATATACATATTTGAAAGTACCATACACCCCTCCTAAAAAACCCCCAGATGAACGAGGATCTTAAACCATGGTAGCAGTTTAAGCATCGCAACATTCTGGGTCCTTGGCTACCAAAACAATATCCTATTATATCACAAATATCCTACCCATTCCTTAAAAACCTTTAAAAAATTATCATATATTATACAACAAGACGATCGAAAATACTCGATAATACGAGACGTATTGCCTGATACACCACGAGACCGAAGGTCGAGTGGTGTTTTTTAGGGCAATACGTGGAGATTCGAGTATTTTCGATTGTCGTGTTGTATATGGCTAGACTATTTCATGAATAAAAAATATACATATTTTTAAAATTTTAATATTTTTTTAATAAATTACATTGATTGTTATGGAAACATGCATGGATGTCTCGAAATTAATTAAATGTCAAACAAGCGATAATACAAAGGTTCGTATTATCGTTCTCCATGGTTACGGCCAAATAACCGCTGAAATACTCGCAATTGACGGAAAACCGCGAATTCTTATTGGCTGTTAACGATATGAATGAAATAGTCCAAATAATTTCACTCCTAGATTTAGATTATAAAAATAATATGTTCTCTAAATTTAAAATTTATAATTGTAATATAGGCAACCTGCAAACACACATTCTAACCACAAACAAGAATGAAAAACACGTGCACACATATTCCTATCAAACTAATTTTGAACTTAACAGCTAATACCCTACAAGTAAAAAAACACAAGTTCTTGTGAATTGAAGAAAAATTTTTAACATGTTAACTATCGCAAGAGATTTTTTAAAAATAAACTGACGTAAGTCTTTCGCTTTTTAACATATAATATAATTTACATAGATTACCAATTCAATACATAAAACATTTTTAATTTGTAATAGATTTTTTAGCAAAATTGTGTAAAACAAACTGCATCTTTTTATAATAGGTAATTCGAGGGTCCTGAGGATGGTTCTACTATTGAACCGAAACCGGTAGAATTAAAAACAAATAATCCATTTTTTAATAAAAGTACAAACAGAAGACACTGTTATTTTATTTAATGCTTTAAAATGGAAAGAAATAACGAATACAACAATATAATTAACATTGCCGAACGTTTTCCTGGAAACGACTCAAATCTTAGGTTATTTAATCAATAAAATCATAATATACAGTTATTTGTTAATAACTAACGGCTACACTAATATTGGTTTTTATATTTGTGATTGAAAGTGGAACCGATTAACTGAATTTACATGAGATATTCAGAATTGCGGATGATGATTTGTTAATGTTGGACAAAAGGGGCACGCAAGTGCTGGGAGAATACGGGAGTGGGTGTTGGATGCGAGGATGGAGATAGCGGCTGAAAAATCATACTTGATGATGCTGATGAGGGGACATTATGCCGTAATAATTGTAATAATTGTGAAGTGTAATTGCGATTATTCTTATTCATCAAATATCCTTGGCACTTTGAAACAGCAAGCATTACACTTGCTGAAAGCAAAAAAAAGGAAAGAAAATAATAATACACTCTTAGAAAATAGACTTATTTTCTGGACGAAGTTCAGTTTGGTTATTAACCAACTGCTCTTCCACTTAATCCAGAATATATAGAAAATATAAAATAAAAAAAAAAAAATCATGATGACTCAAGCAGGAGGGAGGATTTTAATTTACTCTTGAACGAAATACAGTTCAATCCTATAAGGTTCATCGGTAGATCATTGTACGTTTTAGCTATCTGGTAGGAAAAGGATCGGTGCGAGGCGCGGCGTGGTACCGTCAATACATCTTTCCTCCTTATATTAATGTTATGGACATCGTTTCTGAAAAATAGGCGTTGCAGCAAGTAAGGAGGCCGCTGACTTTTAATAATTTTATAATAAACGCAAGTTGCATGCAGTTTACGTCTGTTCTTCATGTTCAACCACCCAGTCTCTGCCAACTTATGACTAATATGGTCATATTTACGAATTCCGTAAATAAACCTCAGACAACCGTTCTGGAGGTTCTGGATACGACGCCTCCGTTAAATTTGGACCATAAACAACGTCGCAGTGATTTAATTTGCTTAGAACCAAGCTATCACACAGCATAATTTTTAATTTTTTACTTAAGACATCCCTATGGGCATACAAGAGACGCAGGGCGCCATACCCACCCCTGAAGCACCTGGCCACATGCTCCTCAAACCTCAACTGATGATCCTATATGACTCCTAAAATTTTTATATCATCAGAAACAGTAAGAGGTTCGCCATCCACCACCAATTGACCTTATATCAAAGGCTTAATCGCTCTCCTTGTGACTCTACCGCAAAACAGAAGAACAGAAGACTTAAATGGATTTAGCACAAGTTCATGGCGTTTCGCAACATCAGAAAATAATGCTATATCTGAGTTAAATTTTATGCAGGCATCAACCCAATTATTTGGATTAAAATTCAGCAGAAGCTGTGTATCGTCTGCATACAAGTGAATCTGCGAATGCTCAAGAACCTGGTCAAAATCAGATGTATAAATAGAGAACAATAGTGGCCCCAAAATGGACCCCTGAAGGACTCCACGAGTAACAGACAGAGCGCTCGACACTTGACCATTAATCTTCACAACCTGAGACCTGTCCGACAAAAAAGACTTTATCAAAATTGCAGCTTGATTTCCAAGACCAAAATAATTAAGTTTAGATGCAATATATTATGATTTATTGTATCAAATGCTTTGGTGAAGTCCAACGATAACAAAAGTGCGGCTTGCCCGGCCTCTCTAAAACAAATACATCATCAGTAAGGTTCAATAAAGCTGTTGCGCAGCTGAAACCCGAACGAAACCCAGATTGTTGATCTGGCAGTATACTATACCTTTCGCAGTGTGCTCTAAGTTGCTTTTCCAAGACTCTCTCTAAAATTTTTGACATTACTGGTAGGATACTGATCGGTCTAAAATCCCTTAGGGCAGAAGGGGAAGATACTTTAGGTAACGCAATTACTTCAGCCATCTTCCAGGCACCCGGAAAAACTGATTGATGAATAGCAGCGTTTATTACGTGAGTAATATAAGGAATGAGAAAAGGGGTACACAAGTCAATCATCCAGATTGAGATACCATCAGAACCCACCACTGCAGTTTTAATGTTATTAATTATTATAGATACTTCATGTTCATCAACAGGCATAAAAGCTTGCATTATCTGCACTCTAGGGTTTACATTATTTTGATAAAATATGGGTAATTCGGGATCAGTCTGGATATAAAGTGAAGAATCACCGTGAACAAAATAATTATTTAAATCGTTTGGAAGCAAAATGTTAGGCACTTTGTTATCGATTTCTTTATTTATATTTAGAAGTTTAATCTTTCTCCAAGGAGCCTTTGGATCTTTACTACGTAAGGCGTATGCCTTCTTTTCAGCCCGCACCGTTGATGTTACCAGATTGCGATGCAACTTGTATGAAACCCAGTCTTGAGTTAGCTTAGGCCCTCCGCACACGGGTCGATTGATTTGCAATCGGAGTTTCAAATCGGTTACAAGTACAACCAGTTTGCAATCAGAAAACAATCCGTGTCCGCACACTAGCGCGACCGTTTCCAGATCAGTTGCAATCAATTGGTATTCTCCGCTTACTAGCGAAGTACATTTTTGTTACGCAGACGGTTTCAGCAGATATGTCAAGTAGCAGTTCTGACGAAGAAGACGTAATTGCTTACTATCAATACCGCAAACTACGTAGAGCAGGACGAAGAAAATATTGGAGCCATCCTTACATACAAAAAAAATATGAAGTCTAGGCTCTTCTTAGCAGCAGAGCAATTAAAACAAACGGACAGTAAATTCATAGCTTTCTATAGGATGTCCAAAGAGTCTTACCTGAAATTGGTGACGATGGTTACTCCTTTTATAAGGAAAATGGACACAAATATGAGGGAATGTGTGACTGTAGAAGAAAGGGTATTAATAACTCTAAGGTAAGTATGTTTCTTCTCACTTTTGGCAAAATTGTCAGTTAAGGTAAATAATAGCGATGTAAATAGTAACCTTTCTGTATATTAGTTTGTGTTATTGACTAGTAATTGCCCTGGTTGAGAGCCTGGCTAAAATCTCTATAAAATTGACTAGTACGTTCTGATGATGGCGCCGATAAATCTTCTAGAGGACCAGCTTCCGTTATGCGTGATTGCTGAGAATTGTACGATACGTGTGTATTATGGGAATCGCCCGATTCTTGTGATACTTCTTCGCCATATTGCAAATATTGGGGTTGTGATGGTGTTGATATATCATCAATAAGACTAAGTACTCTCCGTTTAAAAAGTTTAATTTGTAAATCGTCCAACCCTTCCAATTCAGGGATCAAACTTAGCAAAAACATTTTGATTGCGTCTCTTCTTTCGTTTTTAGAGCCACTAGTACCGTCATTCCTACTTTCCAATCTCGCTTTTTTAACTTTAAAGTACTCGACCACACATTGGTCTGCGTCTGCAGCAAAACACGCAACCATACAACTGAAACCGTCTCGCGACACGGAAAAACAGTCGCATGCAACCGGTTGGATACTGATTGCAAATCGGTCACATTTTTATCGACCCGTGTGTGGATCCCCGTTCTCGTATACAGACTATGTCGCCAAACGGTTGCATCCCCAACCGATTTGAAACTCCGATTGCAAATCAGTCGACCCGTGTGCGGAGGGCCTTAGACTTTTTGAATTTTTTAAACGCATCATCTCGAATAGACATTAGTAGTTTAATATTATCTGTTAGCCAGGGACTGGGAGGCTTTGTAAACCGTCTAGTTTTTAAAGGTGCATGCAAATCCATCAGAGTAAGTAAACAATTATTGAAAAAAGTTATTTTATCATTCACATTTTCTTGATCATATATGTTTCTCCACGGAATTGATTTCAAATCGTTCAAGAATTGTGGAAAATTAATGTTTTTCACATCCCTGTATGTACGATAAATTGCAGCAGGCCTACCGATATCAAATGCCAGCTCACACTTTACTAGTTCATGATCAGATATATTAGGTACATTTACAACATCAATACTAGTAAACAGCTGATCATTTGTTGTAAAAACTGGATCGAGTAAAGTTTGCGAATTTTGTGTAATTCTTGTGGGTTCGGTGACTAACTGATGTAAGCCAATAGAAGTCGCAAATGAGTGAAGAAGTGTTGTTGAGGGAGAATCAAGCTTAAGAAGATCAACATTAATATCGCCCACGATAATTGTCGAGTGAGATGTAACAATACTCTCACAAAGGGTACTCTCCAGTGTTTCGATAAAAGAGGAAGATTAAAATTAGGGGGCCGATAAACCACTCCAAAAGTAATACACAGTTTTTTTCCTGCATCAACGGTAAAAAATAGTTGCTCAATAGAGCAGGAACTGTTTAGAAGCTGAAATCGTATTGAGCTTCTTATGTACACAGCAACACCTCCACCGCGCCCCCACGATCTCTACGAACCAGATTGTAGCCAGGAATATTAACTAAAGAGTTGGATATATTAAGAGTTAACCAGGTTTCCGTCATCGCAAAAATATCAAGGATTAAGAATTTTATTAGATTATACTTGGGAACCAATGATCTAACGTTCAAATGAGCTACGTTCAACTTCTTTTTATAATTTGAAATTTGAAGCCCCCTCGAACCAGATCCATCGAACATTTCAGCAAAAAAAAAAAAAGTTCAATAAGTACCAATTGATTATCAACAATGCTAAGATAAAACAAAAAAAAAATTGCTAAGCTAAAGAAAGCTAAATAACGCAGGAATAACAAAAATAGGCGTTATAGAAAAAAAAGTAAAAAAAGAAAAAAAGAACATTTTTGAAAATAATGCTTTAAAAAAAAAACAAAAAAGATAACTATGATAATTTATGGTTTGTTAACTTGCCGACGAGTTCTCCTCTCGTAACGATTTTGTTCCGTCTTAGCTGATTCCACAGAGCTGTTAGGTAGACCAGTGAATTCGTTAATTCTCTTAATCTCATTATTTGGAGATCTCACAAATATACGCCCATCAGCAGTCCAGGCATTCCTTGGACCCACAGTATTTCTCGCGGCAGCGTACAACTTCATTCTTCTCTTGGTCAGTGACTCAGTTATTAAAAACTTCGTACCTTTCAACAGTTTCTTATTAGACCATATAATTTTGCGATCCATATAAGAAATCAGTTTGATTATGATGGATCTAGGTGTTGCAGAGGATTCAATTTTTTTCTTCTTTAGACCAATTCTATGTGATCTATCCAGGAGATTTAAATCGAAAGTGAAACCGGGTACCTTAAGATATTGCTCAAAGAAATTCGCCACTACAGCATCAGTATCCTCGTTTTCCCTCTCACCTATGCCATGTATAAGTAAGCAATTTCGGCGAGAATACGTTTCCAAGTCATCCACGCGTACTTCCAATCCATCAATTAGAGATTTAATATCATTCAAACACCCAATAATATGGTCTTCAAATTCATAATATTCCTTAACCAAGTGTTCCAGGGTAATAAAGGGCTTTTAAAGCTGCATTTAACTTCGTCTTAAACATTACCATTGTTTGCGCGAATTTATTTTCCAGCGATTTAACAACAACCCCGGCGTCGCCGCTGATCTTATCTTATTTTATTTTATTTATTTAGATCACAACCAGTCCGGTCAAGGTCACCGGGTCGAAAATTTAATCGCCGCTCAGGAAAACGTAATGATAACGAAAAGAAATTTATATCACCCGCGATAAATGTCAATAAAGAGTTAATCAAATAACCGCACCCCAATAGAAAAAGGTTAGAGGAAACGCTTGAAAGTCACATACACTATTTTCAAACACAATTACTATTGAAAAATCAACTTTTTATCGCCCCGATCTTCACACGAGTTACGGACACGTCGCCATTTTTCACGCCGTTATATCCGGAAACCTGCTCTTAAACTCATTGGACAAGGCAGCTAAGTAATTTGAAAATATCATGTAGTTTTTTTGAGAAATATATGTACCATCTTGTTTAGCTGCTATTACTGTTGGAAAATTTCGTGACACTTGGTTCAGTGTTTTTTCGTAATAGATCTTCAAAAGCAATTACTTTATTCGTTATCTGCGAAATAATTTAAATTTCCCCTGTAAGCTGCGATTGAGCTCATTAAGTTTTTCTATCCATCATTTCCAAGTCGTTGTAAATTTTATTGTTTTGTTGCAAAAACAAAATTATTTCTTGCTTTAAAGACGGTCTAAATGGACGGTCGAAAAAAACCGATCTAGAACTTTTCCTCTACTTAACCATTGCACCGAGGTATTTCCTTTTTTATTTCCTTTTTCAAAAATAAATTCTGATTGAAGGACATCCATCCGTGCACACACAACCCTTGATTCTTTTGATTCTTCATAGGAAGAAGTTCAAAAAATCTTAGTAAGTATAATTTTGTTCAGTACATTTCCTTACAAAAACTGAACATTGCGAAGTTGATGAAATGTCGGTGCTAGAATCAATAGCCAAACTAAAATATTTACACTTTTTTAATTCTTCTACATATAAAAGTAGTACCAGAAACGTACCAATATCTTCAATACAGCTAACGTATAGGTAGAATCATGGAGGGAATATTGAAATACCCAGGAATTTGAAAAAACAACGAAAAAGTGTGAGAGGAAAGGAAAAAGCGACTGGAAAATTATTTGATAAATTGAGCTAGCTACTATCAACGATCATCATGGAGGGAATATTGTGAAAAAAGAACGCAACGATCATGTACAATAACGCATGGGCACCCAGGAATTTGAAAAAACAACGAGGAAAGGAAAAAGCGACTGGAAAATTATTTGATAAATTGAGCTAGCTACTAGAGGAAACTCCGATTCCATCACAGATGCCACTGGTAATTTTTGAAGAGCTTAAATCTCTATGTAATGATCTCAGCAAAACTGAATTATTAAATCGTTTCTTGGGTGGATTCCCTCAGAACAGTAATGAAAGTTAAGGCACCTAAAAGTTCTTCTAGTGGCAAAAAGGTTTCGGACATTTGCTCGGATATTGCTGTGGGACAATTTAACGACGGAATGGTCACTGTTATTGACATAATACAAGCATTAGGTATCACTATATTAAATAACCGCTATAATTTTAGTATAAAAGCCGATGAAAAGCGTATAAAGTTATCAGAACTTTTATGTTTAGAGAATAAAATCCTCTAAATAAGAAGAAAAATATGACAACCGCAATATTGAGGGACAGTTTTATGGTCCTGGGATAGCAGATTGAAGTTTCTTCATCGTTACTAAAAGATTTTCGCTTTAAATCTAGAGATATTTGCTATTAAAACTTTAAACGCGTTTTTAAGTAATTTTCAAAATGACTAGTACCATAACTCAAACAATTTTTAATCGAATGATTTGAACAGAAAATATAAAATGCCTTTTTCTAGCAAAGTACGTAGGATTTTTTCGATAAATTAAAAATTGTTAAAGTTACAGCCAATTTTGTTTCATTATTTAAGCAAAAATGCAAACCTTAGTCTTAATAATCCTATAAAATAATTAAAAATCACCCTAACAGGGAGGGGAGATAGATTGAGGCGGTGAGAGAATTCACATATCTGGTGTACAGGTTCAGGGAGGATAGCAAGGGAAATGGCTAAAACGTCAAATAAGGTGATGGGGCAGGTCTGGGGATTTATTTATTTACGCTCACGGGACACAGCACAGGACAAACCCAATTCAAGCTGTGCCAGTAAAAAAATACAATAAGAAAGAAAAAAAGGACACAAAAAAACTTAAATCAGTATCTCAAATTGCATAAGTAATTTAACAAAAATAACAGAAAAAAAAAAGAAAAAAACCGAGGTATCTAACAATCAGCACGTGAAAGGACAAGAACTAATTGTAAGTATAAATCAATCTATATAAAATAATCTATATACGGCATGTTCCCAACAGCAGCAAGGGTCGCTCTTTTAAAGGAGATTAAGGAATCGTACGCAAATATATCAATGGCAAGACGGTCAGCAGAGCGAGCAGAGCGCAGCAATGGCGAATGCTGATAGGAGTTAGTGTGCGGAGTTGTAGTAAAGAACAGAAAATCAAAACGAAGCGATTTGGGCGGGACGTGGAAGTTAATCAGTGATGTAAGCGAGGATGATTTATAAATATTATGAATTATTTTATATAAAAGTATTATATCATTAGCAAGTCGCCGTTGGCCGAGTCGTAACAAGTGGAAAGATTGGCACGCCGAGTTGTAGTCAGCATAGGTAGTATGAGATTTCCAGCATAAAAAACGAACGAATCTCTTTTGGACACGCTCTAGCCGTTCCAAAAATATATTATATTGTGGATTCCATACAACAGTGCAATAATTCAAAATGTTAAATACATACGTATAATAGAGAGTCATTAATGAATTAGTGTCGGTAAAATCAGCAGCCGATCTCATGACGAAACCAAGCATACGAAAAGCCTTGCTAACCACCGAATCGACGTGCTCACTGAATAATAGCTTACTATCAAACGTCACGCCCAAATCTCTTATAGAAGTAACCCTGTTCAACAACTTCCCTCCAATGATGTAGTCAAAGCGTATGGGACCAGGCTTTTTTGTAAAAGTAATTGTAAAGCATTTACTATAATTCATGGTGATGAAGTTTGTGCAACAATATTGAGCAAGTTCGTATAGATCACGCTGAAGAGCAGAACAATCTCTAGGATTTGACACGCGGCAGAAGATCTTTAGAACATCTGCATACATTAAACAGTTAGCGTGTTTAAAACACTTAAATATGTCATTAATATAAATATTAAAAAGTAGAGGTCCAAGAATGCTTCCCTGAGGTACGCCGGATGAGACTGACACCGTCTGCGAGGAAAAACCTCTAACTGTAACCGACTGCGTTCTATCATCCAAGTAGGAAGCAAGCCACAGTTGAATGTTGTAGGGTAAACCAACATGTTCAATTTTTTGTAGTAAGAGCCGATGATCAACTTTATCAAAAGCTTTACTAAAATCAGTATAAACAGAGTCCACCTGGCAGTTGTCATCGAAAGAATGCAAAATGTAATTAGTATATTCGAGAAGATTGGTCTCTACCGAACGACCAGCAAAAAAACCGTGTTGTCGAGGGTCCAAAACATTTTTTACAGTGTAAAAAATAGGCTTGTAAATTAAGCTCTCAAGGACCTTGCCAAAAATGGGCAACAAAGAAATTGGTCTGTAGTTTTCGACCAAACTTCTACAGCCAGATTTAAAAATAGGCACCATAGAAGCCCGCTTCCAGACTAGCGGAAAGACACAGTCTTTCAGAGATCTATTGAACAGGATTGATAACGGTTCACTAAGAGATTCACAACAATTTTTTATTATAATAGGAGGTATACCGTCACCACCTGGCCCACCGGAAGGGTTAACGGCTCTAAGAGCTTTCAAGATCTCAACCTGCTCAAATTGTAGAGACAGGTCGCAAAAACGTGGGCTACCACAACGGGAGCCATTGCTGGTGCTCGAGGTCTGCGAAGCATTAAATACTGAGCCGAAGTAATGAGAAAAAAGGTCGCAGATATGTGCACCATCGGTAGCAGTGACACCGTCAAACGCAACCTCTGCAGGCAAGTCACTTGTCGCGCGCCTAGCTCTAACAAATGACCAAAACCTTTTGGGATCATGCCGTATACTGCTCTCCGCACTGACAATAAAATTGCGATAATCACGATCGATAAGGAACTTTGAGCGACCCCTCAAAAGGGAAAAAGTTAAATAGTCGAGGCGATTTCTATACCGCTTCCACTTCTTGTGCATCTTACGTTTTTCACGAATTACTTTTATAGTATCTTTTGAGAACCAGTACGGAAAACCGAGTACGGATGAGGTGAGAGAGTGTTTGGAAGGGACATCAGAAAGAGAAAGATTATGTTTGGTGGGTTAGTGAGGACTGCAATGATGTGTGGGGCGAAGTTTGGGGATGGAAGTGGCAGGATATTCTGGAGGACGTACAGAAGAGGTGGATGAAATGAGAGTAGAGACGAGCAGAAGTGCAGTTAAATATGAAGAAATGATAGACAGAAAACCATACTGCGGAATCCTGGGGGACTGTTGGAAAGAAGTTAGGGAAGGAAAGATTAGATATGGTAAAGAAGAGAGGAGGGTTTATTACAAAAGGACGGGTTATTCGTTGGCAGAGATAAATAACAGAAGCAGGGAAGGGTTGGAGATGTGGGTGGAGGTAACCGACAGGGATAGGGACGTCCAAAGACAGGAGAGAAGGACGCGAATAAGAGAGGAATACTCTCTTAGAATACTCTAGAATACTTCCTAAGAATACTTGGTGAAGGAAGGGATTGAGGAAAGAAAGAATGAGGAGAGAGCAAACAGGTACTGGACAGACAAAACATAATAAACATTTTAGTAATTACAACAAACTTTAAGGATATCGACCTCTAAATTGAGAGGCTTTTACTTTTAGCACGTATCGTGTGGGATTGTTAATAGCTTTTTATTCTCCCAACATAATTAATAAAATTTTAATTAAATTTAAATTAGTCAACCAGTTTTGATATACGTCTGGTTTTAATGAGTTTATTGAAAGGAATAAATAATTTTTTGTTGCTGCCAAGATATATTTTAAAAAACAAGGTCACTAAATCTTTTTGTTGGCCGAAGGAAAAATATATAGTGGCACCTTGGATTTAGGGAATGGATTTTGTAGACATGACGCTACAAATACTTTCCCTTCCAAGAAGAAATAAGGTTAACAATGAAAGTAGTTAATCAAGTAGTTATAAATATATATTTTAATTTTGAAAACTATTCTTAAAGATTTATTTGGAATTGAATTTTGATTGGAAGCAATTTCAAGTTTATCGTTAGTTATAAATGCTGGCGATAATCGATCAATACTAACTGATAATTCTTTCTTATCTTTTAAAATAACAAAGTTTTTTGGAAGCGTTTATTAACTTTAAAAGGGCCTTCAAACCTTGGTACAAGGGAACGCTTAAAATGATTTAATTTTAATAAAACAAAGTCTGAAACAAATAGATTTTTATGAATAAAAGGTTTAATTCTTGAATGGAAAGTAGTAAGTACTGGTTTTAAACTTGAAAACGTTTCTTTGAGACTAACTAGAAGTGGTTCCGGTTCTAAATGGTCCTGTGAAGTGATAATAAATTCTCCAGGTAGGCGGTAAGGCTCTTCGGATTTACTAGCTATTAAAATATCATGTAAATAGACAAAATGGAAAGTAAGGCCAGTAAGAACTTCATTGATAAATCTCTGAAATGTTTGTGCGGTGTTTTGCAAACCAAAAGGCATTCGCGGTTTGTAAATATCTTCGGGTGCAACCGGAATTTGGTGGTAAATCCGAACTAAATAAATTTTCGAAAAGATGATACAATCAGATAAGTGAAGATTAAAATCTTGTATGTGAGGCAATGGATAAAGATCCAGAACTGTGATATGGTTAAGTTGCCTATAATCTTCGCAAGGGCGCCAATCTCCGGAGTCCTTTTTAGGGACCATGTGCAAAGGAGATGCTACTGATGAAGATGGTGGACGGCAGATCTCTAATGCTACAATTGTTTCAAATTCTTTTTAGCTATGGTAAACTTATCGAAGTCTAGTCTTTTAGGACGATTGAATGGAAGATGGGAATTAGTTACTATTTTATGGGTGGTCGAATGATTGACGGGGGTGGCAAAATCTGGGGCAGTTGTGTAAATTTTGTTTCAATAGAGAATATGCAAGGGGTAGCAGAAGAAGAGTATGATAAGAAACCTATTGTTTATATATTTGTTTCGAAGTCAATAACTCGGTGGTTTTTAATATCTACTAAGATATTATATTTTCCTAGGAAATCGGCGCCGATAATAGGTTTGCTGACATCAGCAGCTACAGCAGCATTGCTAGAGTAAAGACAAATGGAAAATTGCGTCTTAATTGGAGAGAGACTGTTAATAATTTTTTTCCGTAGGTTTTAATAGTAGATCCATTTGCTGCTGATAAAACAAAAGTTGAAGGTTGTTTGTTGAAAGGGAACAATTTTGCGGGTAAAACTGAAATTTTTGCTCCTGAGTCAATGAGAAAATTTAAGTTATTTATATTATCATAAATAAACAATCTTGAATTCAACTCATTGAATTTTGGAGGATTCTCTATTGAAGCCTTTAAGCGTTTTTTTGACTATTATTATTCTCAGGATGTGTAAAATTTACACTATTTTCCTTGGAAGTATAAAAAATTAAATCAATGAAGTAACGATGAAAAATGTTTTATTTTTATTTTTGTGTACAGCTGTTTCGGAACACCAACGTGTTCTTCTTCTGGCACGACTAAAGATTAAAATACACATTGTAAGAGAAGTTTTGATATAAAGAAGTTGTATAAGATTATTATTAAAATTTAAAAAAATACTTCAAAATTCTCTTGAACATTCTTAAAAAAATTCTTTTAAAATTCAAAAAATATATATTTACCGTCAAAGGATTAATGATGAGGGTTCATGCGTATTATTTTAGGCATGTTACAAGATGAATCAAATCGAAAAGGGCTAGACTCAAAATTTAAACCTGACACAAGACTATATTATAGATCAATTTATAAAATTTAATTTTGAAAAAATCTACTTACAAAATATGTAAGCAACCAATAAGTAAGGGAATCAAAGGTGTACTGGCGTTAAGAAATGAATTGACTGCGTATGAATGTATTGAACAAGACGGACAAATTCTGAGAAAGAGTAAGATGGTTGTAAATTAATTTTGAAAATAGGTTTAGAAGTCAAAAAATAAAAGTGAACATTATAATTTATAAGAAGATTGAATAAATGTTAAATGAATGAAGTGAAAAATCTGTTTTTGTTATCAATGTTAGTTAAATCATTGGGAATTTTTTTGTTTTTATCTTTATTTTTATTAATGTGAAGTTCCTCATAAAGGTCTAATTCATGTGATTTCTTTAAGTTTTTAATTAGCTTAACATTTTGAAATTGTATATTGTGATTGTGACTTTGTATATGTTTGTAAACTGAAGAGTTAGCTTTGGTAATGTGTTCCCTAAAACGAGTGTACAGATTTCTACCGGTCTGGCCTATGTATATTTTTCGCATTTGGACAACTAACTTGATAAACGCCACTCTAATCCTCATATTTCTTTTTTGATTTATTATTAACTAAACTGTTGTAAATTTTGTTGTTGGAGACAAAGGCCGGGGTCAGATTGAACTTATTTAAACTCTTTTTCATTTTATATTCAAGTAGCGGTGAAAATGGTAAAGCTATATAGTTAGTTCTAGTTTTGCAATGAGGATAAATTAGGTTGATTATTTTAGAAGAGTGAACCAGGTTGTATATATGTTGAATCTCTTGAGTCTGGTAGCCATTATTTAAACCTATTTTTACAATGGTTTTAATCTCATTGGATAGACTTTCTGAATTAAGAGGTATGTTGTAAATTCTGTTGAACAGAAATCCAAAATTGGCGTATTTGTGTTGCCTACAACAATAAGAATCCTTAGGAATCACATTATCAGTGAACGTAGGCTTCCTGAAGATGTTGAACTCCAAAAAGTTAATGCAATTGTTAATTTCAATTTCTGTTGTAAATTCTAATGAGCTTAGGTTATTAAGTAAATTAAGTAGTGCTTTAAATTTTGCAGAAGTACCTTTATAAACGATGTAGGATGTCATCGACATAACGTGCATAGAAAACAATGTCACTTACAAAAAGTTTATGTTTATCTTTAAATAGTTCTTATTCTATGTGATCAACATAAATGTCTGAAAGGATCCCCGATATGGAAGAACCCATAGGTAAACCATTATGCATTTTGTATTGCCTATTATTAAAACAGGAAAAGTTTTGAAAAAGTCATGTATGTTTTTATGCTTTTATTGATAAATAATTTAAAACTCTGCCTGACGCGTTTCGGCGATCTACGCGATCTTCGGAGGCTCTACAAAATTAAACATAAAGGTACAGAAATCATTTTGTGCTGTTACAATTGCAAATATTACCAAAGTGAGTAGAATTTTTGAAATTAACATTAAGATTAACAAACTGAATATAAATTAAATGAAACCAAGTGTAACAAACTTGAATATTATTAAAAAACATGTGTCTAACTTACTTCGTCCTTTTTGGTTATGTCAACATAAAATATAAGTCACTCTATCCATGTGCGGTACAATCTATATGCTTACTGTAGTAATCGTTTTAAATATAAACAAATGATGGTTTGGATTAATAATTTTATCAATAATTATTTAGTCTTACTCGAGAGCGAACAAATTTGGGAAGAGGCGGGCTTGGTGTTCGTTAGTGGTCTTGCGCAGTATTAACTATATGGTACGCATGCGTGTTGAGGATGGTCAAACTCTTAAGTTTAAATATGAATTTTGAAGAAGTTGTCATTAACATTCCATAAACAAATGAACTATAGAGGAAAAAGGGGGGAAAAGGAGAAATAAAGGTGGGAGGAGGGGAAAGGGGGGTTAGGTAGGATAGGGGGAGAGTAGCCGTTGGGACCCCATGAAGTGCGGAGACTCCACACGGAAAAGATGAAGAAACCCTCGGCATCATGGGGGTTTCTTGAAAGGGTATTTGAGGAAGGTGTAAAGTGGTGAGATGGTTCAGGATCTTTTAGATTGAAACATGATGTAGATTTAAAGAATAACTGTTTATTAAAATATGATTACATAATTATTCCTTATTAATGTATTGATTACTACTACTCATCCTTCGCAATCATGACCGCTTTTTAATAACGAAAAGTGATTACGTTACATTATGATCGATTACGAAGAATTTGCAATAGCGCACAAAAGAATACTTAACCTACTTAACAATTAAATTAATATATTATTTATAATTAATTACTACACTACAGTGGTATCTTGTTCAATTGTGTCTGATCATTCAAACATAGAAGTTCTAACTTTGTTCCTTTGTTTATTTGAATTATTAGTTCTGCATCCTCTTGTTTTTTTATTATTTAAGTATCCTTTCGCCATCTCTTATTTCTGTGATTTTGTAGAGCCTCCGAAGATGACGTAGATCGCCGAAACGCGTCAGGCAGAGTTTTAAATTATTTATCAATAAAAGCATAAAAACATACATGACTTTTTCATATTTATACATATTGATAACAAGGATCCACAAAATGAAGAAAAAGTTTTGTTTACAAACAATATCTAACACCTTCAGAAAGCTATCTATTAGGATGATTTAGAGGATGCCTTTAGCAATTGAAATCAACCATCCAAACACCGTAATGTATTACGGTTTCCGAGAAAAAAAATGTGTTATTAGACACTATAGGTATACAGCGCGGCGCGGACTTTGGGGGTGAATTTGACCCCGTTGGGCACATCCAAAATTGACGAAATTTTAGGATGATTTAGAGGATGCCTTTAGCAATTGATATCAACCATCCAAACACCGTAATGTATTACGGTTTCCGAGAAAAAAAATGTGTTATTAGACACTATAGGTATACAGCGCGGCGCGGACTTTGGGGGTGAATTTGACCCCGTTGGGCACCTCCAAAATTGACGAAATTTTAGGATGATTTAGAGGATGCCTTTAGCGATTGAAATCAACCATCCAAACACCGTAATGTATTACGGTTTCCGAGAAAAAAAATGTGTTATTAGACACTATAGGTATACAGCGCGGCGCGGACTTTGGGGGTGAATTTGACCCCGTTGGGCACCTCCAAAATTGACGAAATTTTAGGATGATTTAGAGGATGCCTTTAGCAATTGAAATCAACCATCCAAACACCGTAATGTATTACGGTTTCCGAGAAAAAAATGTGTTATTAGACACTATAGGTATACAGCGCGGCGCGGACTTTGGGGGTGAATTTGACCCCGTTGGGCACCTCCAAAATTGACGAAATTTTAGGATGATTTAGAGGATGCCTTTAGCGATTGAAATCAACCATCCAAACACCGTAAGGTATTACGGTTTCCGAGAAAAAAAATGTGTTATTAGACACTATAGGTACACAGCGCGGCGCGGACTTTGGGGGTGAATTTGATCCCGTTGGGCACCTCCAAAATTGACGAAATTTTAGGATGATTTAGAGGATGCCTTTAGCGATTGAAATCAACCATCCAAACACCGTAAGGTATTACGGTTTTATACATTACGGTGTTTGGATGGTTGATTTCAATTGCTAAAGGCATCCTCTAAATCATCCTAAAATTTCGTCAATTTTGGAGGTGCCCAACGGGGTCAAATTCACCCCCAAAGTCCGCGCCGCGCTGTATACCTATAGTGTCTAATAACACATTTTTTTTCTCGGAAACCGTAATACATTACGGTGTTTGGATGGTTGATTTCAATCGCTAAAGGCATCCTCTAAATCATCCTAAAATTTCGTCAATTTTGGAGGTGCCCAACGGGGTCAAATTCACCCCCAAAGTCCGCGCCGCGCTGTATACCTATAGTGTCTAATAACACATTTTTTTTCTCGGAAACCGTAATACATTACGGTGTTTGGATGGTTGATTTCAATCGCTAAAGGCATCCTCTAAATTATCCTAAAATTTCGTCAATTTTGGAGGTGCCCAACGGGGTCAAATTCACCCCCAAAGTCCGCGCCGCGCTGTATACCTATAGTGTCTAATAACACATTTTTTTTCTCGGAAACCGTAATACATTACGGTGTTTGGATGGTTGATATCAATTGCTAAAGGCATCCTCTAAATCATCCTAAAATTTCGTCAATTTTGGAGGTGCCCAACGGGGTCAAATTCACCCCCAAAGTCCGCGCCGCGCTGTATACCTATAGTGTCTAATAACACATTTTTTTTCTCGGAAACCGTTATACCTTACGGTGTTTGGATGGTTGATTTCAATTGCTAAAGGCATCCTCTAAATCATCCTAAAATTTCATCAATTTTGAAGGTGCCCAACGGGGTCAAATTCACCCCTAAAGTCCCATCCGCGGTTTATAATACTGATTTTTTTTCTCGAAAACCGTTAGGGCTTACGGTGTTTTGAAAATTGATAAAAATACTTAGAAGTGTGTTCTATTATGTGGTAGAATTTCGTTTAATTCGAAGGTGCCCATCAGGGCGAAAACATCCCTTTTTCGGGGGTGAGGGTTGAAAAATTTTTTTTTTACCAAATGGGGGTGGTTAGCTGTTCTTGAGGGTAAGAGTGCCCTGTGTGTGAAATTTGGTTACCCAAATCGTATTGGTTACGGAATTATTAATGTTTTAAGTTTATTGCTGGGATTTATGGATAACTTCACACCAGTATTTTTTCGATTTTTATATTAGAAAGTTTCTTAACTAGTTGTGTTGAGTTTTTAACCGTATATTGAAAAGTTTTATTGAAAGTTTTATATAAAAAAATTTTTGAATGATTTTAGCTATTTTATTTGTAGGTGTGTTTCCTATTATAGGTCTGATGCTTTTATTTTCCTTATGTAGTTTTATTAAACAGTTCATTTGAGGTATTAATGGGTTCATCTCTATCGAATTAAAACTGGTGATGCTGAATATTCTCAAAAAAGGCAAATTATCTTTTATGCCTTTCTTTAAATTATTGTTGTAGGCAACTGTTGGGTTATTTTTAATCTCTGTAATGTTATTATCGTTAAAGAAACTCAAAGCCTTTGATATATAATCATCCCTTTCTAAAATCACTAGACCCGCTCCTTTGTCTCCCAGTGTTACTATTAAATTGTTATCTTTGATATTTTGTTTAAGGTTCTATATCTTTTTGTTTAAAATTGAAAAATGATTTGTTTTTTGACGTTCTTAATAATGTTTTTATTATCATTAAAAATTTGGTTAATGTCTTTGTTGAATATTAATTGTGATTCAATTTTTATTGCTAAGTCTACAGGTTTTATTTTATTAGGCAATCTTCTGGAAGGGTTAATTAGAGGGTGGAAGGGTTTCGGGTGGACATTCTATAAGATGTAGATGTAGATCGGCTACGGCGGTAGATACAATGGAAACAGCAATGTTCACCGTTGAAATCGCTTTTATTATTATTTAATTTTTCATTAATTGAAGCGATTTGTGAATCTGTTGCTGCTTGTTTCTGCGCAAACGTACTAAAAATACTTTGACATGTTGTCGTAAAGTTGTTAAAAGCTTTGATCATGTCTGTCAGATTTGGTTGTGTGTTGTGTGAGGTGGAAGGTTTAGTTGGTAGAGAGGTCGTTGTGTTGTGTGATTTGAATATGCGCAAGGTGTGGAGGTAATCGATTACCAGATACGATCCGCCATGTTCAATAGATCCGTAACATCCTTTTTCCCAGAGGCCAACAGAGCTACCGAGATGGTGTTTGGAAGTCTTGGTCTTCCCACCTGGGAACTGCCGATATTAGAAAGTAATTCTCGGTAGAAATCCGATGGCTTTTGTTCGCCCATTTGCGTGTTTGAAAGAAGGTCATTCAACCGCTTCTCTTCACTGTGAGAAAGACGATTAATGATACTTTTTTTTCAAAGTTGCATATAGGTCTCTTTCTGGAGGTTCGTTGATGATATCAACGATTGTAGTCACTACCTCGGTGGGTAAGTGAGAGACTACTAGGTTGCACTTTGTCCTGTCACTTGCAACACGTGATAGCTCAAATTGGGCTTCAATTTGTCTAAACCAAGTGTCGGGCCTAGTAGTCCAAAAAGGGGGTAGTCTGATATTGACTATACTGTTAATTTGGTCACTTTCCGTATCCAGCATTTTGATTATTTCGTAGAAAAATTGTGAAGAAAATGGTTTAATTGATCTTCCTTTAATTGTCAACCTCAGAACGTCAGGGAAGGAAAAAGAGACTCGCCGGCAAACTACATTTCCCTAAAAACCTTGACATATTTATTTTATAGTATGATAATTAAAATATCCTTTTAGGGCTTTGGGGTTCGGGCTAAGACGTGAGTGAGTGCGGACGTGTTTATCGAGCAGCTGTAGCCAACGCGCCCACTTTTTTTTCGTTCTTAAACCACGTGTATCTTTAAAAACATTTTTACTTGAACGATAACAAAAATACTCATCACAAGAAAAACCCAATTACAAATTTAGTCTTAAAATTATTAAAATTAAACTAAATATAATGACACCAGCTCCTAAAAGAAAATCAGATGTATTATCTCCCCCGGTAGAAGGGTCCCAAAAGAAATGTAACTGGAACCCAAATCAACCATCTACTTCCAATAGATATCTCCCACTCCAGGATCTCGAAGATAATTCTGAAGAAACGTCATCGCAAACTACACCAAAAGAATCAACAACAAAAATTCCACCCATACATCTCCCAGACACAAAAAATTGTAGCGAAATAGTACAAGACCTAAAAAGTTTGAATATTGAGAAGTTTTATACAAATACAACCTACAACTCACTAAAAATCAATCTAACGAGTATTGATGACTATAGAAAACTAACTAAATTCTATAATGAAAATGAAGTAGAATACTACATATACAAAGATCCCAATGAAAAAATAATTTCTGTAGTTATAAAAAATTTACCGGTATCTATCACTACTGAGGAAGTCGAAGACGAATTAAATCGACTAAAACTACCTTTTAAAAAAGTCATAAGATTACAAAATAAAAACAAACAACCCATACCCATCTGTGCAGTTGATCTTGCTAAACAATGGCCGCCAAATTTTTAATATCAAGGAAATACAACATGCAATAGTAATCATAGAATACAGAAAAAAGCAACCAGGCTTACCGCAATGTCACAGATGTCAAAGATACGGACACACAAAAAATTATTGTACATTAACTCCTAGATGCGTAAAATGCAATCAAAATCATTTGACGAAAGATTGCACCAAATCCAAAAAGGCACCTCCGCAATGTGTCAACTGCCAGGAACAACATCCAGCCAATTATAAAGATTGTATCTACTACAAAAATTTAGACACTGTTATTTAAGAGTTTATTGTATACAGTAATTGTTTACAATTCTTTACATTATTCAAATATTACTTTCACTCTCTACCCTCTTCCTCCATTTCCACGCCCTCGGCTCCTCGGCCCAATCATCCCCTCACCCATCCCTTTGTCTCCTCACCCCCATCACCATTCTCATCCATCGTTTCCCCTCTCCCCCCTCTCCTAAGATCTGCCTTCGGTCCATCTCCTCCTCCCTCAACTCACTGCACCCATTCAGCATATGTTCTAACGTTTCCCATTCCTCCCTGCACAGCCTACACCACCTCTCCTCATCGGCCATCCAGTATTTGTTGGCTCTCTCCTCGTTTCCACAACGGAACCTAGCCACCAACTTTTTCCCTTCCTCATCTCTTTCCAATAACAAGTATCTAGGCAGCCCCTCCGTAATTATGTCCCTGTATCTTTCGTTATACCTTTCCTCTTTTATTTGTGTCCTTCTTTCCTGTCTCTGCACATCTCGGTCCCTGTCTATCAACTCCCTCCACATCTTCCTACCCACCCTTCGTCTACTATTTATCTCCGTTACCGAGTAGCCCGCTCGTCTATAATAGTTGTCTCTGTGTCCTTTCCCATATCTGACATTTCCCTCTCTAATTTCCCTCCAACACTCCCCCAAGATCCCGCAGCTTGGCCTCCCTTCTATTCTTTCTTCATATTTCACTGCCCTCCTGCCCGCCTCCACCCTGACCTTATCCACCTTTACCTCTTCCCTCACTATATACCCCGGTGTTTCTCTCGCCACCCCAAGCACCGATCTCCAATATCTAGCCTGCACGTCCTTCAGCGGTCCCTGCTCCCTCCATCCCCATACCTCTGCCCCATAGATCATCACACTGCTAACCAGACCTTCAAACATAATCTTCCTCGCTGCCACATTCCTTCCAAAGACTCTCTTCCCACAACCCCATACTTGTCCCATCACCTTATTCGCCTTTTTTGCCATAGCTATCACATGCGACCCCTCCCTGTTATCCTCCCTAAACACATACCCCAGATAAGTATACTCCCTAACCTCCTCGATCTCCTTTCCCTCCCATCTCCAGTTTTCTGTTCATTTTCTTCCACCCTTACAAAACTTCATCATCCTTGTCTTCCCCACATTCACTTCCAGCCCCTTCCCCCTAAAATATCTTTCCAATGTCTTTATCATCTCCTTCATCTCCACCGCTTCTCTCGCCATGACCACGATGTCATCCGCGTATGCTAACATATGCACCTTTCTACCTCCCACCACCAATCCTCCCATCTGCCCCTTCGCCAATCTTTCCTCCAGGTCCGCCGTATACAGTGCAAACAGACTTGGGCTCAGCGGACATCCCTGCCTCAGTCCCTTCGTCGTCCAGAACACGTCGCTCAGCTTATCTCCCACTTTTATCCTAGCCATCGTCTTCATGTATATTTCCTTCATTCTCGCAATTAGGTGTTCCGTTACTTTCCGTACTACAAAAATTTAGACACTAAAAACAAATCTAAACCTATACGTTCCTCCAATTCAGAAAACACAAACCCTATCAGAACTTCCTTCCCAACCCCTACTTACAATCATCCTTCTTATACCAACTCGCAAGCAGCAAATCCTAACACCCCTATAAGTGAAAACAATTCTCAATCTATCGTAAGCATCATACTTAAATCACTTCTAAACCTATTGTCTAATTATCTTGATCAAATCAAACAATTCTTCACAACCCATCTAATCCCAAGATTTTTCAATGCCTAGCCATCAGACAATATCCAACCTAACACTCCTAAACTGGAATGCCATTGGTGTCAACAAGCAGCGTGCGGTTCTAATTGCCTTCCTAACCAGACATAACATCGATATAGCTTGCATAACAGAAATCCACCTAAGTAACTCAGAAAGTTTCAATATATCTGGGTTTAAAATATATCGCTACGACAGAGAACATCGAATTGCCTCAGGAGGGGTGGCAATACTAATCAAAAAACACCTGAAACACCACGAAACACAATAATACAATTGTAATAACTTGGAAACAATATCAATTATGGTAGAAACAACTGATAAATCAACATTCAGACTCACGGTGGCATATAAACAACCAAACAAACCGATATTAGAGAGCGATATTAAAGAACTGTTCAAATATAAAGAACCAACATTAATTATAGGCGACATGAACAGTAAACACCAAGCTTGGGGATGCAGAGCTTCAAATCCTTCAGGTGAAAAACTACTGAATCTATCTAACATCCACAATTTTCAAATAGCAGCTCCCACCGACTATACATACTATCCATACAGAACTGATTATTAACCGGACATTCTTGATATTCAACTCAGCAAACACTTCAACAAACGCATCCAACAAAGTGTTCTAGTCGAACTAGACTCAGATTACCTTCCGGTGATAATTAAATACGATACATCACCTTTAATAACCCCAAGAAATAATTCCCTTGCATACGGAAAAATAAACTGGAAACAATTCCAAGAAAATTGCTCAATCAACATAGAAAACCACCACCTCCTAATTACTGAGGCACATATTGACCAACGAGTTGAAGAAATCACCCAAGCAATTACCAAAAGCGCAATGGAAGCAACAAGTAAAAAACCCACGTGTCAAAGAAAACCACATTCTACCCCAAACGAAATCATGATACTGATCAAGCAAAAGCATAACGCTCGTAGAGAATGGCAACGCCTAAGGAAGCTCGAAACCAAGACCTTACTCAACAAATTAAGACACAGGGTGAAAAGTGAATTAGAAACATATAGATTAGAATCCTACCAGCAATATCTACGGAATATCAAACCAGGCGAACAAGAAATGTGGAGAGCCACCAGAAGAATTCTTCAAAAGCCACATGAAATTGCAACTATCACCGAAAATGGACAAGCTTATAGCACCGTTGAAGAAAAAGTAACAATATTCGGAAATCAACTAACTCACATATTTACTCCTTTTAATAAGTGTCCACCACGTCATACCCTATACGTAAAGGAATATTTAGAACAAAATTTGCCAACTAATACAAATCTTACGAAACCAACGTCACCTAAGGAAATCCACCAAATATTGAAATCACTACCAAAGAAAAAAGCACCAGGGTATGACCTTATAACAAATACTATTTTAACAAATCTTCCTCGTAAATACTTCGCTTATTTAGCAAGCTTGTTTAATGCATGCCTAAAAATTGGATACTTTCCTGAAGCATGGAAACATGCCCACATCCTACTATTCCACAAACCGGGGAAAAATAAATCAAAATTGGAAAGCTACAGGCCGATCAGTCTTCTCTGTACCCTTTCAAAACTACTTGAAAAGGTAATACAAATAAGGTTACATGCCGAATTAAACGAACAGCAAGTTTTGCCACCTTTTCAATTCGGCTTTAAACAAGGGCACTCTACAAGCCATCAACTTCAAAGACTAGTCGACTTAATAGAAGATGGTTTCGAATATAAAATGTACACAGCGACTCTATTCCTAGATATCAAGCAAGCCTTCGATAGAATATGGCTAGATGGTTTAAAATACAAAATTCTCAAATTAAACATTTCACAGTATGTTAAAGCAATCGTACTATCGTTCCTTACAAATAGAACCTTCTCAACCAAAATTCATGAACACATTTCCTGCAAATCACATATTAGAGCAGGAGTTTCCCAAGGAAGTGTCCTATCCCCAATACTTTATAATATTTACATGCATGATATCACCCAAGCTATAAAAGATGACATAGCTATGTTTGCTGATGACACGGTATTATATGCAAAACAAGTGGCTAAATCTATGGAATCTGGAAGTAAATGCAAAAAAATGTGCTGCAAAAATCTTTACCCTAAGACAAATAAGAAACCCTCAACAACTCGAAATTAACAACCAATCAATAGAATGGAAAAACAAAGATGAAGCGGTGAAATATCTTGGAGTCCATTTAGATACAAGACTGACATGCAAATTCCATGCCAATCAAAAACTTAATCAAGGTATAGTAGACTAGCAGAATTATATAGCCTCATAAACAGGAAATCCGCGCTTAAACCCGAAAGTACCATTCTAATCTACACCTCATTAATTCGTCCATCAATAACGTACGCATGTGAAATCTGGGGTAATACGGCTAAATCAAATCTTAAAAAATTATGCGCTTTTCAGAATAAGATTTTAAGAACAGCAGTGGACGCCGAATGGTTCATAACAAACAAACAGCTCCATAAAGAACTAGGCGTCAAAACAATAGAGGAATTCATTGCATGTAAAGGAAAGAAATTTCACGAAAACCTACGCATGTGCGAATCAACAAATATCTACAATTTGGGCAGAAGAAATATCCATCAACGATTACAACGTAGACTTCCCCAAGACCTATTCATAAATTAAAAAAGTTTTCATAATTATAATTGTATATTCCCAGAAGAGTGAATGTTGACTTCTCGTGCCATACCTTGTAAATAGTGTAAATTTATTTGAAAAATGCCATGTATAACTATTTGTAGTTGGTCTGGTATGGAATAAATTAAAAAAAAAAAAAAAAAACAGGTCTTTGGAGCAAGGTCTTCTTTTTTAACCTAGGATTTCCTTTTGTTTTTCGGTTCAACGGCTTTAATTTATTCAATATTTATCCAATATCCTTTTTAATTTTTAATTCTCCTGATCCCTCCTTTCTGCTTCTCCTGATAAATATATTTGTAAACGTCCGTGTCAAAATAATTTTTTTGTTCTTTTTTTTTAAATTTCTTAATTATTATTATATTTTTGTAGACTGCTTCGTTGATTCGTAGATTGTGCTTGCGTAGACTGCTCCAACTGATCAAATTCTAGTCGGGGTCACCAATTTATGTGGGATTGTTAATAGCTTTTTATTTTCCCAATATAATTAATAAAATTTTAATTAACGTCCGGTTTCAATGAGTTTATTGAAAGGAATCAGAAAGGAATGAATAATTTTATATAATAAAAAAATTTTGTTGCCAAGATATTGTTATTCGTTGAATTAAAGTCAGCTTTCTTGTAACAAATATATTAACTTTACTTAGAACACAAAAAAAGAGTATGTAACTGATTAAACTAAACGCTATATATTATTTGGTCCACACGACACTTCCTTCTTCTTCCGATGATGCACACCGACTTGATTTAGTTCGTACATCTCGTCTCTACACGCCACCTATTGTCGTTCGCCAACAACTCGGCCTTCCTGACCTGGCGGAGTGCCTTCCGCCTCAGGGCCCTCATCTTCCCGGTCACTATCATCCGTATCTTCTTCGGTAAGGGTACACCACGGCTTTATCAACCCTGAACAGAAAACAGCGTTAAATGGTTTAGCACATCGTTGTGCTCCCCGGTGGGGCGTCTTTCCTGTTGTCTTGTTTTCAGCGTCATTTAATGCAAACTGAATTTCTTGGATTCGCCTGTCCCAATCTCTTCCGTCTTCGTCTTCATACATGGTTGTTAATGCAGTCAAAAGGGTTTGGTTTTGTCTTTCCACCTGCCCATTTGCTCTTGGCGTTGCTGTAGCATTACGAATATGTTTGGTATTCTTCACAGAATTTCTCAAATTCCTTCGACGTAAACGATGTCGCTCTATCGGTTACTAAACGATGTGGTGTTCCAAAATAACTAAAGACATCTTTCAAAGTATTCACGACAGGTTTTGTTTTTGTCGATTTTACCGCTCGCAATATCGTGTACTTCGTGAAGTTGTCGTGGTACAACAGAACATAATTATGCCTCCTTGCACTATTGACAAATGGTCCTAAGTGATCCATGTTCACCGTATGAAATGGAATTGGTACTCTCTCTATTATGTGTAGTTCTCCTTCGGGTCTTCCTTTCACGGCTTTGTGGTACGCGCATCTTACGCAAGAGGATATGTAATTCTTCACCTTTTTCCGCATCTTTGCAAACCAATAATGTCGTTGTAGGTTCTTCAACGTTCTCTCGACTCCATAATGTCCCATTTTATCGTGACTCTCTTCTATAACACGACAAATCACTCCCTTAGGAACAACCCATTTCGGTCCGTCATCAGTTTTTCGACAAATTCTATTTTCCTCGATCTCATAGTCGGTATTAATTTGCTTGTCTTCTAGTGTCTCTGTACGGTTCTCTACTAAAACTTTGTATATTCGCTTTAGATTTTCATCCTGGAGCTGCATCGTCAGCAACCAGTCAGCTTCATCGATTCTTAAGGTGTTGATCTTCAGATCAGCTTCTTCTGGTTCTTTTCCAGGCTCATTTGGGTGTCTACTCAAAGCGTCAACATGTGACATCCTTTCTCCCGATCGATGTACCGATCGAAAAGTCGTATTCTTGTAACTTCAAGAGCCATCGCCCAATCCTCAGCGTCATATCTTTCTTTGTCATGATTGTTTTCAGAAAATTGCAATCAGTAACTACTGTAAAGTGTCGTCCCAATACGTATATTCTGAATCTATCTATGGCTTCCACTACTGCCATTGCTTCAAGTTCATAGCTATGGTACTTGGCCTCCAATTCGGTCGTCTTTCGGCTATAATAAGCCAATCGTTGAAATGTTCCTTTATCATTTTTCTGCAGAAGCATGCCTGCAAAACCGTCCTTACAAGCATCTGTATGTACTTCCAATTCTGCACTACAATCATAGAGTGCTAGTATCGGTTTTTGGGTCAATCTATCCTTCAGCGTTTGGAATGCTTTCTCCTGCAGCTCATTCCACTCAAAAGCCCGATCTTTCTTGGTCAATTCTGTTAATGGTCTGGCTATCAATGAGAACCCTTGTACAAACTTTCGAAAGAATCCGCATAATCCCAAGAATTGTCTAACTTCATGAACATTCGTCGGTGTCTCAAAATTCATTACAGCTTGGGTTTTTTGCTCACCCGGCCGTATACCCTCACTATCAATTTCAAACCCCAGGTAATCTAGTCGCGTATGCAGGAATTTACATTTACTGAGTTTTAATGTTAAGCCTAGCTCTCGCAATACTCCCAACACTTTTCGTAGTTTCGCGATACCCTCCGGTACTGTATCACTCGATATTAGCATATCGTCCATATATGTTAAAACAATGTTCGGTCCAATGCGTTGCACGACACGCTGCATAAGAGTATTAAATACATTTGGTGCGTTTACCAAACCAAACGGCATTTTATTAAATTCGAATTGTCCCTCGGTCGTCACAAACGCGGTTAAATGTTTAGATTGTTCATTTATCGGAATCTGATAATACCCACTAATAAAGTCTAATGTAGTGAAATATTTGTTACCCGCCAACATGTCTAACTGTTCGTCAATAGAGGGCATCGTCACATGTGATTTTCGCGTTATGGCATTTAAGCGTCTATAGTCTACACACAGTCTTTGCGAACCGTCTTTTTTAGGAACTAAAATCACTGGGCTTGCATATTCCGATGTTGATTCGCGAATGATGCCGGCTTTCAAAAGATCGTCTATCATAGATTTCACACGCTCGCGTTCCGCGTATGGTAGTCTATATGGTCTGCACCGCACTACATCCTGACTTGTAAGGTCAATGTTCATAGTTACCAGGTCGGTGGTGCCAATGTCACAGGAGTTCGTAGAGAAAGCTGAATCAAAATGACTTACCAAGTCTCGAACACTTTGAATCTCGTTACAACCTATGCCCGAATTTATGTTCACATATTCGTTCTGACATCTTGTTTTTTCTATTCTGGAAATATTTTCGATGGTAAGCATCTTATTTTCTTTGGTTACTCTTATCCCTGGCTGATCCAATGCACTCTGTCCCACTATCATCGATTCCTGTTGCGCTTCATTTGGTACAATCAAAACAACCGCCTCGATTTTGACTCCATCTATCTCTAACAGCAATGTTCTCTTTCCTACAGATTCCCACATTCCTTGTCCGAAACCTCTCAGTTTAATCTGGTGTGGCACATACTGTATGTTCATCTCAATGGCTGTCTCTTCTCTCATAGTGACAACGTCACTTCCAAGGTCGATGAATGTCAACGTCTTCCTTCCATCGATGTTCACGTCTTTGTAATATTCACTTTTCTTTTCCATAGTTGCAACTTTCTTTACTGATGGTTGTTTCACATTTGTGAGTGTAGATGATTTCTTTGAACAGTCGTTTGCTTTATGTCCAAATTGTTTGCAGTTGAAGCATTTAAGGCCCTTCTCTTTGAATTTACATTCAGCTGCAAAATGACCTTTTTCACCACAGTTATAACAACATTTTGGTTTCTCTCTTGGCCTGGTCTCGTCATCTCTTTGTTCATGTTGTCTCGGCCTGCTTGTTCTTGTTTGTTTCTGCTTCCTTATATTGTCGTAAATCTCCAGTCTTTCTTCAAATTCACTATTGTTTTTCGCTCCGTACAAAACAGTTTTGTTTGTTGATTCGTCTTCTATCCCATCTATTATGTATTGATACAATGCATCTTTCTCTATGTTTCCTCGACTTCCAAGTTCTCGCATTTTCAAAAAGTACTCTCCCACTGTTTCATCACTCTTCATTCGTCTCTGTGACAGCATTTTGTGCAACTCAGCACTGTTGAATTTTTTGCCAAACTCATCTTCTAATTTTATTTTCAGCTTTTTCCATGTCGTGATTCCTCTTTCACTCTGGATAAATAGCTTTGCTACTCCTCTTAGCAATTTCTTGCAATAAATAAATTTTTGCACGTCTGTCCATTCCAATAAAACAGCGTTTTCTTCGAATTCTTCCATCCAGGTGTCTATCGCACAATCACCTTTGCCATCAAAGGGTCGAATCGTGTCTTCAACATCCCTGAATGTCATCATAAACTTCGTCGTCATGCATAAATCATCTTCGTACGTTTTAGTTTTCTTCTTATTCGTCGTCTTTGGTGTAGTCCTAGAACCACAACTTCGTCTTTCGTCTACATTTTCATCATCATCGGTGCAGTCATCGTCGTCTCCATTGTTGTCATCAGTACCATCGTTTTCTTGCATCTCTTCATTACTTTTACCTCCGCTGTTGCTTTTTTCGTGTTCTTCGGTAGCTTTCATACTCAACGCTAATTTATTCAAATCGCTCAAGGTCATGCAAACCTTCTTCGGTATCTCGTCGACAGTAACACTATCAAAATCGACATGTAACACACAACAACATGCAACCAGATCTTTCAGCGTTAGGTTCTCTTTGATGTATTTTAATTTATTGTTAAAATCATCGGAGTCTTCGTCAAATGAGAAGCCTTGAAACTCTCTTAATCTTACTCGGCACGTACGCCCTTCACCGTTTTACCACAGGTTTTACACTGATTTCAGATATTTATCTCACCGCTGCAATTGTTATTCGTTAAATTAAAGTCAGCTTTCTTGTAACAAATATATTAACTTTACTTAGAACACAAAAAAAGAGTATGTAACTGATTAAACTAAACGCTATACATTATTTGGTCCACACGACACTTCCTTCTTCTTCCGATGATGCACACCGACTTGTTTTAGTTCGTACATCTCGTCTCTACACGCCACCTATTGTCGTTCGCCAACAATACAGGGTGGTTCAGTTTTTAATCGGGAAACTTTACTAGGACGTAGTACTTGCCAAAATAACACAAGTTTTTTATATAAACATAGGGTCGCAACTCTTTTGTTTTCGAGCTATGAGCGATCAAAGTTGAGCTAAAAATTTACATTTTATTATTTATTTCGGCTATAAGTAAACCGAAGAATTTGAAATTTGGTATGTATTTACTACTGGTTAACATCTTGTTTTCTAGCATACCTTAAGCTTCCCTAGCGCCCTCTAAGGGGATGAAATTCACCACCCCCTTGGTTCTTTTTAGAAGAACTTTTTAACGCCATGGAGTATTAACATAAAAAAATATTGGTTATAAAGCTCATTCTTTAATGGTACTTTTTTGTCTCTTTAGTTTTTTTCCTAAAATTGATAGTTTTTGTGTAAAAAAATGGAATGTCGTGCCATGTACCGCCATGCTTAGCTAAAATTACTCTAAAAGTTGGCTTTGATTTTCAAAAAACAATTTATGTTTGTATTGAGACGAGCTGTTAGTTACGTTAAATCCTCTTAATTGTTGACAATTATTGAAAATATTTCTTGATTGTTATTAAGTAAAAGTATCATTATTTTTTTATTGTTGATCATTGTTTAAAAAACTACGAAAAATTGATCATGCCACGATTATTTTCGACAGAAGAATACGCAGACATTCATTTTATTTATGGTTTTTGTGATGGAAATGCGGAAGCGGCATCTAGAGAATACTCTAGAAGGTTTCCTAATAGAAGATGTCCTGATCCTCAGGTATTTATCAATACACATCAACGTTTTCGACAATATGGTTTAAATACACAGCAAGTACGAAATAATCAAAATAACAGAAACCAAAGAGCAATTTTAAACCTTTTTGATAATGACAGCACATTAAGCAGTCGCATAGCTGCTAGACTACTTCAAGCTCAAAATTTACGAGTCTCAAGAAGTACAATTTTACGAACTCTGAAGAAGGACCACAGGAAACCCTATCGTTTTCAACCTGTACAAAATTTAAGACCTGAAGACCTGAAGATTGATAACAATGGCATGCATTTTGAACAATTTTTAAATTAATTGTGTTTATTTTTGTAATGAGTTTTTTTGATAAATTTGTTTCATTTTGATTCTTAATTAGTTTTCTGTTTGTTTTTTAACATTTTTCTCTTGTAATTTCCATTTTTTTAGTATACTATTTAATTTATTATTAAATGTTACTTATCTTTTGAATGATTATTTTAACTTAAATTTAATTAAATTTTTTATTACTTTAATGAGAAAACAAGTCAAGAGACGAAATCGTAAATAATTTGTGTTATTGTGTTAGCCCAAAATCCTGGTAAGTTTACATCTTCCATAGCCAACTTAAAATTTTGTTTTTTATTTGTAGGTAGCGCTTTGCCGCGCAATGTAACATATTTTATTTTTTTACGCAAAAACTATCAATTTTAAGAGAAAAACTAAAGAGACAAAAAAGAACCACTAAAGAATGAGCTGTACACCCATATTTTTCTATGTTAATATTGCATTGCGTTAAAAAGTTCTTCTAAAAAGAACCAAGGGGGTGGTGAATTTCATCCCCTTAGAGGGCGCTAGGGAAGCTTAAGGTATGCTAGAAAACAAGATGTTAACCAGTAGTAAATACATACCAAATTTCAAATTCTTCGGTTTACTTATAGCCGAAATAAATAATAAAATGTAAATTTTTAGCTCAACTTTGATCGCTCATAGCTCGAAAACAAAAGAGTTGCGACCCTATGTTTATATAAAAAACTTGTGTTATTTTGGCAAGTACTACGTCCTAGTAAAGTTTAAATGGGATGAAATTCTCCATATTTCTCTAGTAATAAATAAAAACGTAGGAAAAGTAAAAACTTTTTTGAGAAATAATAATAAAATGTTTAATTTTATCAAGTATACATGTTTCGAAACTAATGTTTCATCTTCAGTACTTGGATTAATATACAATAAATGGAAAAATTATTAGGTAGTAGGTGGGGTTTAAAAATATATCAAGATATCCTTCTACTTTTCAACAGATAAAAAATTATTATCATAAATAATTTTTAAAAAATTATAAACAAAAAACCTTTTCAACAATCTAGTCAATCTTGGAATACAAACATCGATCATGTTTGTATTCCAAGATTGACTAGATTGTTGAAAAGGTTTTTTGTTTATAATTTTTTAAAAATTATTTATGATAATAATTTTTTATCTGTTGAAAAGTAGAAGGATATCTTGATATATTTTTAAACCCCACCTACTACCTAATAATTTTTCCATTTATTGTATATTAATCCAAGTACTGAAGATGAAACATTAGTTTCGAAACATGTATACTTGATAAAATTAAACATTTTATTATTATTTCTCAAAAAAGTTTTTACTTTTCCTACGTTTTTATCTAGTAAAGTTTCCCGATTAAAAACTGAACCACCCTGTATATTTTAAAAAACAAGGTCACTAAATTTTTTTGATTGAGAAAGGAAAAATATATCGTGGCATCTTGGATTTCGCATCTTGGATTTCGCATCTTGGATTTCGCAGAAAAAAGATGTCGTCCGAGTAGTGCTACGGTCTTCGTTCGCGTGTTAAAGTGGCAAAATTCGGTGTTAAAAATGCGTTTGACGGGCGAGGACTTGCGTCAGATAAAGGATTTATTCAACAAGTCAATCGACGAGCTAATGAAAAATGATACTTTCATGTCCAAAGTCGTAAAAATCGTTAAAGAACATTTCGTTGCGGAAATAGAGACTCTAAAGCAACAAAACGAGGTATTACAAAGGGAAAACGGGTTCTTGCAAGAAAAAGTCGACGATCTCGAACAATATACGCGTCGCAATAACATTCGCATTTTTGGAATCGGTGAAGACAAGGGTGAAAATGTTGAAGAAAAGGTACTCGCTGTTTTTAACGATAAACTTGGAATCTCGGTTACTGCTAAGCAAATAGATCGTTGTCATCGTGTTGGACCTGTTAAGGAAAATAGCAAGTATCCACGTCCGGTAATTGTTAAATTAATCAGTTATAAAACAAGGGATTTAGTTTGTAAATCCCGTAATAAATTGAAAACAACCAAAATCGTGATGGAAGGAGAGTCGGGTTCCTTTGGTTGACGCTGACTTTTCACTATCGCTGTAAACGCATTTTTCTTTTGCTTGATTTTTTTTTTTTTTGTTTTGAATTTGTTTTTTACTTTTTTTTCTTTTTAAGTTATTTTGTTTTCTTTTCTAACTCTTTTTTTTTGCTTACATAGTGTACTTATTGGCGTTGTCGCTTGGCGCGCGGATTGTGGCTGTTTCGACTGTTGAACGGTTACATCTAAGTAATAATTAATCAATTTAGTAGTTGTATAACTATAGTGGTATTGTATGGACGGTGGAATTCGTATCAGGATTGCACATCTAAATGTACGATCACTTATCCCAAAACTACATTTTGTCAAGTCTCTTCTTCAGGACAATAACGTGGATGTATTGGCGTTGTCTGAAACTTGGTTGGATGAGGGTAAGCTCGAAATCGTACAAAACTTTGATTTCGGTAATTTCAATTTTGTGCATAGAGGTCGTGGTGCTAGGGGAGGCGGAGTTGCATTTCTCTCTCGCACTGAGTTGCGATGCTCGGTTGTCGAATCTTCCGATAATATTGAGCAGCTTTGGCTGAAGATAGCCACTGGATCTGAGAATGTATGCGTGGGTTGTGTGTATAAACCCCCTTACGAATATTATAAAACTTTTTTAGATGAGCTTGAAAACTCTTTGGCTGACATATTGATGTTGACGAACAAAGTGTTATGCTGTGGTGATTTTAATATTAATTTGTTGAAATCCGATAGTAAAGATACAGATTATATTTTGTCTTTTTTTGAGTCTTTGGGAGGCATTCAGTTAATAAATGATCCCACCAGAGTTACAATGACAACATCAACACTTCTAGATCTTATTTTTGCGTTTGACTTGTCCATTGTAGGTTGTAGTGGTGTACTACCTTGTGATTTTTCAGATCATGATCTGGTATTCTGTGATTGCAGATATGGTCGCCAAGTAGTTGAACCAATGTTTAAATTTGTTAGGTCTTTGAAGAATATTGATCAGTTATCTTTCATTTCTGATTTGGGTAATCTGGCTTTCAATAAAATATTTTATATGCACGATGTAAATGATAAAATTCGGTATTTTACTCAGGAGATAGTTCATTTGTTTGACGTTCATGCTCCTTTAAGGTTACGTAAGTTCACAAAGCCTAATGCTCCTTGGCTAACGGATAACATTAAATTCATGATGCGTTTAAGAGACCAGGCGAAATCCAAATTCAGAAAAACAGGCAATATTTCCCATTGGAACTATTATAAAGACTTGCGTAACTTCACTACTAATGCCATTAAAAACGAAAAAAGAGCCTATTTTAAGTACATCGCGAGTGAACGAGATTCTAAGAAGAAATGGGGGGGTTTAAAGCATTTGCAAATTCAATCAAAGAATAATAATAATAATTGTAGCCAATTACCTGAACAATTGCAGGATCCTGAAGGTATTAATACTTTTTTTACTCAAAGTGTTCAGGATATTCTTGATGAAATTAAGTCAGACGATTTTGATGATTTTTATGGAGAGTTTCCTGTTATCACTTCTAATGTGTTTACATTTCAAACGGTTACCGAGTCTGAGCTATTGCAGGTTATTTCGGAGATAGACTCTCCATCGATAGGAGCGGACTCGGTTGGTATTCATATGTTGCGGATGTGTTGCCCCACAATACTACCGTATTTGGCGCACATATTGAACTCTTGCTTGGTTGAAAATATCTTTCCTGACCAGTGGAAGCGAGCTGTCATACTTCCTTTATCAAAGAAACAGAACCCAGTTGATTATAGAGATCTACGCCCGATCAGTATCCTACCAACTATGTCTAAGATTTTAGAGAAAATCATGAAAAAACAGTTAGTTTCTTATGTTGAACTGAACAGCTTGTTACCTGTCCAGCAATCTGGCTTTCGTGCAAATCATAGTTGTACTACAGCCATGTTGGGGCTCACGGATGATGTTTTTTGCGTCCGATAAGGGCATGCTGACTGCGGTGGTACTCTTGGACTTTTCTAAGGCCTTCGATACCATTAGTCATACATTACTTTGTCGTATTTTAGGATTTTTGGGACTGGGACGAAGTGCCGTGTCATTAATAGAAAACTATTTGACGGGTAGGACACAAAAAGTTAAAGTTGGAGATCAAGTGTCGCGGGAGGTTGGTGTACGTCCGGGTGTTCCGCAGGGCTCAGTCTTGGGGCCACTTCTGTTTGCTCTTTACACGTCGAGATTTGCCTTCTTGTTGACTTCTTCCAAAATTAATATGTACGCCGATGACATTCAGGTGTATCAGTCGTTTCCTTGTTGCAGGAGTCATGATGTAGAGCTAAGCTTAAATAAGGACTTACGGGATATTCAGAAGTTTGCTAATTATCATCAATTAAAAATTAACCCTGAGAAATCAATGTGGATTTGTTTTGGAACTACTCTGGGGATTGGGCGGGTTGATATTGATATCAAATTGGGGGATACACGTTTGCAGCGCGTGGATAGTGTGAAGTGCTTAGGCTTAACGCTCGACCCTAGTTTTAGGTATCGTGGACAGATCAATGAATATATCAAAAAGGCATATTTATGTCTAAGGAAGCTATATCCTCATCGGTCTTATTTATCACATAATGTTAAAAAACAATTATGCGATACATATGTCTTATCACACTTTAATTATATGACACCTATCTATCACGCTGCAATCGACATGGATACGTCTTACCGTATACAAAAAATACAGAATAGGGCCGTTAACTATTTTTTTTTATTGGCTCATTCGAAAGTTTTTTAAAATTGATTGACCCCATATTTTTTAATTTTTGATTCTGAGGCTTAGTTTTTCCAAAAAAAAATAATAAAGTTTGAAATTACAGGCCGCGAATTCAGTAGCGCGTCACTCAAATTTGAGCGTATGATTGGAGCATATAAAAATCAATAAAATTCCTGGAGAGAGACAATGCTACGAATCTTATGCGCTAGACGAAAACAGAAGAAAACGGGAGAGAAATCACGTCTGTGATTTCTTTCTTCTTACTTAAAACGTCACAATGAATCAGGGGTGGGGAATTTTAAACTTTTACATTAATTATTGCAAAAATTAAACAATTTTCGAACGTGAAAACGTTACTAATCCGTCTAATTTAATTTACATTATCGATTTTTTGAAAGACGGTCTTTCTAATCGATTGACGTTAACGGCCCTATTGTTGTCTCCGATATATTTACGGCATTAGGAAGTACGACCGAGTATCGCACAGACTCAAAGATGCAAACTGGTTGAAAATGAGCTCTAGGCGCGAACTGCTTAGCTTGATGCTTTTTCATAAGATCGTTAAAACTCGGACGCCGCGGTACCTCTATGACAAAATAACTTTTAAGTCAGAAGATGGGAGATATCCAACCAGGTTTGCTCTTGCAATCGTGCCACCAAAGTACAGAACATCATTGTTCCAGCGCTCTTTCACCTATCATGTCTACAAATCTTACGGAAGCCTGCCATTGTCGGTTCGACAGTTAAGTACGACAGGTTTCAAAAGGCGGGTAGGCGAGAGACTGGTAGGTTTGCAGGCCACTTAAATTTGTCCCCTTTACAATGCTGTCTTTTTTTTTTATGATCTTGCATTTGGTGTGCATCCTGTTGTCGCCGTTGGTTATGTTTTTTTTATATTATTATTTGTATTTTGCTTGTATTATTATTACTTTTATATTGTTTTCATTTCTTTTTTTTTTCTTTGCGTATATACTACTTTATTTTTTGCTTTTTTCTGTATATTATTATTTTTTTTTTGTTGTATAGGTTGGTTAGAACAGACTAAAGTCTGGAACCCGCCTTTTGTGCCCTTTTGTTTTTAATTCATGTATTTTTTTGTTTTTTTTTTTTTCTTAAATATGTAGAGTCTTATGGTGCACAATAAAGTTGATTATTATTATTATTATTATTATTATTGAGGGAATGGATTTTGTAGACATGACGCTACATATAAATCAACATTACCTCTGTTTACAATTACTTTTTAATTGTTACGACTTGTGATAAACAAGGAATTAATTAAATAGTTATATGTTAATTTTATTTATTGTTTACTGAAAACATAAAATCTATTATAAGATAAAATAAAAGTTTGATAATAGAAGTGGGGAAACACATTCTTACGTTTTAGAAAGAAAATTTAATTTTTGATGAATTCTCTTTTGGTTTTACCATCATTTTAACTGTCTTCAAAGAAACATTCAACCGATTACTCCAACGCACTCCGTCGTGGGACGTCGTTTCATTTTTATAATACAATCCATTTAAATTTCCATTACACAATTTGAACCACCACCCAGTATTAAAGATTAAGGTACAAATATCACCATTACTCCTCCTATCGAAGGTGCTGAAATTTACGTTATTATGATAAGAAAGAGAATCGCCAGCCGTTCCACTGTAATCTGTAATTTGTAGTCGATAATTTTCATCTTCATTGCCAATTTTAAATGATTTATATTCGGCCCAGCTTCTTTTCTCAACGAAATTTTCCAATTCTACTCGCAATTTTAAGTGATTTTGATGCGACAACAGGTGTAAGAAATCATTCCCAAGCCAAAATTCTTTATTTAAATCGCCAAACCCATATTTGTAATCGTTCCAGGATCTAATGAAATTTTCTTGCTGCTCGAAATTACCCCGTCTTTGAATCACTAACCAACCGTTTTCGCATAATTTTGTACCGTTGTGGAAACTTGCATAAAACTTTGACGTAAGAGAAAGTCTTTTAATAGAATTTAAAGAAGTGTAATCAAAACAGTCGGGTAAAATAAATTGTGTGTCTTCCGTATTTGTACATTTTTCCATTAATTTTTGTATACTCACGTTTTGAAATTTTAAATTTTCTCGTAAAACGTTTTCGACGTCGTTCTTTTCTAAGGTATTTATTAAATTTTCTGTGTTATTTTCCAAGTTGTTTATTTTATTTAAAACTTTCTCGAAAACTTCATTTTCCTCTAATTTATTATTGATTTGTTTAACAGAGTTTTCTAGTATATTAATTTTTGTTGATATGTCATCAAGTTTTGACGGAGTTTGATTCAGTATTGAATTTAAATCGTTCAATTTAACTTTTACAAACTCTTCCTCTGCTACTTTTGATTTATTACAGCCATCAAATAATTTTTGAATTTTTACATTTTGAGATTTGACAATTTCATTTAAAACATTTCCAAAGTTTTCAACATTATTTAATTTACTTAAAATTTTTTCGAAAACTTCATCTTGCTTGTTTTCGTCTAATTTGTTATTGATTTGTTTAAACGAACGTTCAAATTTATCTTCTAACTCATTTATTTTAGGTTCAACCCTGAATAAAAAAAATATTACAATATTTTTTTTTGTAATTAAAAAATTTAATGAATAATTTATTCATTATTACTTGCTAATAATGCTTATTTTTTCATCAAGGAATGATAACTTATTAATCGATAGCTGAAGAGTACTAACCAATGAATAAAAAAAAGGTTGATATGAACCAATATCATCATACCTCTTTGTTTTCTCTCCTAAAATAGGAATAACCATTAAAATGATTTTTTAACACAACCCAATAGATTCCACAAAAATTAGAATTGTTGAAACATCGTTAATTGGAACGTTAAGACACATTAAGATTACCTGCTTATGTGAAACATTTATTCAATTTTTAAATAATACTCACCCAACTCGGAAATAGATTTTTTAATTTCTGCAATGTCACTCATCAATGTTTTTATAGAAGTTGGAGAATGCAGTTGTGTTTTGGCAACTTGACTAAAAATTAGAATAAGTAAGAAATTCTTCATCTTCACCATTATATTAATGAATAATAAATGAGTTATCTGTAATGTGTTGCGGTTTTATTTATAACTATCGCCGTCGCTGATGATCTCGAGCTGAAATTCTTGTTTTCATTATTTTTATTTTCTTTACAATCTTGTTTCCTAATTAAATCTTTATCTGTATCATTAATTCTTTCATTTTTATGATGAACTGTATCTGTGCTCTCTAATTATAGGCGACAATAACAGCGGAGGTGCTGGTTTCAAAAATTAGCAATAATAAAAAAAAACAAGATGAATGTAATAAAAAAATATAATTCTTAATTAAAAATTTAAATAAAACAAATGATAATTGATTAATTACCTTCTGAAGCGGCGTAGCGATGCGGTAGAGAACTAAACTGAATTTTTGGCGGATGCGAAGCGGATGCGTAGTATTCAAAATGCGTTTTAACTGAACTGAGTCGTAATACGTATTAAAATTAAAAGCAGAGTGCGTTAAGGGTGCGCATGCGGACCAAGCGGGTGAAACTCACACTGAGCGGGGGCGAATGTCGCACATGCGCAGTAATAATATAAGCGGAGCGAACAGTATCATTAACTTGTCCATTTAAAAAAAAATCATCTATTTATAACAAAAATGTCATTGCTCGGCGTTATTGATATGTATTATGTTAACCCCTAACCGATCCTTGTCCTTAATATGGCACCCTAACAAAATTTTGTTTTACAAGTTTGATGAACATTTCTTGCTTGTTTTGTCTTAATCAAGATCTTTCGGGCAATAGTAGAGTCGATATGGTGCCTCACGTTGAGGAATGCTGACGTTATTTTTTCTTTCTGCATCTTCATACGAAGACGTAAGTTGCCAAACACTTGATTTATTTGTTTATCCTGCCCATAAACGCTGATAATGTAAGTACGAAGGTTTTCTAGAACTCACACTAAACCTAATACTGAAAACTTTCGGGTTAAGCAGTGCGTCTTTTGAAAATGTGTTTGACGTTTCGGTTGCCATGTTGCAACCTTCTTCAGAAACAAGTTCGAAGTGAAGAAATACGAAAAAATACGAGGACAAGATGACGAAACTTTTGGTAGCCCTTTCACTACTCTGGACTGATCTATCATGAAACATTTTCTGTGACTCTCACGCTCAAAATAAGTATAAATATAGTTGGGGATCAAATTGTTCCCTTCTGGATGTACGTTCACAGTGAAGAACAGTGAAGTTGTGATTAAATTTGCCTTATACTTCGGTTTTGATGTGATCACGCATAGGTTCGGTGCTGTTTTTGTCAGGAACCACAAATTGTTTATGAATGAAAACATTATTATTATTTGGTTACAATACGACGTTATACAAAACAATGCGCTTCTATCGAATGTCAACAGCTCTACTGTGAATTTTGTTTTATTAGCGTCGGTAACTCGAATCTTCACTACGTACACTCGAGTGGCTGTATAATTAACAATCCAACAAACAATCATTATAATAAATCGAACAAAAACTCCCCCCTTTAATTTACAATAAATTAAAAAGAAAAAAAAATCTTCAAATCTTCAAATTTTCGTCAAAACTTCTATTACTCTTCCGATTGGCCACTGCATGGGTGGTACATTTTCGGTTTTTATTATTACCAGTGAGCCAACCCTCGGTTTCTCTCCGGTGTCCTTGTACCATTTTCCCCTTCCTTGCAAGGTATTAAGGTATTCCTAATAATAATAATAATATATCTCTTTATTATCCAACAGGAAGACCCAATTACAGGATAATGTACAACAAAGAGAAGAAAAGGAAAAGTGAGATGTGAAGCGCACAAAACAAAAATTAATAACAATTCAGATAAATTCAGAACAAAAACAAGAGAAAAAAAAATAATAATAATAATATGTCACAATAGGGATATTTTACAAATTACAAAATTAATAAGGGATATATAGTTTAAGTGGTAACTTCATTATTTGCGTTCCGTGCCATATGTGTCAGAGACGCCCGCATCAGAACGTTGGTCCTAGCGATCGGCACCTGGTATGTGTTGCTATTCCTGATACCAGGTCTGGGTATAATGAATCCAACTCGAGCAAGAAGTGAAGGTGAGTCGACAGTGCAATTGACGATGTTCGATAAAAGTTTTCTACTAGCATCTTCTCTACGATTGTTCAAATATAAAAAATTAAATTCTTCCAATAACGCAACGTAGTCAACACCTCGCTCCGGATACTGACCAACTGTTTTAAAATGTAAGTATTTTAAGAACCTCTTCTGCACTCTCTCGAGCATGAGTTGGTGAGAAGTATAATAAGGATACCTGTAATGTTTATGAATAATACTGTTATACTTTTTAATAAAGTTTATTTAAATCTTCAAACATTCAAAACACACATCTTTACTATTACAAACACAAGAAGACAAGCGCCATTATATTTAACGTTCGTTACACATTTATAAAAACTACTTACGACACCTTGCGGTCACGGACGGCACCTTTACTCTATAAAAGTTATTACAGTCCTCCCCCTCTAAGTACAAAAAGTTATAAATTTAATTTAGATGGTGGTTTGATTTTTTCTCTAGGTCTTAAATTTTGTTTTCTTCTCTCTAATCTTGTTTTCATTTTATTTTCATCCTTGGATTTAACATTTTCAAAACTTATTTCTGTACCCTCCAATTTATTCTGTGTCTCTTCTCTTTCTTCTCTTCCCCTTTCCGATGTCTCTTTTCCTCTTGTTTTTTCACATATTTCTTTTGTTCCTTTGTCCAATGTCAAAGGACGCAGGAACCTTCTCATTTCTATCTCACTAAGTTTGGCTTTCTCTAATTCTTTCATCTCTAATTTTTCTATATAATCACCATAAAATTCTCCGGTTTTAACAATTTGATCTGCGTGTCTTTTCCACGTTAAGGATGCATCATCCATTACCTTGCACAAATATGTACTTATTCCTAATACTTTTAATATTTTAGCCTTAGTCCACCTACTTTCACCTGGTGTTCTATAATCTTTCACATACACTACCTCCTCCTCTTCGAAGCTCACTTCTCTGTTACCTTTAAAATATTTTATTTGTCTTTCTAATTGTTTATCAGAATCTACTTTATTTAAAATATTTAATCTTGTTTTTATATTGCGTTTGAGCATCAATGTGGAAGGTGTTTCATTTGTGACACAATGTGGTGTATTTCTATATGCAAACAAATATCTAGTTATGATGGTTAAAAGTGATACATTTCTATTTCTTTCATCATATAAAGCTTTTTTTAGACCAATTTTGAACGACTTTACAGCATTCTCCGCAGCTCCATTTGTTGCTGGGTGATAAGGTGCTGATGTTATGTGTTTAATATCATTATGTCTACAAAATTTCTGAAATTCTTCCGATAGAAATTGAGTTCCATTGTCACTAATTATTTTATTAAGTAACCCAAATCTCGATAAACAATCTCTCAATTTTTCTATGGTATTTTCGGAGTCTATTTTATTCATTAAATAAATTTCAGGCCATTTCGAATAAGAATCTGTTATTATTAAAAACATTTTACCTTTAAAAGGTCCCATAAAATCGATATGAACTCTGTCAAATACTTCCTTTGCCTCTGTGAACTTTGTTAATTTTACCAATTCCGGGTTTTTTGAAAAAGTCATACATGCTTCTCAACCTTTTACATACTTTTCTATATCTTTGTCTAAATTTGGCCACCAAAAATATTGCCTAATCAATGCTTTCATTTTGGACATTCCAAAGTGCGCTACATGTAATTCTTCTAGCATCTGTTTCTTAAAAATTTGAGGTATTATGACTCTATAACCCCACATTAAAATATTTCTGTCCAGACTAATTTCATTCTTTTTATTTGCAAATAGTTTTAATTCTTCTTCTACATTTTCTGGCCACCCTGATCTAACATACGTGATTACTTTTCTTAATTGTTTGTCTCTTCTTAGTTCTGCAATAATTTGGTCTCTATTTAACGGTAAATTCTCGGCTACTAGATAATTTAAATAATCAAATCTTTCTTCCGTATCTTTTTGATTTAAGGGTAATCTCGACAATCCGTCTGGTATTTTATTTTGATTTCCTTTAATATATTCTATTTTATATTTAAAACCACTTAAAAACAACGCCCACCTTTGCAGCCTTCCCGCTGCCATCTGAGATATTCCCTTATTCTGCCCAAATAACGCTTCCAATGGTTTATGATCTGACTGCAGAATAAACTCGTTTCCCATTAAGTACTGATAAAATTTTTGTACAGGCCAACAGATAGCTAAAGCCTCTTTGTGAATCACAGAATAATTTCTCTCAGCTTTAGACAAAACTCTAGACTGAAATGCAATGGGTCTTTCTGCTCCATCTGGTAAAACGTGTAACAAAGCTGCACCAAGGTTTTGTTCCGTATGGTAATCGATTAACCAAATAAATTCCCTTATGAGTGCTCCATGCTAACAATTTTTTTGTATCTTCCTCCAATTCTAATTGATTATAAGCATTCTTTAAATCTAGTTTAGTGAAATGTTCACCTCCTTGCAATGCTGCGAACAGCTCTTCAATTCTTGGTAAAGGATACTTTATATCTTCGATATACTTATTCACCGTAACCTTCTAGTCGGCACATAATCTGATACCTCCATTTGATTTTATAACTGGAACCAAAGGCGTTCCCCATTCACTGTAATTTACTAATTGTATTACACCCTTCCTTTCCAGATCATCTAACTCTTTAGCAATTTCTTTTTTAAAAGCAAAAGGCACAGGCCGCGGTTTCACAAATATCGGTTTTACTTTTTCGATTAACTTAAAATCTATCTTTTCATACTTATATTTACCTAACTGATCCATAAATAATTTTTTATACTTCTCCAATAACGTTTTCAGATCATTATTTTCATTAATATTATTTAATTCAGTGTTAAAGTCTTTACCTAATTCTATATTGAACTTTCTTATCAAATCTCTACCTATTAGACATTTATTTCCTCCATCTACTACTAAAAAACGACAAGTCTCTTTTTCAGTTTTATAAACAACTTCTACATTCATTTCTCCCTCCGGAACAATAATGCTACTGTTGTACATTTTTAAACGCGTTTGAGTCGGCTTAAGTTCAATATTATTAAATAACTTCTCATATATGCTTTTTTGTAAAATGGAAGCTCCTGCACCCGAATCCACCCCAAAATGTACTACTTTATCATTTAACAATAATTTTACAATGTACGGTTTACAATCGTTAAAACTCATTAAATCTACATAATCTAAAGTATTCTTGTCTTCGACATCAACGTTCTTTACATCTTTCGCAAACCTACATACTACCGCTAAATGTCCTTTCTTTTTGCATACTTTACAATTGTACTCCTTGTACTTACATTTAGAAAAATCATCTCTCAAGTCTGACTTTACTATAGCGTTAACATGATCTTTGAATTGCAACTGGTCATCGAATAAGACACCCAAATCTCGAATAGCGCGTTCTCTGCGTATTGCTTAAACTCCCACACTACAATTAAACTTAAATAATTAACTTAATGGGTTATTACACCTTGTGTAAGATACGACAACGCATTTTGCTATGTTAAGGTCAATTCCATTCTGTATTGACCAGGAACTGATAATGTTCAGATTGCGCTGTAAGATAACACAGTCTTCAGCGGATGTTACACGAGCGAATATCTTTAGGTCATCGGCGTAAGCAAGCACATTACAATCAAGTCGTCGTAATAGATCATTCAGATAAACATTGAATAGAAGGGGACCCAGGTTGGAACCCTGTGGAACACCAGAGCCAGCAGTGAACGTATTAGATTTAAAACCGTTGTAGCTCACATAGCAAAGTCTATTGGAGAGGTAAGATGAAATTAAATCCACGAAATCATTGGTAAATCCAAGACTGCAGAGTTTAGAAGGAAGTATTCCATGATCTAATCTATCAAATGCCTTTGTAAAATCTGTGTAAATTATATCAACTTGTTCCCGTTTATCCATGTGCTCGCTGATGAACTGCGTTACCTCTGCTAAATTAGTCATAGTTGAACGACCAGTCATAAATCCGTGCTGATGATCAGATATGTATGGGCGAACACAGTAACTCATTCTGGAGTATAGCAATATTTCGAAGACTTTCGAGCAATTGTTCAAAATGCTAATAGGTCGGTAATTTTCAATACTAAATCTGTCTCCCTTCTTAAAAACCGGTGTTATCCGAATTTTTTTCCATACTGCAGGAAAAGTTTTAGTTTTTAAGCATAAATTAAATATAAAGGTTAAAGGTCTGCTGAGGAAGGGTGCCCCTGGTGGATTAAAATTCTATGTGAGTCCCAATTGAACTCCAGTCTCCTTTGCCATCTCTAGCATACGATTGTAGGCTCCGACGAAGTTAGTCCCTTGATTTGACACAAGCATTGAACATCTACCACGTCGAGCAATGAATCTTCTTAGTGCTGCAATGAACGCATTTGTGGACAAGTCTGAAACTAACTCCAGATGGATTGCTTTGGTAGCTGTACAAACAAAAATACATAAATAGGATTTAACCGACCGAAAGCCTCGTCTTCGATTTAGAGTGGTGAAGATGGGTCCAGCAAAATCGACCGCAGCAATTGAGGAAGCCTTGATTGCTTCTATTCGGAATCTTGGGAGATCCGCCATTAATGGGGCATAGGACCATGGCTTCACTTTAAAACAGATTAGGCACCGAGATATGATTCGATGGATTACACTTCTTGATCCAAGTATCCAAAATTGTTGCATAACCAGAGATAACAGTGCACGATGGCCCGGATGAAGAAACTCGCGATGAACTTGTTCAACAATTAGTTCATTTAAACGCGTGTTTTTGGTAACAGCACAGGATGTTTATGATCGAACGGTAAATTAGAGTTTTTTAATCTTCCACCCACCCTGAGCAGCCTCTCCCGGTCAAGAAAGAGGGAGAGTTGTCGATAGGGTTTCTGAATTGTTTTATTTTCTAGAATTGCAGTGAATAATTGAGAAAAGTGTTCATCGGAAGGTTAACAAAATTTTAATCATGTCCTGTTGGAGCTTTGGACCGACTTGGAGCGTATCGTTCAAAGATTTCCCATTCGACGAAGTGGCCGACGCATCAAAGACCCACAATTTGGTGGTGCCGCTATCAGGCCGTAAAATACAATGATGAGGAATAAAAGTAGGAAGTTGAGATTGAAGGAGACGTTGAATGTACACTCATGTGTCCCGTGGCAAGGTAATCCTCCATAAATTTTATATAATCCATTTTTTAAATCGCATCTTTTGATAACTTCTTTTCTAGAGACAAAAAACGTTTCAAAGCTTGTTGGTAGGATTCACCAAGAACAGGTTCATGTGGTTTAAAGGGTAAAGAGACCATAAAACGACCAGTTTTTGTTCGAGAGCAAAACTTCTGAAAATGATCTTCACATTGTTGATCTTCAGAGCAGGTGATCGTTTTGGTAGGAAGAGATTCCAATTCCCAAAATTTCTGAATGGTATTTTCAAAGGAAACATCATCAATAGAAAGACATGTTATTAAAGATTTTGTTGTCGATGAAGAGGTGGAACGGCCCATCAAAATCCAACCGAACACGGATTGTATGGCTACTGGAGCATCAGGACCTCCCATGACACGTCCACCGATGAGCAATTGTGAAACTAATTCTGCTCCTATTAATAGATCTATTTCTTTGATGTTAGAGTATTGATCACGATGGAACGTTAAGTTTTGTAAAAATTTATGTGTATTGATATAAAGAGAGGATGGTGGCTGTTCAGCACAGATCGTGGATGTAATCACCGCTTTCAAATCAAAAGAAGGTGTGTTGGAGTGACACGGTTGTATATAGCAATCAACCGTGCCTTTATTACAAATCAAACTCATTGAACTTAACCCTCGTATTTCCAAAGAGGTATGTTATGATCGTGGAAGTTGCAGACGCTTTGTTAATCGTTTCGTTTTACCGTTATAAAGTTTGACATGGTTCCTACATGGATCAGCACGCGAGTCAAATGGAATTTTCTAAACTTATCCTGGATCCGTATTATAACAGTAGGCAAAATGACCGACGTTAGATTCTTATTACAATTTTCAGCTTTTTTATGATAACCAATTGTGCCAACAGCTTCAGTAGATTTTTTTAAATGTAATAAAGTGTGATGATTACTTTTGCACGGCAAACATCGACGGTTAGAGGTACATTTATGAGTAAAATGTTTAGAGCTCAAACAGTTTCTACACAAGTTATGTTCTCTAGATGTATTCAATCTATCGGAAGCTGATTTTGATTGGAAAACTGGACATTTATATATTGGATGATTCTCTTGATACAAAAAACACTTGTCTGGTAGAGGTTGTTGCGTGACGTTTAAATTAACAGAAGGTTTGAATCGAGGCGAATTTGTTGATTTCCCCCGATTAAGGCAAGTATTGTTTTCACCGGAAGTAAGTTGCACTGCATCTAATGCTTTGGCTTGCCTTTCTAGGAAGTGTAATAACTGGTTATATGAAGGGAGTTCTTGAGAACTGTGTTCAGTTTCAAATCTGGTTTTATTCAGGGTATCTACCTTTTCTAACAAGAGATTGAAAAGTAAAAAGCGCGATTCTTACAATTTTAAATTTAGATCTAAAATAATCTGAGATTGGGGCAAGGGACGAACACCCGTTAAGGGAGAGCCAATTAAAAAATGGCCTGGAGTTAGAATTTCAATATCATTATTATTATTTACTGACACATTATCGTATATAAGTCTTCATAAGTTAAAGTGTTATTTGCAATTGCCTTCGATAAATGAGTTCATACTTTTTACTGCCGTTTCCTGTAATCCACCAAAATGTGGTGCTTGTGGTAGCATAAACTTCCAGTGGATAGCATTTTGCGTCAAGTAAATGTCTATTTTATTTTCACTTAAAAATTATTCTTAATTTCGTGTTTGCGGCAACAAAATTTTTACCGTTGTCAGAGTACAATTCCTTAGGCACGCCTCGTCTAGATACAAATCCTTTAAAACAGTTTAGAAAGTCGTCACAACTCAATCCTGACAACAATTCAATATGCACCGCCTTGCTGAGAAAACAAACGAACAGACAAGCATAGGTTTTTATGAATCGTTTATTTCCGAACTTTATTTCCTTGATGTGAAAAGGACCCGCCATATCTACGGCAGTTACAAGAAATGGTCTATTAGGTGTGATCTTGGCTTGAGGGAAGTGTGCCATTTTTATATTTCTTAATTTTTGTTTGTGTATTCTTTCCGGATACCTTGTGAAATATAATTCCGCGGATAACGTCGCATTCTTATCTGATAACATATAGCATTCCATTATGTTACATTTTTCATAATTTTCGAAATTCGTTGTATCAGTTTTGTTATACTTTGACACTTAACATGCTGGTGCTCCATACCAGCACATAGTGCCAGAGTTGCGGTTTATTTTCTTAGTTTTATTTATTATCATTTTATTATATATTATAACTGATGAGATATTTTTTTAATTTTATTGTTTTATTTTTTCGCGATTTCCCTTGATGGTTACTTTTAAGAGTTGATCGACATTCAACATGTGTTCACGGGATGTATAGTTTTCGGCGAGATAACGGTTTTTTTTTTGATCGTTCAACTTGTGAAAGGAAGAAAGTTTAGTCTCTGACTGAAAAGCACTCTGGACGTTCCTAGAAGTAAAATTGGAAGAGATTTCCATTTGGCGTCTTTAAACAAATTGGTTAATTGGTTGACGGATAGTTTAATTAGGAACGAATCCATAGAGATTGAAGAATAGATCTTAGTATCTATTTTTTTTTCGTTAATTCGGATTGCTCCTTTTTTGTTTTATTTGAACACCCCGTTGTTTCGGGTAAGCACATTATTATTTTTGTAATTAGTCGTGTGAATTGTCGATCACTCATTTGTTTGTATATAATTTAGGGTGTTTAAGTCGACTTCAAGTTTGGAAAAGATCCTCTTATTGGGAAATTAAGTCACGCCGTTTCGAAACCTGGAAGAATCGCCATTTTGGAGTCGTAATTATAGAAATTTATCTTATTTTATATTCGTTTCGCATCTCGTTAGTTGTAAGGTTAGATTAGATTTAATGAATAATTATTTCGGCTCAAATTGAAATCAACCTCGGTCAATAATTACTAATAAAAGAAGTTTATTATTTTACATATTGATTTTTCTTGAAGTAATAAAAATTAGCCGTGGCAATTTTTAAATACAAACTTTGGCAATTATTTGATACATTATTTTCCATCATAGTATGTATGGTTATCATCATAGCAACATTAACATTTAAATATATATGTTCTGGTGACTCGTGGCATAAAATTAACCTCATAACATACAGGGTGTACAAAAAGTATGGAATAATGGTTCTACAGCCTAAACTTCAACTTATATTAAAAAAAAGTTTTAAATAAAAGTTACTTGAAACTATTTTCCGCATATCTTGGTGTAGAAATAAAATAAAAATGATGACGGCAGTTTGAGTTATGACATGGTGAGTGTGTTTTTTAAATGGAACACCCTGTATATTTTAAGGTTTTTGGGTTTCTTTTGACAAGGTGTTTCAAAATGCCATAAGGTTTTGATGCTTTAAACTGTATAGTTTTCGAGATATTGAAACTTTCATTTAAAAAGATTTGACGTTGCGACAACCAAATTATGGCGTAATTGTAGGATTATTATGTGTGTTACTATGGTAACGGTGGTGACTCGACGTCACAGAAGTGGGCGGAGCTTATACCGACTGTAAACATCTTCGTTGCTAACGATAAATCCCCATATGTAATTTTTCAATTAGTGTTAAAATAAAATAAACTAAGCCACATTTTAGATGACATTTTTATGGCGATTTATTTTAGCAACTGTGGTTAGCAACGAAATTGTTTGGAGTTGGTATAAGCTCCGCCCACCTCTGTGACGTCAGACTTAGGCAGTCTATTTTAAGTTGATTTCGAAAAGACCTTAATTGTAGATATTAAATAAATAAGAACATGGGTTTAGGACACGGAGATATTATTAGTTATTCCAGTTATTGTTACTATTGACCATTACATACGCTTGTATAAAAATTACTAAACTACACATTTCTGGAGCAGGCTATGACGTGACGATATGATTGTTATGTGCGTTGCCATGGTAACGGAGACAGTTGAAACAAAGTAGAGTTGCTAGCATTATTAGTTAAATATCTACTAGAAAAATGGTACATTTAACGGAAACAGAACGAATTATTATTTTAACAATGGTTGGTTTTGGAGATCGCATGAGAACGCAACATGAAGTATGTATTTTATTTAATGAAACATATCCAAATCGACAACCAATTAGTCAATCGGTTGTTAGTAAAACTCTAAAACGTTGTAAGGAGAAGGGTCATGTTAAGGATATTCCAAAATGCGGTCGGCCGAATGTTGCAACAAATGAAGATATGAGGCAAGGTGTGTTAGAAGAAATAACAGATAATCCACATACCTCGATTCGTCAACTAGCCTTAAATTTCGATGTCAGTACAGGATCTATTCAAAACATTTTGAAAAAGGAGAAACAACATCCCTATAAACCAGCTTCACTGCAAGAGTTATCAGAAGATGATTTTGATAGACGTGTACAATTTTGTGAAGAAATGATGAGGCGAATTAATGATGATCCAAACTTCATTAACAAGATAATATTTTCTGACGAAGCCACATTTTATTTGAATGGAAAAGTAAATAGACACAATTGTCGATACTGGTCTGCTGACAACCCCCACTGGGCAATAGAAACTCATACGCCGCAGAAAATAAATTTGTGGGCAGGTATTTGTAGAGATCGAATTATCGGCCCGTTTGTAATCTATGAAAACCTTACTGGCGATCGTTATCTGGAATTACTGTAGGAACAAATAATTCCGACCTGTAGAGATCTCTGGTTTCAACAAGGTGGGGCACCACCTCACTATCAATTAAATGTACGCAGGCTTTTAGATGAAGTATTTTTGAATCGTTGGATAGGCCGTAGGGGTCCTGTAGAATGGCCACCACGCCTCCAGACTTGACACCATGCGACTTTTTCTTATGGGGTCACCTAAAGAGCAAGGTATACAAAAACCGTCCTAACAATTTAGCAGAATTAGAACGGCGAATACGATACGAAGTAGCTCAAATACTGCCCGATCATTTAAGAAATACAATTCGAGCTTTTAGTGATCGTTTAGGCCATTGCCTTGCTGCTAATGGACAACATTTTGAACATTTAATTTAATATTGTTACCATTTTTGTTTTATTTTTTTTATTGTTCGTTATGAAATTTCATTGTTTAATTATTACTTGTTACAATTAAATGTAGTAACCACCCATGTTCTTATTTATGTAATATCTACAACTAAGGCCTTTTCGAAATCAACTTAAAATTCGGGCGGAAATTGTCTCCGTTACCATAGTAACACACATAACAATCCCATAATGACGCCATAATTTGGTTGTCGCAACGTCAAATTTTTTTAAATAAAAGTTACAATATCTCGAAAACTATGCAGTTTAAAGCATTAAAACCTTATGGCATTTTGAAACACCTAGATAAAAGGAATCCAAAAACCTTAAAATATACAGGGTGTTCCATTTAAAAAACACACTTACCATGTCATAACTCAAACTGCCGTCATCATTTTTATTTTATTTCTACACCAAGATATGCGGAAAATAGTCTCAAGTAACTTTTATTTAAAACTTTTTTTAATATAAGTTGAAGTTTAGGCTGTAGAACCATTATTCCATACTTTTTGTACGCCTGTATATATAATTTTTTTCGCATCTTTTATTTTCGAGATTTTAGCTATTAGATTTTTAATTTGCCCAGTATATAAAAAGGGTAATAAGGGAAGTGTAGAGAGCTACAGGGGAATTAACCTACTAGACTCGGCATACAAGGTATACACGAAGATACTGCTGGGAAGATTGGAGGAGGAGATGGAGTTGGGGGGAATTTTGCGGATGGGCAGGCAGGCTTTCGGAAGGGAAGGGGTGCAATCGACAACGTGTATGTGTTGAAGCATTTGGCAGATAGAGAGCTGGATAAGAAGGGAGGGAAATTGTACGCCCTGTTTATAGATTTGAAGGCGGCTTTTGATAAGGTGGATAGAGGGAAGTTGTGGGAGGAGATGGGGAGGAGGGGGATAACGGAACACCTAGTTGCGAGAGTGAAGGAAATATACATGGAGACGATGGCTAGGATAAAAGTGGGAGATAAGCTGAGCGACGTGTTCTGGACGACGAAGGGACTGAGGCAGGGATGTCCGCTGAGCCCAAGTCTGTTTGCACTGTATACGGCGGACCTGGAGGAAAGATTGGGGAAGGGGCAGATGGGAGGATTGGTGGTGGGAGGTAGAAAGGTGCATATGTTAGCATACGCGGATGACATCGTGGTCATGGCGAGAGAAGCGGTGGAGATGAAGGAGATGATAAAGACATTGGAAAGATATATTAGGGGGAAGGGGCTGGAAGTAAATGTGGGGAAGACAAGGATGATGAAGTTTTGTAAGGGTGGGAGAAAAAGAACAGAAAACTGGAGATGGGAGGGAAACGAGATCGAGGAGGTTAGGGAGTATACTTACTTGGGGTATGTGTTTAGGGAGGATAACAGGGAGGGGTCGCATGTGATAGCTATGGCAAAAAAGGCGAATAAGGTGATGGGACAAGTACGGGGTTGGGGGAAGAGAGTCTTTGGAAGGAATGTGGCAGCGAGGAAGATAATGTTTGAAGGTCTGGTTAGCAGTGTGATGATGTATGGGGCAGAGGTATGGGGATGGAGGGAGTAGGGACCGCTGGAGGACGTGCAGGCTAGATATTGGAGATGGGTGCTTGGGGTGGCGAGAGAAACACCGGGGTATATAGTGAGGGAAAAGGTAAAGGTGGATAAGGTCAGGGTGGAGGCGGCCAGGAGGGCAGTGAAATATGAAGAAAGAATAGAAGGGAGGCCAAGCTGCGGGATCCTGGGGGAGTGTTGGAGGGAAATTAGAGAGGGAAAGGTCAGATATGGGAAAGGACACAGAGACAACTATTATAGACGAGCGGGCTACTCGGTAACGGAGATAAATAGTAGACGAAGGGTGGGTAGGGAGATGTGGAGGGAGTTGAGAGACAGGGACCGAGATGTGCAGAGACAGGAAAGAAGGACACAAATAAAAGAGGGAAGGTATAACGAAAGATACAGGGACATAATTACTAAGGGGCTGCCTAGATACTTGTTATTGGAAAGAGATGAGGAAGGCAAAAAGTTGGTGGCTAGGTTCCGTTGTGGAAACGAGGAGAGAGCCAACAAATACTGGATGGCCGATGAGGAGAGCCTACACCACGGCTGTGCAGGGAGGAATGGGAAACGTTAGAACACATGCTGAATGGGTGCAGTGAGTTGAGGGAGGAGGAGATGGACCGAAGGCAGATCTTTGGAGAGGGGGGAGAGGGGAAACGATGGATGAGAATGGTGATGGGGGTGAGGAGACAAAGGGATGGGTGAGGGGATGATTGGGCCGAGGAGCCGAGGGCGTGGAAATGGAGGAAGAGGGTAGAGAGTGAAAGTAATATTTGAATAATGTAAAGAATTGTAAACAATTACTGTATACAATAAACTCTTAATAATATTTTCGAGATTTTAGAAGTAACTTTATTTTTTTAAATAGAAACCATAGTTGGCTATGACCTAAAATTATTTGTCATTTTCTTCTGATACTGATGACTATATATATTTGTTATATATAGTTTATTGGGTATATTTCTTATAGTTATTGAATAATTAACAAAAATTCTTTTTGTTCTGTCTAGAACGAATGTATACATATATTTCATTTCTTGTAGTTTATCTCGGAAGATGGTTTTTTGAACCGAAACTAGTCAGATAAATAAATTTTAATACATGACCTGTTAAACGTACAGAATTATCACATTTAATTTCAAACCTTCTGAAATTAAAGTTGCTCACGATCACGCACGCTCACGTGAGTGGTACAAAAATTGATGTCCGCTCACGGTGGGTCACGCATGACCCACGTAATTTGCACATCTCTATGCGTCACCACCAGGTTAAACTTGGTATGATCGTTGATGATCCTACCAAGGGCAAACTGTGATTCACTTTGCCAGAACCACGTTTCCGGACGTACAGCCCAAAAGGGAGGTAGTCTCATAGTGCCCCAACGTGGTCTGGCGTTTCTGGTGCTACATCACTTCCCAACATAACGAATCAAAGGTGAGAAAATCTTGTTCTAAATAAAGAAAAATTTTGAAACGATTAATAATTGTTGTTTGTTAATGATTTGTTAAATTTTTATTTTATATTCATATAATTTTTTTTATATATTATTTATATATTATATTTTGTTTTATTGTTCTATGTATACTGACTTGTCACATCTACTTACATATGTAGCGCACATGATTGAATTATTATTATTTTATTCAGTCCGTTTGCGCAAACTTGTGCAAGTCAGTTTCTGCAAATGCCATGAGCGTGTAAACGGGCCTTTACGTAGAAACGTTTAGTGATTACGACAAACTTTAAAAATGTCGACCTCTAAATTAAGGGACTTTTACTTTTAGCACGAATAGTAAACATTATTTATGTTTACGGTTATTTTTTAATTGTCGCGTCTTATTGGGATAAACAAGGAATTAATTAAATATTTATATATTTTTATATAGTATTATGTTAATTTTATTAATTAACCAAATTTAACCAAAAACATAAAATCGATTATAATACAAAATAAAAGTTATATATAATGAATTTAATAGAAAAAAGAAATTGGGAAATATATTCTTACGTTTTAGAAAGAAAATCTAATTTTTGATGAATTTTCTTTTGGTTTTACCATCATTTTAGCTTTCCTCAAAGAAACAGCCTTCCATCTTGTCCAATGCACTCCATCTTGACGCATTGATTGCTCTTTATAATAAAATCCATTTAAATTGTTATCATTACATTCGCAGAACCACCACCCTGTTTTTTTAATGTATCGGGTACAACTAACATCATTATTCTTATCGAATGTGCTGAAATTTTTGTTATTATGACGGGAAAGGTAATCACCAGCAGTTCCACTGTAATCTCCAATTTTCAGTTGATAATTTTCATCTTCATTGCCAATTTTAAATGAATCATATTCGGCCCAACTTCTTTTCTCATTGAAAGTTTCTAATTCTACTCGCAGTTTTAAGTGATTTTGATGCGACAACAGGTATAAGAAATCATTGCCAAGCCAGAATTCTTTATTTAAATCGCCAAAACCATATTTGTAGTCGTTCCAGGATCTATTAAAACGTTCTTGTTGCTCGAAACTCCCCCGTCTTTGAATTACCAACCAACCGTTTTCGCATAATTTTGCAGCGTTGTGGAAACTTGCATAAAACTCAGACGTAAGAGAAAGTCTTTTAAAAGAATTTAAAGATGTGTAATTAAAGCATTCGGATAAAATAAATTGTGTGTCTTCCGTTTTTCTACATTTTTCAATTAATTTTTCTATACTCACGTTTTGAAATTTTAAATTTTCTCGTAAAACGTTTTCAATGTCGTTCTTTTCTAAGGTATTTATTACATTTTCTGTGTTATTTTCCACCTTATTTATTTTATTTAAAACTTTCTCGAAAACTTCATTTTCCTCTAACTTATTATTGATTTGTTTAACAGAGTTTTCTAGTATATTAATTTTTGTTGATATGTCATCAAGTTTTGACGGAGTTTGATTCAGTATTGCGTTTAAATCGTTCAATTTAACCTTTAGAAGAAGAGGAAGAGTCTCTGCTACTTTTAATTTATTGTAGCCATCAAATAATTTTTGAATTTTTACATTTTGAAATTTAATATTTTCATTTAAAACATTTTCAACGTTTTCAACATTATTTAATTTATTTAAAATTTTTTCTAAATCTTCATTTTGCTTGTTTTCCTCTAATTTATTATTGATTTGTTTAAACGAGCGTTCTAATTTTTCTTCTAACTCATTTATTTTAATTTCAATCCTGAATAAAAAAAATATTACAATATATTTTTTTGTAATTATTAAATGTTCATTATTACTTGGTATTAATGTTTATTTTTTCATCAAGAAATGATAGCTTATTAATCGATAGCTGAAGAGTACTTAGTAATGTATGAAAAAAAGGTTGATATGAACCAATTTCATCACACCTCGTTGTTTTTTCTCCTAAAATAGAAATAATCCTTAATTTTTTAACATATCGTTAAAAAAACATCGTTAATTGGAACAGTAACACACTTTAAGGTAACCTGCTGATGTGAAAAATTTATTAAATCTTTAAATAATTCTCACCCAACTCGGAAATAGATTTTTTCATTTCTACAATGTCACTCATCAATGTTTTTATGGAAGTTGGAGAATTATAGTGCAGTTGTGTTTTGACAACTTGACTAAAAATTAGAATAAGTAAGAAATTCTTCATCTTCACCATTACATTAATGAACAATAAATGAGTTATCTGTAATGTGTTGCGGTTTTATTTATAATTATCGCCATAGCCAACAATCTGTTGATAAAATTCTTGTTTTTATTATTTTATCTTGTTTACTAATTAAATTTTTATCTGTATCATGATGAATTGTATCATTAACGTGTCATTGAAAAAAAAAAGCCTCACCTTGAGGCATGCTGGAGTTATTTTCTTCTTTCTGCATCTTCATAGGAAGGTCAAGCTATTTAGTAACTTATGTTGTTTAATCCGTAAGTTGCCAAAATCCTTGATTTGTTTGTTAATATCCTGCTCATAAAAGCTGATAATATTAGTACCAAACCTTACTAGAACTCACACTAAACCTAAAACTGAAAACTTTCCGGTTAAGCAGTGTGTCTTTTGAAAACAAGTTCGAACTGAAGAAATTAGAAAAAATACGAGGACAAGATGACGAAACGATTGGATTTAGCCATGAATAAATAATTAGCCCTTCCACTGCTCTAGACGCATACATCATCAAATATTTTCTGTTACTGTCATGCTCAAAACGCATTCTTACGCAAAGCAAATTTAGTAGTAAGTATAAGTATAGTTGGGGATCAAACTGTTCCCTTCTGGATGTACGTTCAGAGCTTTTCTTTCTGTGAATCTCAAAACAGTGACGTTGTGACTACATTTGCTTTATACTTCGGTATCTTACGTCTTATACTCCGCGAGCGTTTTCATTTTGATCTGATCAAACATAGATTCGTTGCCATTCTGGATGAAACTGCTTTGAGTTGATTCTAGAGACTACATCTAAATTGTGTGTTTCTAATGGTACCATTTCCACTGAGGAGGAGTATGGTGGCATTGTTTTCAGATTGAAAGAAGACTGTGTTTCATCTATTGTATGGGACACAGCTGAAGGAGTAAAAGCATACATTTTTCTCTATATCAGAACACCTTTCTATAATATACATAAGAACTGAATCGTTGGACAGCAGAATTTCAGAGTTAGTTTTAATAAATCATAACAACGATGTTGATGGAAAATCAGATATGATTTCTGGCACATTAAATCTCCATCAAATTTACTTTAAAATGTTCTTTATTTCATAATGATATCTCAATTCTTTCTTGAGATACGATTTTTTTAAAATTTATATTTCAAATTAATAACAATCAAACGTGTTGAGTTGGATTTAAACGATCATTACAACTCAATTATTGATTAATAATTACAAATATAAAAATTAAGCGGAACGAGAAAGATTTATGCGCACATCACTATTATGAAATTATATGTGTAGTTATTACGACTTTGATAAGTACGGAAGCGTCAGTGTTTAAAAAGAATTTGGCTCAGATCGAGTCAACCACAACCAAACCCAAACACTTAAAAACAAAACATTCTTACGATTATTTGTGAAGTCAAAAATGAAAATCACCAACATTTTTTCGATTTTTCTTGTTTATTTTAGCAACATTTTCGGTTCAAAAGCCGCGTCTTTAGGATCTAATGATGTTATGGTAAGTTCTTTTTTAAATTTCTTACCGTCCCAAAAATACTTGATCTCTTTGAATATTAATTTGATTAATTTTTGTGTTGAATTTATTGAATCCGAATAAGAAAATACGAGCAATACATGGTGACAAAATGATATTAATAAATATGTAATCAGCAGATAATTTCTAAATTGCGGTCAGAGGTTATGAATAAAATAATATTTGTATTTTTACACAAATAAGTAGTAATATTTCTTTTTAGGGTTATCTTTCTCAATATGGATACGTTTCTAAAGGGAATCTTATGAATTCTAGTAGATTACTTAACCAATCGATTTTAAAACGGGCCATAGAAGAATTTCAAAGCTTTGCAGGACTTCCCGTAACAGGTACACGTTATATAAAGCTTGGAAATCATATCAATTGATCTATAATACATACAATATAGTTTTATTTGATTTTTAATATATTAACAGGTGAAATTAATGAAGAAACTGAATCTGTAATGAAATTACCGAGATGTGGTGTCAAGGACAAATTTATATTCGGAAGTGATACTCGATTCAAAAGATACGCATTACAAGGTAAAATATAATTCACTATTTTACCTTTTGATTTGAAACAGATATGCAAATTGAGATGATTTGAAAAAATTCAATCTTAAATCACATCCTTTTCGTTAAAATAAATTTTCCCAAGTTTTTTCCAAATTATCTCTACCTATTTCCATGACTTATCATAAATTAGAATCTTTTAGCTTTATTTTAGGATATAAATCATACTATATACTAGTCCAATAAATACTCCCGCTGGAACTTTTTCAAATTTGCACCTTTTTGACATATTGGAATATATTTCATTCCAACACCTTCTCATTAAAACAAATTTTCCAAAACTTTCTTCAAATTCTCTCTACCTATTTCGATGACTTATCATAAACTAGAATCTTTTAGATTTGTTTTGGGATATAAACCATTTTACCACTCCAATAAATACCACCGCTGTGATTTTTTCAAATTTGCACCGTTTTGACATGTTGGAATATACTTCATTCCAACACCTTCTCATTAAAACAAATTTTCCAAAACTTTTTTCAAATTCTCTCTACTTATTTCGATGACTTATAAACTAGAAGCTTTTAACTTTATTTTAGGATATAAATCATTTTACTAGTCCAATAAATACTCCCGCTGGAACTTTTTCAAATTTGCACCTTTTTGACATATTGGAATATATTTCATTTCAACACCTTCTCATTAAAACAAATTTTCCAAAACTTTCTTCAAATTCTCTCTACCTATTTCGATGACTTATCATAAACTAGAATCTTTTAGATTTGTTTTGGGATATAAACCATTTTACCACTCCAATAAATACCACCGCTGTGATTTTTTCAAATTTGCACTTTTTTGACATATTGGAATACATTTCATCCCAACACCTTCTTATTAAAACAAATTTTCCCAAACTTTTTTCAAATTATTTTTGCGTATTTCGATGACTTATCATAAACTACAATCTTTTAGCTTTATTTTAGGATATAAATCATTTTACTAGTCCAATAAATATTCCCGTTGGGACTTTTTCAAATTTGCACCGTTTTGACATGTTGGAATATATTTCATTCCAACACCTTCTCATTAAAACAAATTCTCCAAAACTTTTTTCAAATTCTTTCTACTTATTTCGATGACTTATAAACTAGAATCTTTTAGCTTTATTTTAGGATATAAATCATTTTACTAGTCCAATAAATACTCCCGCTGAAACTTTTTCAAATTTGCACCATTTTGACATATTGGAATATATTTCATTCCAACACTTTCTCATTCAAACAAATTTTCCAAAACTTTTTTCAAATTCTTTCTACTTATTTCGATGACTTATAAACTAGAATCTTTTAGCTTTATTTTAGGATATAAATCATTTTACTAGTCCAATAAATACTCCCGCTGAAACTTTTTCAAATTTGCACCATTTTGACATATTGGAATATATTTCATTCCAACACTTTCTCATTCAAACAAATTTTCCAAAACTTTTTTCAAATTCTTTCTACTTATTTCGATGACTTATAAACTAGAATCTTTTAGCTTTATTTTAGGATATAAATCATTTTACTAGTCCAATAAATACTCCCGCTGAAACTTTTTCAAATTTGCACCATTTTGACATACTGGAATATATTTCATTCCAACACTTTCTCATTAAAACAAATTTTCCAAAACTTTTTTCAAATTCTCTCTTCTTATTTCGATGACTTATAAACTAGAATCTTTTAGCTTTATTTTAGGATATAAATCATTTTACTAGTCCAATAAATACTCCTGCTGGAACTTTTTCAAATTTGCACCATTTTGACATACTGGAATATATTTCATTCCAACACTTTCTCATTAAAACAAATTTTCCAAAACTTTTTTCAAATTCTCTCTTCTTATTTCGATGACTTATAAACTAGAATCTTTTAGCTTTATTTTAGGATATAAATCATTTTACTAGTCCAATAAATACTCCCGCTGGAACTTTTTCAAATATGCACCTTTTTGGCATGTTGGAATATATTTCATTCCAACACCTTCTCATTAAAACAAATTTTCCAAAACTTTTTTCAAATTCTCTCTACTTATTTCGATGACTTATAAACTAGAATCTTTTAGCTTTATTTTAGGATATAAATCATTTTACTAGTCCAATAAATACTCCTGCTGGAACTTTTTCAAATTTGCACCATTTTGACATACTGGAATATATTTCATTCCAACACTTTCTCATTAAAACAAATTTTCCAAAACTTTTTTCAAATTCTCTCTTCTTATTTCGATGACTTATAAACTAGAATCTTTTAGCTTTATTTTAGGATATAAATCATTTTACTAGTCCAATAAATACTCCCGCTGGAACTTTTTCAAATATGCACCTTTTTGGCATGTTGGAATATATTTCATTCCAACACCTTCTCATTAAAACAAATTTTCCAAAACTTTTTTCAAATTCTCTCTACTTATTTCGATGACTTATAAACTAGAATCTTTTAGCTTTATTTTAGGATATAAATCATTTTACTAGTCCAATAAATACTCCTGCTGGAACTTTTTCAAATTTGCACCATTTTGACATACTGGAATATATTTCATTCCAACACTTTCTCATTAAAACAAATTTTCCAAAACTTTTTTCAAATTCTCTCTTCTTATTTCGATGACTTATAAACTAGAATCTTTTAGCTTTATTTTAGGATATAAATCATTTTACTAGTCCAATAAATACTCCCGCTGGAACTTTTTCAAATATGCACCTTTTTGGCATGTTGGAATATATTTCATTCCAACACCTTCTCATTAAAACAAATTTTCCAAAACTTTTTTCAAATTCTCTCTACTTATTTCGATGACTTATAAACTAGAATCTTTTAGCTTTATTTTAGGATATAAATCATTTTACTAGTCCAATAAATACTCCCGCTGGAACTTTTTCAAATTTGCACCTTTTTGACATATTGGAATATATGTATTTCATTCCAACACCTTCTCATTAAAACAAATTTTCCAAAACTTTCTTCAAATTCTCTCTACCTATTTCGATGACTTATCATAAACTAGAATCTTTTAGATTTGTTTTGGGATATAAACCATTTTACCACTCCAATAAATACCACCGCTGTGATTTTTTCAAATTTGCACTTTTTTGACATATTGGAATACATTTCATCCCAACACCTTCTTATTAAAACAAATTTTCCCAAACTTTTTTCAAATTATTTTTACGTATTTCGATGACTTATCATAAACTACAATCTTTTAGCTTTATTTTAGGATATAAATCATTTTACTAGTCCAATAAATACTCCCGTTGGGACTTTTCCAAATTTGCACCGTTTTGACATGTTGGAATATATTTCATTCCAACACCTTCTCATTAAAACAAATTTTCCAAAACTTTTTTCAAATTCTTTCTACTTATTTCGATGACTTATAAACTAGAATCTTTTAGCTTTATTTTAGGATATAAATCATTTTACTAGTCCAATAAATACTCCCGCTGGAACTTTTTCAAATTTGCACCGTTTTGACATGTTGGAATATATTTCATTCCAACACCTTCTCATTAAAACAAATTTTCCAAAACTTTTTTCAAATTCTTTCTACTTATTTCGATGACTTATAAACTAGAATCTTTTAGCTTTATTTTAGGATATAAATCATTTTACTAGTCCAATAAATACTCCCGCTGGAACTTTTTCAAATTTGCACCTTTTTGACATGTTGGAATATATTTCATTCCAACACCTTCTCATTAAAACAAATTTTCCAAAACTTTTTTCAAATTCTCTCTTCTTATTTCGATGACTTATAAACTAGAATCTTTTAGCTTTATTTTAGGATATAAATCATTTTACTAGTCCAATAAATACTCCTGCTGGAACTTTTTCAAATTTGCACCATTTTGACATACTGGAATATATTTCATTCCAACACTTTCTCATTAAAACAAATTTTCCAAAACTTTTTTCAAATTCTCTCTTCTTATTTCGATGACTTATAAACTAGAATCTTTTAGCTTTATTTTAGGATATAAATCATTTTACTAGTCCAATAAATACTCTCGCTGGAACTCTTTCAAATTTGCACCATTTTGACATATTGGAATATATTTCATTCCAACACCTTCTCATTAAAACAAATTTTCCAAAACTTTTTTCAAATTCTCTCTACCTATTTCGATGACTTATCATAAACTAGAATCTTTTAGCTTTATTTTAGGATATAAATCATTTTACCACTCCAATAAATACCACCGCTGTGGTTTTTTCAAATTTGCACTTTTTTGACATATTGGAATATGTATTTCGTCCCAACACCTTCTCATTAAATCAAATTTTCCCAAACTTTTTTCAAATGCTCTCTACCTATTTCGATGACTTATCATAAACTAGAATCTTTTAGCTTTATTTTAGGATATAAATCATTTTACTAGTCCAATAAATACTCCCGCTGGAACTTTTTCAAATATGCACCTTTTTGACATGTTGGAATATATTTCATTCCAACACCTTCTCATTAAAACAAATTTTCCAAACCTTTTTTCAAATTCTCTCTTCTTATTTCGATGACTTATAAACTAGAATCTTTTAGCTTTATTTTAAGATATAAATCGAATATAAATAGAATCTTTACCACTCCAATAAATACCACCGCTGTGATTTTTTCAAATTTGCACTTTTTTGACATATTGGAATATGTATTTCGTCCCAACACCTTTTCATTAAATCAAATTTTCCCAAACTTTTTTCAAATTCCCTCTACCTTTTTCGATGACTTATCATAAACTAGAATCTTTTAGCTTTATTTTAGGATATAAATCATTTTACCACTCCAATAAATACCACCGCTGTGGTTTTTTCAAATTTGCACTTTTTTGACATATTGGAATATGTATTTCGTCCCAACACCTTCTCATTAAATCAAATTTTCCCAAACTTTTTTCAAATGCTCTCTACCTATTTCGATGACTTATCATAAACTAGAATCTTTTAGCTTTATTTTAGGATATAAATCATTTTACTAGTCCAATAAATACTCCCGCTGGAACTTTTTCAAATATGCACCTTTTTGACATGTTGGAATATATTTCATTCCAACACCTTCTCATTAAAACAAATTTTCCAAACCTTTTTTCAAATTCTCTCTTCTTATTTCGATGACTTATAAACTAGAATCTTTTAGCTTTATTTTAAGATATAAATCGAATATAAATAGAATCTTTACCACTCCAATAAATACCACCGCTGTGATTTTTTCAAATTTGCACTTTTTTGACATATTGGAATATGTATTTCGTCCCAACACCTTTTCATTAAATCAAATTTTCCCAAACTTTTTTCAAATTCCCTCTACCTTTTTCGATGACTTATCATAAACTAGAATCTTTTAGCTTTATTTTAAGATATAAATCATGTTCCAACTCCAATAAACACCCCGGCTGCGATTTTTTCAAATTTGCACTTTTTTGACATATTGGAATATATTTCATCCCAACACCTTCTCATTAAATCAAATTTTCCCAAACTTTTTTCAAATTCCCTCTACCTTTTTCGATGACTTATCATAAACTAGAATCTTTTAGCTTTATTTTAGGATATAAATCATTTTCCAACTCCAATAAACACCCCCGCCCCGATTTTTTCATATTTGCACTTTTTTGACATATTGGAATATAGGAAAAAATAATCTCAGGAAACGCGACCAAGAGTTGAGTCGTGAGCTAACTGATATTTTGCCTGTACAGGGTGTCCAAATTTCGATGGGTTTGCAGGGTTATTATGAAAGATAGAAAGTTGCGGCTTTCGCGAACCTGAGCTACTTTTTTGTGAAACTTACAATGGCGCAAACCAAATTTTCATAGACCTGTGAATAGTGTTTGAAATTTACGATTTTCAGACACCTCCTGTATCTCGGCTATCCAGAAACTTAGTAAAAAAGTAAAAACGGGTTCTAGTAGATTTTTTCACGTGGAATCCAATGGTGCACGTAGAATTTTTCTAGTCATCACGGTTTTTGAGTTATAAACAACTCAAATACTGAATACTGAACTTCTAAAATACTTAACTCTTTATAACTCAAAAACCGTGATGACTAGAAAAATTCTACGTGCACCATTGGATTCTGCGTGAAAAAATCTGTTAGAATCATTGTAAGTTTCACAAAAAAGTAGCTCAGGTTCGCGAAAGCCGCAACTTTCTATCTTTCATAATAACTGAGATACCCTGCAAACCCATCGAAATTTGGACACTCTGTACACATTTTGACAGAATTTGAACTTAGACTTACAGTTTCTTATAACAAAGTTATTCGTAGTGTTAAGTTAACTAATATCAATAAATTTAATAAACTTCAAAATCACTGTAAATTTGAAAAAATAGTGAGGAATAATGATGGTTGGTTTGTTAATAACAGTGATGTGGAGGTTCCTGTTGTAGTTAAAGATTTTTTTATCTTTGGGTCCGCAGTTTGGGATTATTCCAGACTCGACTTCTGTCTCAGTTCCTAAATTAATAGCTGATATTGAGAATGTAATTAGAATTGCACCACGTAATGAACTGAATGTAAAAAGAGCTAGATGTACGAATATTCTGACTAATTTTTTAAGAAAAAAAGATCAAATTAATGTAGTTAAAGCATTAATTAGTAAAGCTTATTGTGTTACAAAAACCTTTCTGAAAACTGAAAGAGAAGACCCTTTGTTAATTTTAAAAGCTGATAAGGGCCAGGTAACCGTGGCGATGAATCGGTCAGAATATGTGCGGAAGTCGTTAAGTCTGTTCAATGATCAATCAACTTATGTGGTTCTCCCACGAGATCCTACTACTACCATTCAAAACAAAAATAATAAATTTTCAAAGTTGTTACTTGAAAGGGATTACATTGAGAAACCTATTTACAACAGGTTAATTTGCCACAACGGTATTATGAAATAATAATTGGAATTAATATAAACGTGTATGTAACATATAAATGAAACACAACCAGAAGGAAGGATACCTTTACAGGGATCCGGGTCCCGGCGCTGCTAATTTTTCCTTTATGTTATTCCTGTCTTTAACGTGTAAAGGTATCCTTCCTTCTGGTCGTGTTTCACTTACAACGGTATTAGTCCTAAATACTACGGCCTTCCAAAAACCCATAAACGAGATTGTCCCTTGAGACCTATTATTTCCTTCGTTGGCTCACCCACGTATAAGTTGTCTAATTTTGTGACTCGTATTCTGACTAAAGCGTTCAGAGAGAGAACTTCGTATAACATTAAAGACACTGTCACCTTTGTTGAAGAAATGAAAAGGAGAGCCTTAGCTCCTAATTTTGTGTTAATCTCTTTGTTTACTAATATTCCCTTATCATTAGCAAAACAAATCATAACTGATAATTGGGACATCGTACAACCAGTAACCCAAATCGACAGAGGCCTTTTCATTGAGATAATAACCTTCCTCTTTGAATCTTCTATTTTTTCCTTTGATGGAAAGATTTATAGTCAGAAATTTGGCACCCCTATGGATAGTCCCTTGAGCCCCATCCTCGCCACTATTGTGATGGATTATTTGTTGGATCAATTTATCCCTTCACTTGATTTTACTTTTCCTTTCATTTTTAAGCATGTTGATGATATCATTTGCTCAATTCCATCCGATTTCGTTGACACTGTCCTCAGAGTTTACAATAGCTTTGATCAACACCTTCAGTTTACTGTAGAGACAGAGGTTGGGTCATCAGTCCCCTTTCTTGATACCAGGGTTATACGTGAACCCAACCAAAACATCATTTTGAATTGGTACACTAAACCCACTTACTCTGGGAGATACATTAACTATCATTCCAACCATCCTATTAATCAAAAAATCAATGTTATCGTCGCAATGTGTAACAGAGTAAAGCTGATCTCTAATGAACGGTTCATTAAAGAAAACCTAAAAAGACTTCATAATACTTTCTTAGACAACGGTTATCCTCATGGTCTCTTGGTTGGTATATTCAATCATATCAATAATTTTCATTCATCTACTGTTAATATCAATAATGCAGACAAATCTAACGGTTCTTAAGAAAACCTCTCAAGTGTTCCTAATTTTAGATATGTAAAGATCCCCTTCGTTCCTAACTTAACACCTCAGTTGATGTCTGTTCTGGAGGCTGACTTTATAAAATTTGCAAAATTCAATGGTAGACCTCTTTCTTGTTTGATCTCTAAAACTAAGGATCCTGTTCCCCTTCTAGCCCAGTCTCACGTAATTTACAGAATACCTTGTAATAATTGCAATTGTCGCGAATCATAAGTCCACCGGACTCACATTATTCGACGGTTCGGGAATAAAACGCCAACAACGTTTTATTCTAATAAAAGCACGTTATTATAATCACTCGAACTCGATACATGAGCCATACATGAGCCGAGTAAACGCAATACATAACGGTGTTCTAAACGCTACTAAAAACAACGTACAATTGGCAGTCTCAAGATAAATTCAATGCTAATGAAACATCTCTTTTTCTAAAGACATTACTGTTTAAAAGAATTTTTTGCATTTTAACTTTCTTAATATTTTTTTAAAATTTTTTTGTTTTGTATTTCATTTTTGAAAATTGTTGTGGAGCGCCTCTGTTGGGTGACTGGTGTAAATGTTCAAATCAAGTTTTTGTGGTTTTTATTTTCAACGTTTTACTTAGTTGTAACATTTAATTTCTTCAAAGTCACAGCCATTTTGGTTTATAAACAATTTTAACGGTTTCTGTTTTACTTTGGAGTTAGAGATTAACTTAAAGTTGGTTCACTGTAAAAAAAATATCCGTTTTTTACGCTTTTAGAGGTGATTGAATGCCTGTGTTGCTTGAGCTGATTAAATCGCTTTCCATTTGTAAGTAGATTAATTTATTTTTAGAAGACTTTAGTAGAAACTAATATTTTCCGCTGACTTGTATGTCTTTCCACACTCGCTTTCGGCTCGTGCGGAAATCCGACATACGTGGTAATGAAAAATCATAGTTTCCTCACTTGTACTGTAATATACTATTCTCAAACGTTTTTCAAATTCTCTTTACCTATTTCGATGACTTATCATAAACTAGAATCCTTTAGCTTTATTTCAAGATATAAATCATTTTACCACTCCAATAATTTTCAAATTTATAGTTGATTATTGAATTTCTTTTTTGGTGTTTAGGAAGTAGATGGAAAATCAAAAATTTAACCTACACAATCTCCAAATATCCCACAAACTTTGATAAATCCGAAGTGGACAACGAGCTACAAAAAGCTTTTACCGTTTGGTCCGAGTACACAGACTTAACATTTAAGCAGGTAAAAACCGGAAAAGTTAACATCGAAATCAAATTCATTAAAGGCGAACACGGAGACGGTGATCCTTTCGATGGCCCCGGAGGAACTTTGGCACACTCATATTTTCCAGTAAGAAAATCGTTCTCAAATAAGCCATTATAATATTATATTAATAATTTTAATAAGGTTTATGGAGGTGACATTCACTTCGACGATGATGAACATTGGACCATAAATAAACACCATGGAACTAACATTTTACAAGTAGCAGCCCACGAAATCGGCCATGCTTTGGGTTTACTCCACACTGATGTAAAACAAGCTTTAATGGCACCATTTTATCGAGGATATCAACCTTATTTTGAGTTACATAGGGATGATATCTTGGGAATTCAAAAATTGTATGGGAATAAAACCACCATTTTAATCGATAAGAATAATGAAGAAGATTTAAATATTAATACAGAAGATCAGATTTTATGCAAATCGTCCAAAATTGATGCTATCTTTTTAAGCACCACAAAAGGAAAAATTTACGTGTTTAAGGGGGATCAATATTGGAGTTTGACCGATCATAAAATAGATCGTGGATACCCGAAATTAATCGCGAATCGTTGGCCGGGATTACCTGGTAATATCGATTCAGCTTTTACCCATAAAAATGGAAAGACTTACTTTTTTAAGGGTAAGAAATATTGGAAGTATTCTGGAAGAAGAATGGATGGGGATTATCCAAAAGATATTTCAGCTGGATTTCCTGGAATTCCCCATAATATTGATGCTGTTATGGTTTGGAGTGGAAATGCAAAAACTTACTTTTTCAAAGGGGATCAATTTTGGTGTTTTGATCCAACGCAACGACCCCCAGTAAAAAATACGTATCCAAGACCCATTTCAAAATGGAAAGGAATACCAAATAACCTCGACGGTGCTTTTCAATATTCAAATGGATACACTTATTTTTATAAAGACGGTGTTTACTATAGATTTAATGATCGCAATTTTGCCGTGGATGTGGGTAATCCAGCTTTTCCCAGATCTATGGCATATTATTGGTTTGGGTGTCAGTCAGCACCCAGAGAAACCATTCGCATATCTTAGTTTAGATAATATTTAACAGTATTTTTAATAACATACATATCATCAACCAACATTGTTCAAAATGATGAACACATTTCTCCGTGCTATAACTTATTTGTGAATATATTCTTGAAATGTTTATTTAAAAGGTATTGATAAGTTTCTCAGTTATGTAAAAAAAAAATTAATAAAATCTAAAAATTAAACTCACTTTATGTTATTATTTAGTTCAAAAATATGTTTAGTTACTTTAAACTATGTTAGCTCCCTGAAAGTAACTGGTAATTTGTATTGAGTCAAGTAGTATTATTTAAAAGACAAGTAAGTTAAAAGTTCCTCTATGAAGATATTTACTCTCAAATCGCCGAGGTCGCTTGACGGTGAAGACCTAAATGCTCCAAATCTATCGATTTCGTGTTGTTACATTTCTTGTACTGCTAATATTTTCTGTACTTCATCCTTCTTTTTTGTTATTATCAACACCCTTGTCTATCCAATCTTCATATAACTTCGCCTTATCGATTTTGTGCTTTTCGTTCTGTCTCTTTTCCTGTTCTTTTTCTAAATATTCTTTATTTATCTGCTGAAAAAACAATCAGTCTTACAAAAAAGGCTTACATCTAACACAAAAAACAGTACTAGCACTAATCGAATGTGTCCAATTCATTACAATTTAAATATTCATCTATATTATAGAAACATTTTACAAGTAATAGGCTTTTTACATATATGTGAAACTTCTTAGGAGTTAGATCTTTGACATGTTGTGGCAATTTATTATACATCCTCGTACCCTGGAAATCTACTCCCTGCTGCGTTAATTTGAGTCTATGTGATGGCAATTCAAAAAACTATTTATGACGTGTGTCGTAGCAATGTAATTGAGAGTTTGTCCTGAATTCGCTTTTGTTATTATGAACGTAATTTAGACACATTAATATGTAGTTAGATGGCACTGTTAGTATCTTGTGTTTTTTAAAAGATGATTTACAACTCACGATGGAAGGGTCTAACACTGGGTCGATGGGAAGGAACGATGGGTCTAACGCTTGAATACAGCGCTTTTGCAAACGGAAAACCCTCTTTAATCCAGTAGCCGACTCCCAGGCCAGAACACCGTACCCAGCCACCGCATGAAAACACGAAAAGTACGCCACTCTAGCAGCCTCAAGACCCGCACAACGCCTCAACTGAAGCACCAGATACACCACACTAACAAGACGATTGCAGATGTATTCGATATGAGGACCCCATCTCAATGACGAGTCCACGTAATGTCCGAGAAAACGGATCATACTCCTTTTTTTTGAGAAGAAATCCAGGGACTGTATTTTTTTGTTATTTAGTAGGAGCTTATTTGCGCTCATCCAGTCCGCAGCAGAGTCCAAAACTTCCCTGCTCCTCAACTCCACCGTCCGTGATGTGTTGCTTCGAACCACAAAAGACGTATAGTCGGCGTATAAAGATGTAGTGACCCCCGTCATGCAATCCGGCAGATCATTCAGGTAGATCGTGAAAAGTAAGGGACCAAGGAGTGACCTCTGGGCAACACCACATAAATACTTCCTTCCGTCTGACAATTTCCCCTTCCAATGAACCATCTGGTATCTTTGAGAAAGGTATGACTCAATAAGTTTTAATTGGTTACCTCTAACACCGTAGAATTCTAACTTGTTTAGCAGTATACCATGGTCCACGATGTCGAACGCTCTGCTCAGATCACAACAGATCATTTTGAATTCGGACGGTCAAAGTGAGTGCACGTGTTCTAAACAAGTATCGCGAGTCTCATAACCAGTTTCGTTTCACAAAATCAATCATGTTTACAATTTCATATATTATTAATCTAACAAAATAATAAATCATCGAAAGCAATATATTTAAGGAAAGCCGCCTGCGGGCGTGTTTTCGACCGAATCTAGTATGGGCGAAAAACGAGGATCCGATCACTTATCACCTCTAGAAGATGACATTCATAAACGATATTCTTTTAATCCAGATCTCTTAGCGCAAAATAGATTCCATGTTCTTGCTAGTGAAGACAACAGTGATGATATTAATGACAACTCTTTGGAAAATAAGTCCCAAAAAGGCCCTAAAGTACCTCCTATCTTTCTACACAACAAATCAAACCATAAAGAAATTATCAATGATATTAAAGCGTTAACCACTGAAAAATTTACAACTATTGTCAAAAATAATTCACTAAAAATCAACCTTACGTCTATAAACGATTATAGAACTTTAACTAAGTATTATACAGAGCAAAAACTTGAATTTCACACTTTTCAGGATCCAACAAAGAGAACTTTAGCCGTAGTGTTGCGTAATGTTCCTATATCTCTAACAGACATTGAAATAAAAGATGAATTGACTACTTATTCATTACCTATAATTAGTGTCACAAGACTATTAAATAAAGTTAAACTTCCGATGCCATTATGTGCGGTTGAATTGACTCCCAACGAAAAAGCCAAAGACATTTTTAATATCAAAGAAATATGTAATGCTTTAATTACAGTAGAGCCGAGGAAAAAATCTCAAATTATACCGCAGTACTTTAAATGTCAACGTTTTGGTCATACTAAAAATTATTGCTCACTAAAACCCAAATGTGTAAAATGCGGTGATGAGCATAATCATAAGGATTGTAAAAAGAAAAAGAGCGATCCCCCGAAATGCGCAAATTGCCAGCCAATTACAGAGGTTGTCGCGCTCACACTGAACTACAACAACTACACCCACGTCAGATGAGAAGAGCTACCACTAACTCAATTCATAGATCCACTTTCCGAACATCAGATCCTAATGTGTCATTTGCCAACATAATCCAAAAAAATTTACCATCCCAAAACACCGGTACTCCAAATCCACCTCCTAAAATTATATATAATATTATCCATACAGAGACGATCATCTACCTGACATACTGGATATAGTTATCACCAAAAACTTTAATCTTCCCTTAGCTCAAACGGTCCTAGAGAAATTGAATTCTGATCATCTCCCGGTTATTATCACGGTCGAAAAAGAAATTACCTTTAAACCGCCTATTCCTAAATTGATAAATGGAATTGTAGATTGGGAGGCCTTTGAATCAGAGATGAGCAGTATTAATTTACATAATTCATTTTTACATCCTACCTCAATAGATAGGTCAATCTCATTACTTACTTCGACAATCAAAGAAGAAACCTAACAAAACTATTCGAACGAATTATTATTTACCACCCAAATATATTCTCGACCTAATCAAAGAAAAAAGAGGGGTCAGACGTAATTGGCAAAGAACACGTGATCCCAACTTAAAGCAGAAATTAAATAAACTGACTCATACCATTACTAAAGCTTTAGAATCCCATCGGATTGCTAATTATCAGAATCTTCTAAGCAATATGGATAATAAAGATCCGGGAATGTGGATAACAACAAAAAAAATACTGAGAAGACACGAAGAAATTCCTACAATTACCCATAACGGGAATCAGTTCTCTACTGATGAAGGAAAAACCCAAGCCTTTGCTGATTATCTTGAGTTAACATTTACTCCTCACATACCTCGAGAAAGCAGGTCTTCTTCTGTTACTATTCAAGCATACAATGAAACTCATCTTCCGCGAATAGAAAGAGTAGATGAAGAAGTAACAAATGAAGAAATCACATATTTAATTAACAATCT